>NC_143168.1:1292500-1595000 GCF_047325235.1 Durio zibethinus | reverse complement strand
AAGCTGGGGATCAGCCCGGTCCCCCTCTGTGTGTTGTCGATCCCGCTGCTGGTCCTGCTACCACAACCCTCGGTCTGGCTGGGGCTTAGGCATGTAATGAACTCTGTATGCCTAAGCCAACCCACGAAATGAGCGTGCGGGTGCTCAGTCGATCGAAGAGGCAGAATGTACAAGCCGAGGATTGGCCAAGTCCCCTCTGCATGCTGTCGATCCCATTGCTGGTCCTACTGTCGCAACCCTTGGTCTGGTCTGATCTTAGACTAGGAATGAACTCCATATGCTTAGACTTGGAATGAACTCCATATGCCTAAGCCAACCCACAAAACAAGTGTGCAGGTGCTCAACCGACCGAAGAGGCCGATCAGAGAGGCATAATGCACAAGCCAGGGATCGGCTCGATCCCCCTCTGTGTGCTGTCAGTCCCGCTGCCACAACCCTCAGTCCGACTTAGGCTTAGACATGGAATGAACGCCCTATGCCTAAGCTAACCCATGAAACGGGTGTGCGGGCGCTCAATCAACCAGAGAGGCAGAATGCGCAAGCTGAGGATCGACTCGGTCCCCCCTGCGTGCTGTCGATCCTGCTACCACAACCCTTGGTCTGGTCCGATCTTAGACTAGGAATGAACTCCGTATGCTTAAAATGGGGATGAACTTTGCATGCCTAAGTCAACCCACGAAACGAGCATGCGGGCACTCAGCTGACCGAAGAGGCATAATGCGCAAGCCTGGGATCAACTCGGTCTCCCTCTACGCACTGTCGATCTCGCTACCGATCCCGCTGTCGGTCTTGCTGCCACAACCCTCGGTTCGACTGGGGCTTAGACATGGAATGAACTCCGTATGCCTAAGCCAACCCACGAAACGAGCGAGCAGGCGTTCAGCCAGTCGAAGAGGCAAAATGCGCAAGTCGGGGATCGGCCTATTCCCCCTGCATGCTACAGGTCCTGCTGCTGGTCTTGCTACCGTAACCCTTGGTCCAGTCTGATCTTAGACTGGGAATGAACTCCCTATGCTTAAGTCAACCAATGAAACGAGCGTACAGGCACTGAGTCGGTCGAAGAGGCATAATGCACAAGTCGGTGATCGGCCCGACCCGGTCCCCCTCAACGTGCTGCCAATCCCGTTACCACAACCCTCGGTCTGGCATGGGCTTAGACATGGAATCACCTCCCTATGCCTAAGCCAACCCATGAAACGGTTGTGCGGGCGCTCAGTCGGTCGGAGAGGCAGAATGCGTAAGCCGAGGATCGGCTCAGTCCCCCCTGCGTGCTGTCGATCCTGCTGCCACAACACTCGATTCGATTCGATCTTAGACTGGGAATGAACTCTGTATGCTTAGACTGGGGATGAACTCGTAAGTCTAAGTCAACCCACAAAACGAGCGTGCGGGCGCTCAGTCGGCCAGAGAGGCATAATGCACAAGCCTAGGATCAGCCCGATCTCTCTCTACGTGCTGTCGATCTCATTGTCGATCCCGTTACCGATCCTGCTGCCACAACCCTCGGTTCGACTGGGGCTTAGACATGGAATGAACTTCGTATGCCTAAGCCAACCCATGAAACGAGCGAGCAGGCGCTAAGCCAGTTGGAGAGGCAGAATGCATAAGTTGGGGATCGGCCCGATCCCCCCTGCATGCTACCGATCCTGCTGCTGGTCCTGCTGTCGCAACCCTTGTTCCGTTCTGATCTTAGACTAGGAATGAACTCCATATGCTTAGACATGGAATGAACTCCATATGCCTAAGCCAACCCATGAAATGAGCCTGCAGGTATTCAACCGACTGAAGAGGCAGTATGCGTAAGCCAGGGATCAGTCTGGTCCCCCCTACGTGCTGTCGATCCTGCTACCGTAACCCTCAGTCCAGTCCGATCTTAGACTGGGAATGAACTTTGTATGCATAAGTCAACCCATAAAATGAGCCTGCGGGCACTCAGCCAGTCGAAGAGGCGTAATACACAAGCCGGGGATCAGCCCGGTCCCCCTCTGCGTGCTACAGATCCTGCTGCCATAACCCTCGGTCCGACTGGGGCTTAGACAATGAATGAACTCCCTATGCCTAAGCCAACCAACGAAACGAGTGTGTGGGTGCTCAGCCGGCCAGAGAGGCATAATGCGCAACCCAAGGAGCATCCCGGATCCTCTCTACATGCGACTGATCCCGCTGTCGATCCTGCTGCCACAACCTTCGGTCCAGCTGGGGCTTAGACATGGAATGAACTCCGTATGCCTAAGCCAACCCACAAAACGAGCGTGCGGGCGCTCAGTCGACCAGAGAGGCAGGATGTGCAAGCCGAGGATCGAACGGGTGGTAGCTGGGTTCCAGCACATCTTCATATTTCTGTCGTGCCAATGCCATTTTTATGGCTTGTAAATTCATTCAATGGCCCCTAAGCCTTCATGTGAAGTTTTGTGGCAAGATGACCCGTTTTCTATTTTTCACGATTTTTGAAACTTTTTACGGTTCAAGATTTTTTAAAATTTTGTTAGAGAGAGTTTTGTCATCACATTTGGTAGAGGTGATCGTTGTATTTTTGTTGGCATGCACAAAAAAATTCAGCTAAAAACTCGAAGTGGAGAAGATTTTGTGACCGTTTGAAAAAAATGTCTCCATTTTAGACAATTTAATGGCTACTGGCAGCAAACCTATAAAATCTCAAATGCTCTTTAAACGGGTGTGAGTTCTCGAGGTTTGATGAGGGATAGGGGGCCAATATAAGGGCCAAGTACCAGCACCCATCGCATATCATGTGCGCACACCCCCCGGCCCCCCCAATCGCCGGAACCCCCAATGCCACCGGTTAGGCTATCGGTGATGCTCTGGCAATGCTCCGACGATGGTGCCCCGGGCGAAAAAAATGCAGCACCAGCACATGCCTGAGCCCAGCATGTGCACTGTGGCTTAAAATCTTAGACTGGGAATGAACTCCGTATGCTTAGACATGGAATGAACTCCGTATGCCTAGGCCAACCCATGAAACGAGCGTGCAGGCGCTCAGTCGACCAGAGAGGCAGGATGCGTAAGCCGGGGATCGAACGGGTGGTAGGTGGGTTCAAGCACATCTTCATATTTCTGCCATGCCAATGCCATTTTTATGGCTTTGTAAATTCATACAATGGTCCCTTAAGCCTTCATGTGAAGTTTCGTGGCAAGACGACCCGTTTTCTATTTTTCATGATTTTCAAAACTTTTTACGGTTCAAGATTTTTTAAAATTTTTTAAGAAAGAGTTTTGTCCCAAAATTTGGTAGAGGTGATCCTTGTATTTTTTTTGGCATGTAGAAACAAATTCAGCTAGAAACACGAAGTGGAGAAGATTTTGTGACCGTTTGAAAAAGTGTCCCCATTTCAAAAACTTTAATGGCTACTGGCAGCAAAGCTACAAAATCTCAAATGCCCTTTAAGGGGGTGTGAGTTCTCAAGGTTTGATGAGGGATAGGGGGTCAAAATAAGGGCCAAGTACCAGCACCCATCGCACATCATGTTCGCACACCCCCCGGCCCACTAAATCGCCAAAACCCCCAATGCCGCCGGTTAGGCTCCCGCGATGGAGCCCCAGATGAAAAAAATACGACACCAGCACATGCCCGAGCCCAGTTGTGCACCGTGGCTCAAAATTTTAGACTGGGAATGAACTCCGTATGCTTAGACTGGGAATGAACTCCGTATGCCTAAGCCAACCCACGAAACAAGCATACGGGTGCTTAGCCGATCGGAGAGGCAGAATGCGCAAGTAGAGGATCGGCCCGGTCCCCCGCTGCGTGTTGTTGATCCTACTACTGCAACCCTCAATCTGATCTGATCTTAGACTGGGAATGAACTCCGTATGCATAAGTCAACTCACGAAACAAGCGTGCGGGGGCTGAGCCGACCAAATAGGCATAATGCGCAAGCCGAGGATAGGCCCGGTCCCCCTCTGCGTGCTGTCGGTCCTGCTGCCACAACCCTCGATTCGGCTGGGGCTTAGACATGGAATGAACTCCCTATGCCTAAGCCAACCCACGAAACGGGGGAGTGGGCGCTCAGTCGATCGAAGAGGCAGAATGCGCAAGCCGGGGATCGGCCCGATCCCCCCTGCGTGCTATCGATCCTGCTACCACAACCCTCGATATGATCCGATCTTAGACTGGGAATGAACTCCGTATGCCTAAGTCAACCCACGAAACGAGCGTGCGGGCACTCAGCCGACCAGAGAGACAGGATGCGAAGCCGGGGATCAAACAGGTGGTAGGTGGGTTCAAGCACATCGTCATATTTCTGCCATGCCAATGCCATTTTTATGGCTTGTAAATTCATACAATGGTCCCCCAAGCCTTCATGTGAAGTTTTGTGGCAAGATGACCCGTTTTTTATTTTCCACGATTTTTGAAACTTTTTACAGTTTGGGATTTTTTTAAATTTTTTTAGAAAGGTTTTTGTCCCCAAATTTGGTAGAGGTGATCCTTGTATTTTTTCTGGCTCGCACAAAAAAATTCAGCTAGAAAATCGAAGTGGAGAAGATTTTGTGACCGTTTGAAAAAAGTGTCCCCATTTTAGACACTTTAATGGCTACTGGCAGCAAACCTATAAAATCTCAAATGCTCTTTAAGGGGGGGTGAGATCTCAAGGTTGATGAGGGATAGGGGGCCAACATAAGGGCCAAGTACCAGCTCCCATCGCACATCATGTTCGCACACCCCCCGGCCCCCCAATTGCCGGAACCCCCAATGCCGCCGGTTAGGCTCTCGGCGATGCTCTGGCAATGCCCCGACGATGGTACCCCGAGCGAAAAAAATGCGGTACCAGCACATACCTGAGCCTAGCATGTGCACCGTGACTCAAAATCTTAGACTGGGAATGAACTTCGTATGCTTAGTTTGAGAATGAACTCCGTATGCCTAAGCCAACCCACGAAACGAGCGTGCGGGCACTCAATCGACCAGAGAGGCAGGATGCGCAAGCCGGGGATCGAACAGATGGTAGGTGGGTTCAAGCACATCTTTATATTTCTGGCATACCAATGCCATTTCTATGGCTTGTAAATTCATACAATGGTCCCCTAAGCCTTCATGTGAAGTTTCGTGACAAGACGACCCGTTTTCTATTTTTCACGATTTTTAAAACTTTTTACGGTTCTGGATTTTTTAAAATTTTTTTAGAAAGAGTTTGTCCCAAAATTTGGTAGAGGTGATCCTTGTATTTTTTTTGGCATGTACAAAAAAATTTAGCTAGAAACGCGACGTGGAGAAGATTTTGTGACCGTTTGAAAAAAGTGTCCCCATTTTAGAAACTTTAATGGCTACTGGCAGCAAAGCTACAAAATATCAAATGCCCTATAAGGGGGTGTGATTTCTCGAGGTTTAATGAGGGATAGGGGGTCAAAATAAGGGCCAAGTACCAGCACCCATCACACATCATGTTCGCACACCCCCCGGGACCCCCAATCGTCGGAACCCCTAATGCCGTAGGTTAGGCTCTCCCGTGATGGTGCCCCAGGCGAAAAAATGCGGCACAGCACATACCCGAGCCTAGCATGTGCACCGTGGCTCAAAATCTTGGACTGAGAATGAACACCATATGCTTAGACATGGAATGAACTCTGTATGCCTAAGCCAACCCATGAAACAAGTATGCGGGCGCTTAGCAGGTCGAAGAGGCAGAATGCGCAAGTTGGGGATCGGCCCAGTCCCCCCCTACGTGCTGTCGATCCTATTGCTGCAACCCTCATTCTGATCCAATCTCAGACTAGGAATGAACTCTGTATGCATAAGTCAACTCACGAAACGAGCGTGCGGGCGTTGAGCCAGCCAAAGAGGCACAATGCGCAAGCCGGAGATCGGCCCGGTCCCCCTCTGCGTGCTGCCGGTCCCATTGCCACAACCCTCGATTCGGCTGGGGCTTACACATGGAATGAACTCCCTATGCCTAAGCCAACCCAAGAAATGAGCGAACGGGCACTTAGCCGATCGGAGATGCAGATTGCGCAAGCCGAGGATCGGCCCGATCCCCCCTGCATGCTGTCGATCCCGCTGCGGGTGCTCAGCCAGCTAGAGAGGCCGACCGGAGAGGCATAATGCACAAGCCGAGGATCAACCCGCTCCCCCTCTGCGTGCTGTCGATCCCGCTGCCAGTCCTACTGCCACAACCCTCGATCCCGTTGGGGCTTAGACATGGAATGAACTCCCTATGCCTAAGTCGACCCACGAAATGAGCGTGCAGGTGCTCAGCCAATCGGAGAGGCAGAATGCGTAAGCTGGGGATCAGCCAGGTCCCCCTACATGTTGTCGATCTTGCTGCTAGTCTTGTTGTCACAACCCTCGATCTGGTCCGCTCTTAGACTAGAAATGAACTTCGTATGCTTAGACTGGGGATGAACTCTATATGCCTAAGTCAACCCATGAAACGAGCGTACAGGCGCTCAACCGACCAGAGAGGCAGGATGCACAAGTCAGGGATCGAACGGGTGGTAGGTGGGTTCAAGCACATCTTCATATTTCTGCCTTGCCAATGCCATTTTTATGGCTTGTAAATTCATACAATGGTCACCTAAGCCTTCATGCGAAGTTTCATGGCAAGACAACTGGTTTTTTATTTTTCACGATTTTTGAAACTTTTTACGGTTCAAAATTTTTTTAGAAAGAGTTTTATCCCCAAATTTGGTAGAGGTGATCCTCGTATTTTATTTGGCGTGCACAAAAAAATTCAACTAAAAGCTCGAAGTGGACAAGATTTTGTGACCGTTTGAAAAAAGTGTCCCCATTTCAAACACTTTAATGGCTACTGGCAGCAAACCTATAAAATTTCAAACGCTCCTTAAGGGGGTGTGAGTTCTCGAGGTTTGATGAGGGATAGGGGGCCAATATAAGGGCCAAGTACCCGCACCCATCACACATCATGTGTGCACACCCCCCGGCCCCCCAATCGTCGGAACCTCCAATGCCGCCGGTTAGGCTCTCTAGCGATGCTCCGATGATAGTGCCCTGGGCGAAAAAAATGTGGCACCAGCACATGCCCGAGCCTAGCATGTGCACCGTGGCTCAAAATTTTAGACTGGGAATGAACTCCGTATGCCTAAGCCAACCCACGAAACGAGTGTGCGGGCGTTCAACCAGCCGGAGAGGCAGAATGTGCAAGCCAGGGATCGACTCAGTCTCTCCTACATGCTGTAGATCCTGCTGCCGCAACCCTCGATCTGATCTGATTTTTTCTGGGAATGAACTTCGTATGCATAAGTCAACCCACGAAATGAACGTTCGGGCACTGAACCGGTCGAAGAGGCATAATACGTAAGTCGAGGATCGGCCCGATCCCCCTTTGCATGCTGCCGATCCTGTTGCCACAACCCTCAGTCCGACTGGGGCTTAGACATGGAATGAACTCCCTATGCCTAAGCCAACCCATGAAACGGGCGTGCGGGCACTCAGTCGATCGAAGAGGCAGAATGCGTAAGTCAGGGATCGGCTCGACCCCCCCTGCGTGCTGCCGATCCTGCTACCGTAACCCTCTGTCCGATCCAATCTTAGACTGGGAATGGACTCCATATGCTTAGACTGGGGATGAACTCCGTATGCCTAAGTCAACCCACGAAACGAGCGTTCGTGCGCTCAGCCGACTAGAGAGGCAGGATGCGCAAGCCAGAGATCGAACGGGTGGTAGGTGGGTTCCAGCACATTTTCATATTTCTGCCATGCCAATGCCATTTTTATGGCTTGTAAATTCATACAATGGTCCCCTAAGCCTTCATGTGAAGTTTCGTGGCAAGACGACCCGTTTTCTATTTTTCATGATTTTCAAAACTTTTTGCGGTTTGAGATTTTTTTAAAATTGTTTTAGAAAGAGTTTTGTCCCCAATTTTGGTAGAGGTGATCCTTGTATTTTTGTTGGCATGCACAAAAAAATTCAGGTAAAAACTCGAAGTGGAGAAGATTTTGTGACCATTTGAAAAAAGTGTCCCCATTTTAGACACTTTAATGGCTACTGGCACCCATATAAGGGCCCCCAATATAAGGGCCAAATACCAGCACCCATCGCACATCATGTACACACACCCCCCGGCCCCCTCAATCTGTGAAACCCCTAATGCTACCGGTTAGGCTCTCCGATGATGCTCCGCATGCCTAAGTCAACCCATAAAACGAGCGTGCGAGCACTTAGCCGACTGGAGAGGCTGACCGGAGAGGCTGACCGGAGAGGCATAACGTGCAAGTTGGGGATCAGGCCGATCCCTCTCTGCGTGCTGCTGATCCCACTACCGGTCCTACTACCACAACGATCAGTTCGACTGGGGCTTAGACATGGAAAGAAATCCGTATGCCTAAGCCAACCCACGAAACGAGCGTGCGGGCACTCAGCCTGCCAGAGAGGTAGAATGCGCAAGCTGGGGACCGACCCGATCCCCCCTGTGTGCTACTAATCCTGCTGCTAGTCCTGCTACCACAACCCTCGGTGCGGTCCGATCTTAGACTGGGAATGAACTTCGTATGCTTAGACATGGAATAAACTCTGTATGCCTAAGCCAACCCATGAAACGAGCGTGCGGGCATTGAGCCGGTCGAAGAGGCATAATGCACAAGCCGGGGATCGATCGGTCGCCCTCTACGTGCTATGGGTCCCATTGCCACAACCCTCGGTCTGACTGGGGTTTAGACATGGAATGAACTCCCTATACCTAAGCCAACCCACAAAACGGACGTGTGGGCGCTCAGTCGGTCGGAAAGGTAGAATGTGCAAGCCAGGGATCGGCCCGATCCCCCCTACGTGCTGCCGATCCTATTGCCGCAACCCTTGGTCCGGTCTGATCTTAGACTGGGGATGAACTCCATATGCCTAAGTCAACCCACGAAACGAGCGTATGGGCGCTCAACCGACTAGAGGGGTAGGATGTGCAAGCCGGGGATCGAATGGGTGATAGGTGGGTTCAAGCACATCCTCATATTTTTGCAGTGCCAATGCCATTTTTATGCCTTGTAAATTGACACAATGGTCCCCTAAGCCTTCATGTGAAGTTTCGTGGCAAGATGACCTGTTTTCTATTTTTCATGATTTTCGAAACTTTTTACGGTTCGGGATTTTTTAAAAATTTTTTAGAAAGAGTTTTGTCCCCAAATTTGGTAGTGGTGATCCCTGTGTTTTTGTTGGCATGCACGAAAAAAATCATCCAAAAACTCGAAGTGGAGAAGATTTTGTGTCCATTTGAAAAAAATGTCCCCATTTCAGACACTTTAATGGCTACTGGCAGCAAACCTATAAAATCTCAAATGCTTTTTAAGGGGTGTGAGTTCTCGAGTTTTGATGAGGGATTGGGGGCCAAAATAAGGGCCAAGTACCAGCACCCATCGCACATCATGTGCGCACACCCCCCGGCCCCCCAATCGTCAGAACCCCCAACGCCGACAGTTAGGCTCTCGACGATGCTCTGTCGATGGTGCCTCGGGCAAAAAAAATGAGGCACTAGCACATGCCAGAGACCAGCATGTGCACCGTGGCTCAAAATCTTAGACTGGGAATGAACTCCGCATGCTTAGACATGGAATGAACTCCCTATGCCTAAGCCAACCCATGAAACGGGCGTGCGGGCGCTCAGCCAGCCGGAGAGCTAGAATGCTTAAGCCGGGGATCGGCCTGGTCCCCCCAGCATGCTATCAATCCTGCTGCCACAACCATCGGTCCGGTCTGATCTTAGTCTGGGAATGAACTACGTATGCATAAGTCAACGCACAAAATAAGCGTGCGGGCGCTGAGCCGGTCGAAGAGGCATAATGCGTAAGCCGGGGATCGGCCCAGTCCCCCTCTGCGTCCTACCGGTCCCGCTGCCACAACCCTCAATCCGACAGGGGTTAGACATGGAATGAACTCCCTATGCCTAAGCCAACCCACGAAACGGTTGTACGGGCGCTCAGCTGGTCGGAGAGGCAAAATGCGCAAGCCAGGCATCGGCTCGGTCCCCCCTACGTGCTGTCGATCTGACTGCCGCAACCCTCGATCCGATCCGATTTTAGACTAGGCATCAACTCTGTATGCTTAAACATGGAATGAACTCCGTATGCCTAAGCCAACCCATGAAACGAGCGTGCGGGAGCTCAGCCGGCCGGAGAGGCAGAATGCGCAAGCCGAGGATCAGCCCGATCGCCCTTGCGTGCTGTCGATCCTGCTGTCGTAACCCTTGGTTCAGTTTGATCTTATATTGGGAACGAACTCCATATGCCTAAGTCAACCCACGAAATGAGTGTGCGGGCGTTGAGCCAGTTGAAGAGGCATAATGTGCAAGCCAGGGATCAGCCCGATCCCCCTCTGTGTGCTGCCCATCCCACTGCCACAACTCTCGGTCCGGCTGGGGCTTAGACATGGAATGAACTCCCTATGCCTAAGCCAACCCATGAAACGGGCGTGTGGGCGCTCAGCCGACAGGAGAGGTAGAATGCGTAAGCCGGGGATCGGCCCGGTCCCCCCTACGCGCTATCGATCCTGCTGCCGCAACCCTCGGTCTGGTCTGATCTTAGACTGAGAATGAACTCTGTATGCTTAGACTAGGGATGAACTCAATATGCCTAAGTCAACCCACGAAACGAGCATGCGGGCATTCAGCCAACCAGAGGGGTAAGATGCGCAAGCTGGGGATCGAACGGGTGGTAGGTGGGTTCAAGCACATCTTCATATTTCTGCCATGCCAATGCCATTTTTATGGTGTGTAAATTCATACAATGGTCCCCTAAGCCTTTATGTGAAGTTTCATGGCAAGATGACCTGTTTTCTATTTTTCATGATTTTCGAAACTTTTTACGGTTCGAGATTTTTTAAAATTTTTTTAGAAAGAGTTTTGTCCCCAAATTTGGTAGAGGTGATCCTTGTATTTTTTTTGCCATGCAAAAAACAATTCAACTAAAAACTCTAAGTGTAGAAGATTTTGTGACCATTTGAAAAAAGTGTCCCCATTTCAAACACTTTAATGGCTACTGGCAGCAAACCTATAAAATTTGAAATGCTCTTTAAGGGGGCGTGAGTTCTCGAGGTTTGATGAGGGATAGGGGGCCAATATAAGGGCCAAGTACCAGCACCCATCGCACATCATGTGCGCACACCCCCTGGCCCCCCAATCTCTGAAACCCCCAATGCCGCTGGTTACGGTCTCCGACGATGCTTCGGCGATACTCTGTCGATGGTGCGCTGGGCAAAAAAAATGCGGCTCCAGCACATGCCTGAGCCCAGCATGTGCACCGTGGCTCAAAATCTTAGACTGGGAATGAACTCCGTATGCTTAGACATGGAATGAACTCTGTATGCCTAAGCCAACCTACGAAATGAGCGTGCGTGCGCTCAGCCGGTCGGACAGGCATAATGCACAAGACAGGGATCGGCCTGGTCCCTCTCTGCATGCTACTAGTCCCACTGCCACAAAGCTCGATCCGGTTGGGGATTAGACATGGAATGACCTCCCTATGCCTAAGCCAACCCATGAAATAGGCGTGCGGGTGCTCAGCTGGCCGAAAAGGCAGAATGCGCAAGCCGAGGATAAGCTCGGTCCCCCCTGCGTGCTACCGATCCTGCTGCCGCAACCTTCGATCCGATCTGATCATAGACTGGGAATGAACTCTGTATGCTTAGATTGGGGATGAACTTCATATGCCTAAGTCAACCCATGAAACGAGCGTGCAGGTGCTCAGCCTGCCAGAGAGGCCGACCTTTGAGGCATAATGTGCAAGCCGAGGATTAGCCCGATCCCCCTCTACGTGCTGTCGATCGTACTGTCGGTCCTACTACCACAACCCTCGGTCTGGCTGGGGCTTAGACATGGAATGAACTCTGTACACCTAAGCCAACCCACGAAACGAGTGTGCGGGTGCTCGATTGGCCGAAAAGGCAGAATGCATAAGTCGAGGATCGGCTTGGTCCCCCCTACGTGCTGTCGATCCTGCTGCTGGTCCTGCTACAGCAAGCCTCGATCCGGTTCGATCTTAGACTGGAAATGAACTCCATATGCTTATACATGGAATGAACTCCGTATACCTAAGCCAACCCACGAAACAAGCGTGCGGGTGCTCAGCAGGCCGGAGAGGCAGAATGCGCAAGTCGAGGATTAGCCCGGTCCCCCTTGGGTGCTATTGATCCTGCTGCCGCAACCCTCAGTCCGGTTCGATCTTAAACTGGGAATGAACTCCGTATGCCTAAGTCAACCCATGAAACGAGCGTGCGGGCGTTGAGCCGGTCGAAGAGGCATAATGCACAAGTCGGGGATCGACCCGGTCCCCCTCTGCGTGCTGTCAGTCCCGCTGCCACAACCCTCGGTCTGGCTGGGGCTTAGACATGGAATGAACTCCCTATGCCTAAGCCAACCCATGAAACGGGCGTACGGGTGCTCAGCCGACCAGAGAGGCAGAATGCGTAAGCCGGGGATTAGCCCGGTCCCCCCTGCATGCTGTCGATCCTGCTGCTGCAACCCTCGGTCCGATCTAATCTTAGACTGGGAATGAACTCCGTATGCTTAGACTGGGGATTAAGTCTGTATGCCTAAGTCAACCCATGAAACGAGCGTGCGGGAGCTCAGCCGACCAATGAGGCAGGATGCGCAAGCCAAGGATCGAACGGGTGGTAGGTGGGTTCAAGAACATCTTCATATTTCTGCCATGCCAATGCCATTTTTATGGCTTGTAAATTCATACAATGGTCCCCTAAGCCTTCATGTGAAGTTTCGTGACAAGACGACTCATTTTCTATTTTTCACAATTTTTGAAACATTTTGCAGTTCAGGATTTTTTAAAATTTTTTTAGAAAGCGTTTTGTCCCCAAATTTGGTAGAGGTGATCCTTGTATTTTTGTTGGCATGCACAAAACAATTCAACTAAAAACTTGAAGTCGAGAAGATTTTGTGACCGTTTGAAAAAAGTGTCCCCATTTTAGACATTTTAATGGCTACTGGCAGCAAACCTATAAAATCTCAAATGCTCTTTAAGGGGGTGTGAGTTCTCGAGGTTTGATGAGGGTAGGGGGCCAGTGCACTAGGCACATTAGGCGCAGCAGCAGGCGAGCCAGAGGTTGAGGCCTGCAGACCAGGCGTGCTGGCGGTATCTGTGCGCAAAGCCTAGCAAACGAGTTTAGAATGCCCGCCCAACTTGTAGGCCAGCCCGTGAGACCAAGGCCTGGCATACAAGCTGCCCGCTCCACATCTAGAAGGGCCAAAGGTGCTGGACATGCAAGGGAAGCTTCTGGAAGTAAGTAGGATCAGCAGCAGCATCCTGGCAGATTTGGTTGACCCTAAAAATCAAGAGTTAGTGTAATCTATATAATCCCATGATTTTAGCCTTTATTCTAGGGATATTGCCATTAAGTGTAAGCTGGAGCCTCAACTATAAATAGAGGGCTGATCCTCCCTTATTTGTATACCATTAAACATTTCTGTTTCAGTGAATACAAGAGCCCTTCTAGAATTTTGCCTTCTTATCCTGTTTCTCTTTAACTTGAGTCTACCAAGCCTAAGGGTAAGGGCAGGGACGATAGGGATCAGAAGAAGTAGTCCAAGGGGAAGGACCATGACCGGGAGTCGAAGGATGGAAACCAAGGATGGCAACGGTAAAAAGTTTCAAAAATTGAGAAAAATAGAAAACGGTTCGTCTTGCCACAAAACTTCACATGAAGGCTTAGGGGACCATTGTACGAATTTACAAGCCATAAAAATGGCATTGGCACGGCAGAAATATGAAGATGTGCTTGAACCCACCTACCACCTGTTCGATCCCCGGCTTGCGCATCCTGCCTCTCTGGTCGACTGAGCGCCCGGACGCTCGTTTCATAGGTTGACTTCGGTATACAGAGTTCATCCCTAGTCTAAGCATACGGAGTTCATTCCCAGTCTAAGATCGGACCAGATCGAGGGTTACAGCAGTAGTATCGGTAGCACGCAGGGGGGCCGGGTGGTCCCCGGCTTGCGCATTCTGCCCCTTCAGACGGTTGAGTGCCCGCACGCCCGTTTCATGGGTTGGCTTAGGCATAGACAGTTCATTCCATGTCTAAGCCCCAATCAGACTGAGGGTTGTGGCGGCGGGTCCGACAGCACGCAAAGGGGGATCAGACTGATCCTCGGCTAACGCATTATGCCTCTTCGGCCGGCTCAGTGCCCACACACTCATTTTGTGGGTTAATTTAGGCATACGAAGTTCATTCCTAGTCTAAGATCGGTCGGACCGAGGGTTGCGGTAGCAGGATAGATAGCACGTAGGGGGGATCGAGCCTATCCCCAGCTTGTGCGTTCTGCCCCTCCGACCGACTGAATGCCGGTACACTCATTTCGTGGGTTGGCTTAGGCATACGGAGTTCATTCCATGTGTAAGCCCCGATCGGACTGAGGGTTATGGCAACTGGACCGGCAGTAGGATCGACAGCATGCAGAGGGGGACCGGGCTGATCCCTGGCTTGCGCATTCTGCCTTTCTGGCCGGTTGAGCTCCCGTACGCTCGTTTCGTGGGTTGGCTTAGGCATACGGACTTCATTCCATGTCTAAGCCCCTGTTGGACCGAAGGTTGTGGCAGCAGGACCGGTAGTGGGATCGACAGCACGCAGAGGGGGACTGGCCTGATCCCTGGCTTCCACATTATGCCTCTCCGATCGGCCTCTCCGACTGGCCTCTTCGATCGACTGAGCGCCCACACGCTCGTTTCATGGGTTGACTTAGGCATACGGAGTTCATCCCCAGTCTAAGCATACAGAGTTTATTCCCAATCTAAGATCAGATCAGACCGAGGGTTGCGACAGCAGGATCGGTAGCTCGCAAGGGGGACCGGGTCGATCCCCGGCTTGCGCATTCTGCCTCTCCGACTGGCTAAGCACCCACACGCCCGTTTCATGGGTTGGCTTAGGCATAAGGAGTTCATTCCATGTCTAAGCCCCAGTTGGAGCGAGGGTTGTGGCAGCGGGACCTGCAGCATGTAGATGGGGACTAGGTCGATCCCCGGCTTGCGCATTATGCCTCTCTGGTCAGCTCAGCACCCGAACGTTCATTTCATGGGTTGACTTAGGCATACGGAGTTCATTCCGAGTCTAAGATCGGATCAGACTGAGGGTTGCAGTAGCAGGATCTATAGCACGCAGGGGGAGATTGGACCGGTCCCCGGCTTACGCATTCTGCCTCTCCGACCGGCTGAGCCCCCGTACGCTCGTTTCGTGGGTTGGCTTACGCATACGGAGTTCATTCCATGTCTAAGCATACGGAGTTCATTCCAGTCTAAGATCCGATCGGGCTGAGGGTTGCGGCAGTAGGATCGGCAGCACATAGGGGGTGCTGAGCCGATCCCCAGCTTAAGCATTCTGCCTCTCCGATCAGCCTCTCCAACCGGTTGAGCGCCCATACGCTTGTTTCATGGGTTGACTTAGGCATACGGAGTTCATCCCAGTCTAAGCATATGGAGTTCATTACCAGTCTAAGTTTCAACCGGACCGAGGGTTGCGGTAGCAGGATCGACAGCACGCAGGGGGGACTGGGCTGATCCCTGGCTTACGCATTCTGCCCCTCCGATCGGCTGAACGCCTAGACGCCCATTTCGTGGGTTGGCTTAGGCATAGGGAGTTCATTCCAAGTCTAAGCCCCAGCCGCACCGAAGGTTGTGGTAGCGGGACTAGTAGCACGCAGAGGGGGATCGGGCCGATCCCCGGCTTGTGCATTCTTCCTCTCCAGGTGGCTGAGTGCCCGCACGGTCATTTCATGGGTTGGCTTTGGCATACGGAGTTCATTCCATGTCTAAGCATATGGAGTTCATTCCCAGTCTAAGAGTTTCAGCTAGGGTGCACATGCTGGGCTCGGGCATGTGCTGGTGCCACATTTTTTTCGCCCGGGGCACCATCGTCGAAGCATCACCGGAACATCATCGGAGAGCCTAATCGGTGGCATTGGGGGTTCCGACGATTGGAAGGCCGGGGGGTGTACGCACATGATGTTTGATGGGTGCTGGTACTTGGCCGTTATATTGGCCCCCTATCCCTCATCAAACCTCAAGAACTCACACCCCCTTAAAGAGCATTTGAGATTTTATAGGTTTGCTGCCAGTAGCCATTAAAATGTCTGAAATGGGGACACTTTTCAAATGGTCACAAAATCTTCTCCACTTCGACTTTTTTGCTGAATTTTTTTATGCATGCCAACAGAAATACAAGGATGACCTCTACCAAATTTGGGGACAAAACTCTTTCTAAAAAACTTTTAAAAAATCTTGAATCGTAAAAAGTTTCAAAAATCATGAAAAATAGAAAACGGGTCGTCTTGCCACAAAACTTAACATGAAGGCATAGGGGACCATTGTGTGAATTTAAAAGCCATAAAAATGCCATTGGCATGGCAGGGCAAAAATATGAAGATGTGCTTGAGCCCACCTACCACCCGTTCGATTCCCGACTTGCATATCCTGCCTCTCTGGTCGGCTGAATGTCCGTATGCTCATTTCGTGGGTTGACTTAGGCATACGGAGTTCATCCCCAGTCTAAGCATACGGAGTTCATTCCCAATCTAAGAATCGACCGAACCGAGGATTGCGGTAGCAGGATCGACAGCACGCAAGGGGGACCGAGCCTATCCCCGACTTGCGCATTCTGCCTCTTCGATCGGCTAAGCACCCGCACGTCTGTTTCGTGGGTTGGCTTAGGCATAGGGAGTTCATTCCATGTCTAAGCCCCAGCCGGACCGAGGGTTGTGGCAGCGGGATAGGCAGCACGCAGAGGGGGATTGGGCCGATCTCCGGCCTGTGCATTATGCCTCTCCGATCGGCTCAGTGCCCACATGCTCATTTCGTGGGTTAACTTAGGCATACGAAATTCATTCCCAGTCTAAGATCAGACTAGACCGAGGGTTGTGGCAACAGGATTGACAGCACGTAGGGGGGACCGGGTCGGTCCCTGGCTTGCGCATTCTGCCTCTCTGGCTGGCTGAGTGCTCGCATGCTCGTTTCGTGGGTTAGCTTAGGCATACGGAGTTCATTCCATGTCTAAGCATACGGAGTTCATTCCCAGTCTAAGATCAGACCAGACCGAGGGTTGCGATAGTAGGACCAGCAGCAGGATCGACAGCATGCAGGGGGTACCGGGCCGATCCCCGACTTGCACATTCTGCCCCTCCGACCGGTTGAGCGCCCGTACGCTCGTTTCGTGGGTTGGCTTAGGCATACAGACTTCATTCCATGTCTAAGCCCCAGTCAGACCGAGGGTTGTGGTAGTAGGACCGGCAGCGAGATCGATAGCACGTAGAGGGGGACCAGGTTGATCCCTGACTTGTGCATTATGCCTCTCCGGTCCACCTCTTCGATCGACTGAGCGCCCGCGCGCTCGTTTCGTGGGTTGACTTAGGCATACGGAGTTCATCCCCAGTCTAAGCATACAGGTTTATTCCCAGTCTAGGATCCGATTAGACCGAGGGTTATAGTAGCAGGATTGGCAGCACACAGGGGGGACCAGGCCAATCCCTATCTTGCGCATTCTGCCTCTCCGGTTGGATGAGCGCCCGTACGCCCGTTTCGTTGGTTGGCTTAGGCATAGGGAGTTCATTCCATGTCTAAGCCCCAACCGGATTGATGGATGTGGTAGTGGGACCGACAGCACGTAGAGGGGGACCGGGTCGATCCCCGGCTTGCGCATTCTATCTCTTCGATGGGCTGAGCACCCTCACGTTCATTTCGTGGGTTGGCTTAGGCATACGGAGTTCATTCCATGTATAAGCATACGGAGTTCATTCCCAATCAAGAGTTTAAGCCACGGAGCACATGTTGGGCTCGGGCATGTGCTGGTGTCGCATTTTTTTCGCTCGAGGCACCATCACTGGAGCATCGCCAGAGAGCTTAACCGGCGGCATTGGGGGTTCTGATGATTAGGGGGTCGGGGGGTGTGCGCACATGATCTGCAATGGGTTCTGGTACTTGGCCCTTATATTGGCCCCCTATCCCTTATCAAACCTTGAGAACTAACACCCCTTTAAAGAGCATTTGAGATTTTATAGGTTTACTGCCAGTAGCCATTAATGTGTTTGAAATGGGGACACTTTTTTTAAACGGTCACAAAATCTTCTCCACTTTGAGTTTTTAGCTGAATGTTTTTGTGCATGCCAAAACAAATACAAGGATCACCTCTACCAATTTTAGGGAAAAACTCTTTTCAAAAAAATTTAAAAAAATCCTGAACCGTAAAAAGTTTCAAAAATCATGAAAAATAGAAAACGGGTCGTCTTGCCATGAAACTTCACATGAAGGCTTAGGGGACCATTGTATGAATTTACAAGCCATAAAAATAGCATTGGCATGGCAGAAATATGAAGATGTGCTTGAACCCACCTACCACACGTTTGATCCTTGGCTTACGCATCCTACCTCTCTGGTCGATTGAGCATCCGCACGCTCGTTTCGTGGGTTCACTTAGGCATATGGAGTTCATCCCCAGTCTAAGCATACAGAGTTCATTCCCAGTCTAAGATCGGATCGGACCAAGGGTTACGACAGCAAGATCGATAGCACATAGGAGGGATCGGGCCGATCTTCGGCTTGCGCATTATGCCTCTTTGGCATGCTCAACGCTCGCACGCTCATTTCATGGGTTAACTTAGGCATACAGAGTTCATTCCCAGTCTAAGATCAGATCGGACCGAGGGTTGTGGTAGCAGGATTGACAACACGCAGGGGGGATCGGGTCGATCCCCGACTTGGGCATTCTGCCTCTCCGATCGATTGAGCGCCCGTACGCCCGTTTCGTGGGTTGGCTTAGGCATACGAAGTTCATTCCATGTCTAAGCATACGGAGTTCATTCCCAGTCTAAGATCCGATCGGATCGAGGGTTGCGGCAGTAGGATCGGCAGCACATAGGGGGGCTGAACCGATCCCCGGCTTGCGCATTCTGCCTCTCCGATCGGCCTCTTCGATCGGTTGAGCGCCCGTACGCTCATGGGTTGACTTAGGCATACGGAGTTCATCCCAGTCTAAGCATACGGAATTCATTTCCAGTCTAAGTTTCAACCGAACCAAGGGTTACGGCAGCAGGATCGACAGTACGCAAGGGGGACTGAGCCGATCCCTGGCTTGCGCATTCTGCCCCTCCGATCGGTTGAACGCCTGGACGCCCGTTTCGTGGCTTGGCTTAGGCATAGGGAGTTCATTCTAGGTTTATGCCCCAGCCGCACTGAGGATTGTGCTAGAGAGACTATAGCAGGTAGAGGGGGATCGGGTCGATCCCCGTCTTGTGCATTCTACCTCTCCAGGTGGCTGAGCGCCCACACAATCGTTTCATGGGTTGGCTTTGGCATACGGAGTTCATTCCATGTCTAAGCATACGGAGTTCATTCCCAGTCTAAGAGTTTAAGCCAGGGTGCACATGTTGGGCTCGGGCATGTGCTGGTGCCACATTTTTTTCGCCCGGGGCACCATCGTCGGAGCATCACCGGAGCATCACCGGAGAGCCTAACCGGTGGCATTGGGGGTTCCGACGATTGGAGGGCCAGGGGGTGTGCGCACATGATGTTCGATGGGTGCTGGTACTTGGCCGTTATATTGGCCCCCTATCTGTCATCAAACCTCGAGAACTCACACCCCCTTAAAGAGCATTTGAGATTTTATAGGTTTGCTGCTAGTAGCCATTAAAATGTCTGAAATGGGGACACTTTTTTCAAATGGTCACAAAATCTTCTCCACTCCGACCTTTTTGCTGAATTTTTTTGTGCATGCCAAAAAAAATACAAGGATCACATCTAGCAAATTTGGGGACAAAACTCTTTCTAAAAAACCTTTAAAAAATCCTGAACCGTAAAAAGTTTTAAAAATCGTGAAAAATAGAAAATGGGTCGTCTTGCCACGAAACTTCACATGAAAGCGTAGGGGACCATTGCGCGATTTTACAAGCCATAAAATGGCATTGGCATGGCAAAAATATGAAGATGTGCTTCAACCCACCTACCACCCTTCGATCCCCGACTTGCGTATCCTGCCTCTCTGGTCGGCTGGGCATCCGTAAGCTCATTTCGTGGGTTGACTTAGGCATATGGAGTTCAACCCCAATCTAAGCATACGGAGTTCATTCCCAGTCTAAGATCCGATCGAACGGAGGGTTGCGGTAGCAGGAACGATAACACGCAGTGAGGACCAGGCCTATCCCCGGCTTGTGCATTTTGCCTCTCCGGTCGGCTAAGCGCCCGCACGCCCGTTTCATGGGTTGGCTTAGGCATAGGGAGTTCATTCCATGTCTAAGCCCCAGCCAGACCGAGGGTTGTGGTAGCGAGACAGGCAGCACGTAGGGGGATCGGGCCGATCTTCGGCCTGCGCATTATGCCTCTCCGATCGGCTCAGCGCCCACACGCTCATTTCGTGGGTTAACTTAGGCATATGGAATTCATTCCCAGTCTAAGATCGGACCGGACCGAAGGTTGTGGCAACAGGATCGACAGCACGCAGAGGGGATCGGGCCAATCCCCGGCTTACGCATTCTGCCTCTCCGGCTGGCTGAGCGCCCGCACGCTCGTTTCGTGGGTTGGCTTAGGCATATGGAGTTCATTCCATGTCTAAGCATACGGAGTTCATTCCCAGTCTAAGATTGGACCAGATCGAGGGTTGCGACAGCAGGACCAACAGTAAGATTGGTAGCATGCAGGGGGTACCGAGTTGATCCCCGACTTGCACATTCTGCCTCTCCGATCGGTTGAGCGCCCGCACGCTTGTTTTGTGGGTTGGCTTAGGCATACGACTTCATTCCATGTCTAAGCCCCAGTCGGACCGAGGGTTGTGGAAGCAGAACCGGTAGCGGGATCGACAGCACACAGAGGGGGATTGGGCTGATCCCCGACTTGCGCATTATGCCTCTTCGACCGGCCTTTTTGATCGGTCGAGCGGCCTCACGCTCGTTTCGTGGGTTGACTTAGGCATATGGAGTTCATCCCCAATTTAAGCATACGAGTTTATTCCCAGTCTAGGATCTGACTGGACAGAGGGTTGCGGTAGCAGGATTGGCAGCACACAGGGGGGATGAGGTTAATCCCTATCTTGTGCATTCTGCCTTTCTGACCGGTTGAGTGCCCGTACATCCGTTTCGTGGGTTGCCTTAGGCATACGAAGTTCATTCCATGTCTAAGCCCCAGCTGGATTGAGGGATGTTGCAGCGGGATTGGCAGCACGTAGAGGGGGACCCGACCGATCCCCGGCTTGCGCATTCTGCCTCTTCGGTCGGCTGAGCACCCGCACGCTCAATTCGTGTGTTGGCTTAGGCATACGGAGTTCATTCCATGTCTAAGCATACAGATTTCATTCCCAGTCTAAGAGTTTAAGCCATGGTGCACATGCTGGGCTCGGGCATGTGCTGGTGCCGCATTTTTTTTTGCTCAGGGCACCATCACCGGAGCATCGCCAGAAAGCTTAACCGACGGCATTGGGGGTTCCGACGATTGAAGGGGTTGGGGGGTGTGCGCACATGATCTGTGATGGATTCTGGTACTTGGCCCTTATATTGGCCCCCTATCCCTCATCAAACCTCGAGAACTCGCATCCCCTTAAAGAGCATTTGAGATTTTATAGGTTTGCTGCCAGTAGCCATTAATGTGTTTGAAATGGGGACACTTTTTTTAAACGGTCACAAAATCTTCTGCACTTTGAGTTTTTAGCTGAATGTTTTTGTGCATGCCAAAAAATTTACAAGGATCACCTCTACCAATTTTGGGGACAAAACTCTTTCCAAAAAAATTTAAAAAAATCCTGAATCGTAAAAAGTTTCAAAAATCATGAAAAATAGAAAACGGGTCGTCTTGCCACGAAACTTCACATGAAGGCTTAGGGGACCAGTGTATGAATTTACAAGCCATGAAAATAGCATTGGCATGGTAGAAATATGAAGATGTGCTTGAACTCACCTACCACACGTTTGATCCTCGGATTACGCATCCTGCCTCTCTGGTCGGCTTAGTGTCTGCACGTTCGTTTCGTTGGTTGACTTAGGCATACGGAGTTCATCCCCAGTCTAAGCATACAGAGTTCATTTCCAGTCTAAGATCAGATCGAACCAAGGGTTACGGTAGCAGGATCGACAGTACGTAGGAAGGATCGGGTCGATCTTCGGCTTGCGCATTATGCCTCTCCGGTCGGCTCAACGCTCGCATGCTCATTTCGTGGGTTGACTTAGGCATATGGAGTTCATTCCCATTCTAAGATTGGACCAGACCGAGGGTTGTGGCAGCAGGATCGACAACACGCAGGGGGGACCGAGCTGGTCCCCGACTTGGGCGTTCTACCTCTCCGATCGATTGAGCGCCTGCACGTTCATTTCGTGGGTTGGCTTAGGCATACAGAGTTCATTCCATGTCTAAGCATACGGAGTTCATTCCCAATCTAAGATCAGATCGAACTGAGGGTTACGACAGTAGGACCAGCAGTAAGATCGACAGCACGTAGGAGGGACCGAGTCGATCCCCGGCTTGCACATTCTACCTTTCCGATCGACTGAGCACCCGCACGCTCGTTTCATGGGTTGGCTTAGGCATACGGAGTTCATTCCATGTCTAAGCCCCAGCCGGACCGAGGGTTGTGGCAGCAAGACTGGCAGCGGGATCGGCAGCGTGCAGAGGGGGACCGGACTGATCCCCGGCTTATGTATTATGCCTCTCTTACCGGTTGAGCACTCGCACGCTCGTTTCATGGGTTGACTTAGGCATACAAAGTTCATCCCCAATCTAAGCATATAGAGTTCATTCGTAGTCTAAGATCAGATCAGACGGAGGGTTGTGGCAGCAGGATCGACAGCACAGAAGGGGGACCCGATCGACCCCCGGCTTGCGTATTCTGCCTGTCTGGTCGACTGAGCACCCGTACGCCTGTTTCATGGGTTGGCTTAGGCATAGGGAGTTCATTCCATGTCTAAGTCCCAGCCGAACTGAGGGTTGTGGCACCGGGACCGGCAGCACACATAGGGGGATCGGGTCGATCCCTGGCTTGCACATTATGCCTCTCCGGTTGGCTCAGCGCCCGACCGCTCATTTCATGGGTTGACTTAGGCATACAGAGTTCATTCCTAGTCTAAAATTGGATCGGACCGAGGGTTGCAGCAGCAAGATCGACAGCACGCAAGGGGGGATCGGGCTAATCCAAGGCTTACGCATTCTACCTTTCCGATCGATTGAGCACCCGCACGCTTGTTTCATGGGTTGGCTTAGGCATACAGAGTTCATTCCTTGTCTAAGCATATGAAGTTCATTCCCAATCTAAGATCGGATCGGACCGAGGGTTGCGGTAGTAGGACCAACAGCAGGATCAGCAGCACGTAGGGGGGACAGGTCCGATCCCCAGCTTGCGTATTTTGCCTCTCCTGCTGGCCTTTCCAACCGGCTGAGCACCCACACGCTCATTTCGTGGGTTGACTTAGGCATACGGAGATCATCCCCAGTTTAAGCATATGAAGTTCATTCCAATCTAAGATCGGACTGGACCGAGGGTTGTGACAGCAGGATCGATAGCATGCAGGGGGGATGGAAGGTTGTGGTAGTAGGATCGACAGCATGTAGGGGGGGACCGAGCCAATCCCCCGCTTGCGCATTCTGCCTCTCGGGCTGGCTAAGTACCCGAACGCTCGTTCCATGGGTTGGCTTAGGCATATGGAGTTCATTCCATGTCCAAGCCCCAGTCGGACTGAGGGTTGTGGCAGCGGGACCGGCAGCACGCAGAGGGGGATTGAGCCGATCTCCAACCTACGCATTATGCCTCTCCAGTCGGCTTAGTGCCGGCACGCTCATTTTGTGGGTTGACTTAGGCATACGGAATTCATCTCCAGTCTAAGCATATGGAGTTCATTCCCAGTCTAAGATCAGACTGGACCGAGGGTTGCGGCAGTAGGATCTACAGCACGCAGGGGGGACCAGGTCGATCCCTGGCTTGTGCATTCTACCCCTTCGGTCGACCGAGCGCCCGCATGCCTGTTTCGTGGGTTGGCTTAGGCATAAGGAGTTCATTCCATGTCTAACCCCCAGTTAGACCGAGGGTTGTGGCAGTCGGACTGGTAGCACGCAGAGGGGGATCGGGCCGATCCCCGGCTTGCTCATTATTCTTTTTCGGCTGGCTCAATGCCCGTACGCTCGTTACATGGGTTGACTTAGGCAAACAGAGTTCATTTATTGTCTAAGCCACAGCCAAACCAAGGGTTGTGGTAGCTGGACCGACAGCGAGATTGGCAGCATGCAGAAGGGGATCGGGCTGATCCCCGGCTTACGCATTATGCCTCTCTGATCGACCTCTCCAGCCGGCAGAGCACCCGCACGCACCTTTCATGGGTTGACTTAGGCATACGGAGTTCATCCCCAGTCTAAGCTTACAGAGTTCAATCCCAGTGTAAGATCGGACCGAACCAAGGGTTGTGGCAGCAGGATCGACAGCACGTAGGGGGGACCGAGCCGATCCCCGGCTTGCATATTTTGCCTCTCGGGCCAGCTAAGTGTCCGCACGCCCTTTTCGTGGGTTGGCTTAGGCATAGGAGTTCATTCCATGTCTAAGCACCAGCAAGACCGAGGGTTGTGGCAGCAGAACTGGCAGCATGCAGTGGGGGACCAGGTCGATCCCCGGCTTGTGCATTATGCCTCTTCAACCTGCTCAGCGCCTGTACGCTCGTTTTGTGGGTTGACTTATGCATACGGAGTTCATTCCTAGTCTAAGATTGGACCGGATCGAGGGTTGCGACAGCAGGATCGACAGCACGCAGAAGGGACCGGACCGATCCCTAGCTTGCGCATTCTGCCTCTCCGGTCGACTGAGCACCCACACGCTCGTTTCATGGGTTGGTTTAGGCATACAGAGGTCATTCCATGTCTAAGCATACAGAGTTCATTCCCAGTCTAAGATTTTAAGCCATGATGCATAAGCTAGGCTCAGGCATGTGCTGGTGTCACATTTTTTTCACCCGGGGCACCATCCCAGGAGCATCGTCGGAGAGCCTAACCGACGGCATTGGCGGATCCAGCGATTGGGGGGCCGGGGGGTGTGCGCACATGATGTGCGATGGGTACTGGTACTTGGCCCTTATATTGGCCCCCTATCTCTCATCAAACCTCGAGAACTCACACCCCCTTAAAGAGCATTTGAGATTTTATAGGTTTGCTGCCAGTAGCCATTAAAGTGTTTGACATGGGGACACTTTTTTTAAACGGTCACAAAATCATCTCCACTTTGAGTTTTTAGCTGAATTTTTTTGTGCCAGCCAAAAAAAAATAAAAGGATCACCTCTACCAAATTTGGGGATAAAACTCTTTCTAAAAAAATTTTAAAAAATCCCAAACCACAAAAAGTTTAAAAAATCATGAAAAATAGAACACGGGTCATATTGCCACGAAACTTCACATGAAGGCTTAAGGGACCATTGTATGAATTTACAAGCCATAAAAATGGCATTGGCATGGCAGAAATACGAAGATGTGCTTGAACCCACCTACCACCCGTTCGATTCCCGATTTACGCATCCTGCCTCTCTGGTCGGTTGAGTTCCCACATGCTTGTTTTGTGGGTTGACTTAGGCATACGGAGTTTATCCCCAGCCTAAGCATATGGAGAGCCTAACCAGCGTTATTAGGGTTTCCGGCGATAGGGGGGCCGGGGGTGTGTGCACATGATGTGTGATGGGTGCTGGTACTCGGCCCTTATATTGGCCCCCTATCCCTCATCAAACCTCGAGAACTCACACCCCCTTAAAGAGCATTTGAGATTTTATAGGTTTGCTACCAGTAGCCATTAAAGTGTCTGAAATGGGGACACTTTTTTTAAACGATCACAAAATCTTCTCCACTTCGAGTTTTTAGCTGAATTTTTTTGTGCATGCCAAAAAAAATACATGGATCACCTCTACCAAATTTGGGGACAAAACTATATCTAAAATTTTTTTTAAAAATCTAGAACCGTAAAAAGTTTCAAAAATCATGAAAAATAGAAAACGGGTCGTCTTGCCACGAAACTTCACGTGAAGGCTTAAGGGACCATTGTATGAATTTACAAGCCATAAAAATGGCATTGGCATGGCAAAAATTAAAGATGTGCTTGAACCCACCTACCACTCGTTCGATCCCCGGCTTACGCATCTTGCCTCTCTGGTCGATTGAGCGCCCGCACGCTCGTTTTGTGGGTTGACTTGGCATACAGAGTTCATCCCTAGTCTAAGCATACAGAGTTCATTCCCAATCTAAGATTGGATTAGACTGAGGGTTGCGACAACAGGATCGATAGCACGCAGGGGGGACCAGGCCAAACCCCAAGTTGCGCATTCTGCCTCTCCAGCCAGCTGAGCGCCCATACACCTGTGTCATGGGTTGGCTTAGGCATAGGGAGTTCATTCCATGTCTAAGCCCCAGCCAGATCGTGGGTTATGGCAGCAGGACCGGCAACATGCAGAGGGGGACCAGGCCAATCCTCAGCTTGTGCATTATGCCTCTCCGGTCGGTTCAGTGCCCGTACGCTCGTTTCATGGGTTGACTTAGGAATACGGAGTTCATTCCCAGTCTAAGATCGAATCAGACCAAGGGTTGTGGTAGCAGGATCGACAGCATGCAAGGGGGACTAGGCTGGTCCCTGGCTTGTGCATTCTGCCTCTCCGACCGGCTGAGTGCTCGCACACTCGTTTCATGGGATGGCTTACACATACGGAGTTCATTCTATGTCTAAGCATACGGAGCTCATTCCCAGTCTAATATCAGACCAGATTGAGGGTTGTGGTAGTAGGACCAGCAGTAGGATCGGTAACACATAGGGGGGGATCGAGCCGATCCTCGGCTTGCGCATTCTGCCTCTCCGACTGGCTGAGCACCCATATGCTCATTTCGTGGGTTGGCTTAGGCATACGGAGTTCATTCCATGTCTAAGCATATGGAGTTCTTTCCCAGTCTAAGATTTTGAGCCATGGTGCACATGCTAGGCTTGGCCATGTGCTAGTGCCACATTTTTTTCCCCTGAGGCACCATCGCCGGAGCATCACCGGAGCATCGTCGGTGTGCCTAACTAGCAGCATTGTGGGTTCCGGCGATTGGGGGGGCCGGGGGGTGTGTGCACATGATGTGTGATGGGTGCTGGTACTTGGCCCTTATATTGGCCCCCTATCCCTCATCAAACCTCGACAACTCACAACCCCTTTAAAGAGCATTTGAGATTTTATAGGTTTGCTGCCAGTAGCCATTAAAGTGTCTGAAATGGGGACACTTTTTTCAAACGGTCACAAAATATTCTCAACTTCGAGTTTTTAGCTGAATTTTTTTGTGCATGCCAACAAAAATACAAGGATCACCTCTACCAAATTTGGGGACAAAACTATATCTAAAAAATTTTTAAAAAATCTTGAACCGTAAAAAGTTTGAAAAATCATGAAAAATAGAAAACGGGTCGTCTTGCCATGAAACTTCACATGAAGGCTTAAGGGACCATTGTATGAATTTACAAGCCATAAAAATGGCATTGGAATGGCAGAAATTAATGATGTGCTTGAACCCACCTACCACTCGTTCGATCCCCGGCTTGCGCATCTTGCCTCTCTGGTCGGTTGAGCGCCCGCAAGCTCGTTTTGTGGGTTGACTTAGGCATACAGAGTTCATCCTTAGTCTAAGCATACAGAGTTCATTCCCAATCTAAGATCGGATCGGACCGAGGGTTGTGACAGCAGGATCGATAGCACGCAGGGGGGACCAGGCCAAACCCCAAGTTGCGCATTCTACCTCTCCAGCCAGCTGAGCGCCCGTACGCCTGTGTCATGGGTTGGCTTAGGCATAGGGAGTTCATTCCATGTCTAAGCCCCAGCCGGACCATGGGTTCTGGCAGCAAGACCAGCAACATGCAGAAGGGGACTGGGCCAATCCCGGGCTTGCGCATTATGCCTCTCCGGTCGACTCAGTGCCCGCACGCTCGTTTCGTGGGTTGACTTAGGAATACGGAGTTCATTCCCAGTCTAAGATCGAATCGGATCAAGGGTTTTGGTAGCAGGATCGACAGCATGCAAGGGAGACTAGGTCAGTCCCCGGCTTGTGCATTCTGCCTCTCCGGGCGGCTGAGTGCTCGCACGCTCGTTTCATGGGATGGCTTACCCATACGGAGTTCATTCTATGTCTAAGCATACAGAGCTCATTCCCAGTCTAAGATCAGACCAGATTGAGGGTTGTGGTAGTAGGACCAGCAGTAGGATCGATAACACATAGGGGGGGATCGAGTCGATCCTCGGCTTGCGCATTCTGCCTCTCCGGCTGGCTGAGTGCCCGCATGCTCATTTCGTGGGTTGGCTTAGGCATACGATGTTCATTCCATGTCTAAGAATATGGAGTTCTTTCCCAGTCTAAGATTTTGAGCCATGGTACACATGCTAGGCTTGGCCATGTGGTGGTGCCGCATTTTTTTCGCCTGAGGCACCATCGTCGGAGCATCACCGGAGCATCGTCGGTGTGCCTAACCGGTAGCATTGGGGGTTCCGACGATTGGGGGGGCCGGGGGGTGTGTGCACATGATGTGCGATGGGTGCTGGTACTTGGCCCTTATATTGGCCCCGTATCCCTCATCAAACCTCGACAACTCACACCCCCTTAAAGAGCATTTGAGATTTTATAGGTTTGCCGCCAGTAGCCATTATAGTGTCTGAAATGGGGACACTTTTTTCAAACGGTCACAAAATCTTCTCCACTTCGAGTTTTTAGCTGAATTTTTTTGTGCATGCCAAAAAATAGGAGGATCAACTCTACCAAATTTGGGGACAAAAATCTTTCTAAAAACATTTAAAAAAATCTCGAACCGTAAAAAGTTTCAAAAATCATGAAAAATAGAAAACGGGTCGTCTTGCCACGAAACTTCACATGGAGGCTTAGGGGACCATTGTATGAATTTACAAGCCATAAAAATGGCATTGGCCGGGCAGAAATATGAAGATGTGCTTTAACGCACCTACTACCCATTTGATCCCCAGCTTGCGCATCCTGCCTCTCTGGTCGACTGAGGGCCCGCACGCTCGTTTCGTGGTTGACTTAGGTATACGAAGTTCATCCCTAGTCTAAGCATATAGAGTTCATTCCCAGTCTAAGATCAGATCGGATTGAGGGTTGCGGCAGCAAGATCGGCAGCACGCAGAGGGGACCGAGCCGATCCCCGGCTTACGCATTCTACCTCTCTGCCCAACTGAGCACCCACACGCTCGTTGCATGGGTTGGCTGAGGCATACAGAGTTCATTCCATGTCTAAGCCCCAGCCAAATTGAAGGTTGTGGTAGCAGGACCGACAGCAGGATCGGTAGCCTGCAGACAGGAACCGGGCTGGTCCCCAACTTGCGCATTATGCCTCTCCGACCGACTGAGTGCCCGCACGCTCGTTTCATGGGTTGACTTAGGCATACAGAGTTCATCCCTAGTCTAAGCATACGGAGTTCATTCCCAGTCTAAGATCGAACCGGACTGAGGGTTGCGGTAGCAGGATCGACAGCACACAAGGGGATCGGGTCGATCCCCGGCTTACGCATTCTACCTCTCCGACCGGCTGAGCGCCCGGACACCCGTTTCATGGGTTGGCTTAGGCATAGGGAGTTCATTCCATGTCTAAGCCCTAGCCGGATCGAGGGTTGTGGCAGCGGGATTGGCAGCACATAAAGTGGCACCGAGTCGATCCTCAGCTTGCGCATTACGCCTCTTCGATCGGTTCAGCGCCCACACGCTCGTTTCATGGGTTGACTTATGCATACGGAGTTCATTCCCAGTCTAAGATCGAACCGGATTGAGGGTTGTGGCAGCAGGATTGACAACACGCAGGGGGGACCGGGTCGATCCCCGGCTTGCGCATTTTGCCTTTTCGACCGGCTGAGCGCTCGCACGCTTGTTTCATGGGTTGGCTTAGGCATACAGAGTTCATTCCATGACTAAGCATACGAAGTTCAATCCCAATCTAAGATTTTGAGCCACGGTGCACATATTGGGCTCGGGCATGTGCTCATGTCACATTTTTTTGGCCCGGGGCACCATTGCCGGAGCATCACCGGAGAGCCTAACTGGCGACATTGGGGGTTCCGACAATTGGGGGGCCAGGGGGTGTGCACACATGATGTGTGATGGGTGCTGGTACTTGGCCCTTATATTGGCCCCCTGTCACTCATCAAACCTCGAGAACTCACACCCCTTTAAAGAGCATTTGAGATTTTATAGGTTTGCTGCCAGTAGCAATTAAAGTGTCTGAAATGGGGACACTTTTTTCAAACGGTCACAAAATCTTCTCCACTTTGAATTTTTAGCTGAATTGTTTTGTGCATGCCAACAAAAATACGAGGATCACCTCTACCTAATTTGGGGGCAAAACTGTATCGAAAAAAATTTTAAAAAATCTCGAACCGCAAAAAGTTTCAAAATTTGTGAAAAATAGAAAATGGGTCGTCTTGCCACGAAACTTCAAATGAAGGCTTAGGGGACCATTGTATGAATTTACAAGCCATAAAAATTTCATTGGGATGGCAGAAATATGATGATGTGCTTGAACCCACCTACCACCCGTTCGATCCCCGGCTTGCGCATCCTGCCTCTCTAGTTGGCTGAGCGCCCGTACGCTTGTTTCATGGGTTGACTTAGGCATACGGAGTTCATCCCCGGTCTAAGCATACGGAGTTCATTCCCAGTCTAAGATCAGACTAGACCGAGGGTTACGACAACAGGATCGGCTACACGCAGGGGGGACCGAGTCGATCCCTGGCTTGCGCATTCTGCCTCTCCGACCGGTTGAGCTCCTGCACGCTCGTTTCATGGTTAGCTTAGTCATACGGAGTTCATTCCATGTCTAAAATCGCCTAGTCTTACCTTGCTGGGCGTACTCCATCAACGCCTTGGCTGTAGGATCATGCGCAAGTCCCTCCTTGATGTGCGGCACCAGTGACCCCTCTGGTTGGCTAGTGGTAGCAAGATTAGCCTTTCTGCTCAGGGCGTCTGCCACTAGGTTCACCCGTCCTACCTTATACTCCATTTGGAAATCAAATTCTACAAGAAAATCTTGCCATCTCGCCTGGTTGGGGGATAGCTTCTTCTACATCTGGAAGTAGCTGGTCGTCACATTATCCATCCTCACCATGAACCTTGACCCCAATAGGTAATGGCACTAAGTGCGCAAGCAGTGCACCATTGCAGTCATCTCCTTCTCTTAGATCGTGTACCTACGTTCAGTCTCGTTCAGCTTCCTACTCTCAAACGCGATTGGACGTCCCTCTTGCATCAACACGCCCCCTATGGCAAAGTCTGATGCATCCGTATGTACCTCATACGGCTTGGCATGGTTTGGCAAGGCCAAGACTGGCTCCTCGGTCACAGCCCGCTTCAACCTGTCAAAGGCTTCCTGGCACCCTGCGCTCCACTCCTATATTCTCCCTTTCTTGAGCAAGTCAGTCAATGGTGTGGTTATCTCTGAGTGACCTTTGATGAAGCGCCTGTAGTAGTTAACCAGCCCAAGGAATGATCTCAACTCAATGACCTTGGCTGGCGGTTGCCACTCCAGGATGGCGTGTATCTTGCCTTCATCCATGTGTATCCTGCCACCTCCCACTATGTGGCCAAGGAACGAGATCTCCTGCTGGGTGAATGAGCACTTCTCCCTATTGACAAACAGCTTGTGCACCTGCAACACCTCGAACACCTGTCTCAAGTGGTCTACATGCTCTCCCAAAGTCTGTTTGTAGGTCACAATGTCATCCAAATAAACCATAACAAATCGATCAAAGAATGACTGAAGTTCCTTGTTCATAAGGGTGCAGAATGTTGCTGGGGTGTTCATTAGTCTGAAAGGCATCACCAAGAACTCATACGAACTATACCGAGTGACACATGCTGTCTTTGGCTCATCTCTCTCCATGATCCTAACTTGATAGTAGCCTGACCTCAAATCCAGCTTGGTGAACCACTTTACGCTCCCAAGTTGATCGAACAAGTCTACAATGAGTGGGATGGGGTACTTGTTCTTGATGGTCAGCTTGTTCAAAGCCCAGTAGTCTATGCACAATCGCAATGACCCATCATGCTTGCATTGGAATAGAATTGGTGCACCATAGGGTGCCTTCGATGGCCTGATGAAGCCAGCATCAACCAACTCCTTGAGCTGCTTCCTTAACTCCTCCAACTCTGGTGGAGACATTCGGTAAGGGGCTCTGGCTAGTGGCTTGGCCTCGAACACCAGCTCGATCTTGTGGTCCACCTCCCTCTTAGGTGGTAGCTTGCTAGGCAGCTTTGCGGGCATCACATCACTAAAGGTCTTCAGCACCTTTAGCACCTCCAAGGGTGACTCGGTCTCCTTCTCCCTTGGCTCATCATATTTTAGGGCTGCCAAGAAGGTGTTTTCTTGTTTGCTTATCGTCTTGGCAAATTGGATGGCTGACACCACCCGCGACCCAACTCTAGACCCTCTTTTCAATGGCACTAGGCATTGGCACCGTGAATCCAAGATGCAAACACAATCGGTAAAAGGCACAAAAAGGGCATTAATCCGAACAAGGAAATCCAACCCAATCACAAACTCATAGTCGTCAAGGGGTATTACCTCAATGGTCTCCTTGCCTTTCCAGTCTCCAAGCTACAACTCCACTCCCTGTGCTATTCCAATGGCTGGAACCTCTTTGGAGTGCACTATTTTAATGGTACCAGTCCCTTTCTGCACCTTTAGTCTGAGCTTTCAGGTTCCATAAAAAATATGTGAGGCACCTGTGTCCACTAGTGCACTCATCTTCTGACCCGTAACCATCAGATTCGTAAACATCAAGCCCTTTAGCTTGTGGCTCCTCCTACTCTGGATAGCATTGAGCACCAATGACCCAAGCTTTGCTGCCCCTGACTTTGGCTCCTCGTCAGACTCCTTGTCTATAGTAGCCAGCTTGCCCTTTTGTGGGTAATTACGTGCTATGTGGCTCCCTCCACATAGGTAGCATGCTAGTGGCTCTCGATCCCCCTTTGCTTTCCACTTGCCTGCTGGTGGCTTCCTCTCGCCATCTTTGGGTGAACGGTCTCAGTCCCCATCCTTGGACTCCCGATCATAGTCCTTCCCCTTGGACTGCTTCTTTTGATCCCTATTGTCCCTACCTTTACCCTTGGGCTTGGGAGAGTCGAACTTGTTCAGAGGCTTAAACTCTATCAAGGCCTCGACAGTAGTCATGGCTTTAGCCAAGTCATGAACTCCCCTCCTTTGTAGCTCATGCTTCACCCACAACTTCAGCCCATCCATGAAAGCAAATAAGGCATCCTTCTCACCTAGATTCGAGATCTGTAGGATTAGTTCAGAGAATTTCTGGACATATTCCCTTATGTCCCCTTGTTGGCTCAGCCTGTGTAACTTCGCTCGCGCCTCATCATTGGCATACTCCGAGTAAAATTATTTTCTAAACTCCTTTTGAAACTCTGCCTAGGTTCTAATCTTGGCGCTCCCACGCCTGACATCATCACACCTGCACCTCCACCATAATAAGGCTACATCATTGAGATACATAGCAGCGGTGCTTACCTTTATCGCCTCATCTTGCATGCCCATGGCCTGGAAGTACTGCTCTATACCCCAAAGGTAGTTGTCTACTTCCTTAACCGCCCTAGTCCCCTTGAACTCCTTAGGCTTGGGGACATCCAATCTGGACTTGGACACTCCAGCAAACATGCCATTCCCAATGGCAGTCTTGCAAGCAACGAGCTCACCAGTAAGCTTTTCCATCCGTTGGTGCATGGCCTCCATACCATCGTGCAAGGTCAGCACTTTAGCCTCCAAGGCCTTATTCTTCTGGGTGATCATGTCCATGCCTTTTTTGAGAGCAGCTTCCAACTCACTTTGGATCTCCTCCCCCATGGAGTCTAGTGATGCAATGTGAGTCTCTACCTCCTTAAGCTTCTCCCCCATGTCGCCCATGGTCACCTCTACCTTGGCCAGCCTACCATCCAGGCTAGACCAGATATCTCTAGAACTGGCTTTCTTGCCTCTTCCACGCCCATGCTCCTGGGCCTCTGGTTGTTGGCTAGCAAAGTTGCTTTGGGATGCCATCTCCTCAATCATGATCTAACCTGCACAACACAAACATGTAAAATCAAACTTGCTCTGATACCATCTGTCACAGGCTCTGACCTTAGACTCAGAATTTGTGCGGCCTTAGGCTTGAAATCTCCTCCTTTATGCCTAAGTCAGCCTAAAACACAAGCGTGCGGGCACTAGAACAATGGGAAGGGCTGATTACGCAAGTTAAAGAGAAACAGGATCAACAAGACAGAATTTTGGAAATGCTCTTGAATTCACTGAAACAGAAGTGTTTGATGGTGTACAAATGAGGGTGGAACAGCCCTCTATTTATAGTTGAGGCTCCAGCTACAACTTAATGGCAATATCCCTAGAATAAAGGCTAAAATCATGGGATTACAATCAATCAGGATGCTAACTCCAGATTTTTAGGGTTAACCAAATCTGCCAGGATGCTCCTACTGATCTTGCCTGCTTCTAGAAGCTTCTCTTATGTGTCCAGCACCTTGGGCCCTTCTGGATGTGGTGCGGGTAGCTTGTATGCCAGGCCTTGGTTTCACGGGCTGGCCTGCAAGTCAGACGGGCATTCTGAACTCATTTGCTAGGCTTTGCGTAGATACTCGCTAGCACGCCCGGTCTATGGGCCTTAACTTCTGGCTCGCCTGCTGGTGAGCCTGATGTGCCTGGCACGCCCACCCAGGGCATGACACTTGAACCCACATACCACCCATTCGATCCCCAGCTTGTGCATCCTGCCTCTCTAGTCAATTGAGCGCCCGCATGCTCATTTCATGTGTTGACTTAAGCATACGGAGTTCATCCCTAGTCTAAGCATACGGAGTTCATTCCCAGTCTAAGATCAGATCAGACAGAGGGTTGCGGTAGCAGGATCGATAGCATGCAGGGGGGATCGGGCCGATCCCCAGCTTGCGCATTCTGCCTCTCCGGCCTGCTGAGTGCCCGCACACCCGTTTTGTGGGTTGGCTTAGGCATAGGAAGTTCATTCCATGTCTAAGCCCCAGTTGGACCGAGGGTTGTGGTAGCGGGACCGGCAGTATGCAGAGGGGGATCGGGCCCAATCCCTAACTTGCGCATTATGCCTCTACGGCCGGCTCAGCACCCGTACACTAGTTTCATGGGTTGACTTAGGCATATGGAGTTCATTCCCAGTCTAAGATCAAACTGGACCGAAGGTTGTGATAGCAGATCGATAGCACACGGGGGGGATCGGGCCGATCCCTAGCTTGCACATTCTACCTCTCCCAGTGACTGAGCGCCCGTAAGCTTGTTTCATGGGTTGGCTTAGGCATATGGAGTTCATTCCCAGTCTAAGATCAGACCGGACCGAGGGTTACGGTAGTAAGACCAATAGCAGGATCAGTAACAAGTAGGGGGACCGGGTGGATCCCCGGCTTGTGCATTCTGCCTCTCCAATCGACTGAGTGCCCGGACGCTCATTTTATGGGTTAGCTTAGGCATACAGAGTTCATTCCATGTCTAAGCCCCAGCCGGAATGAGGGTTGTGGTAGCAGGACTAACAGCGAGATCAATAGCATGCAGAGGGGGATCAGGCTGATCCCCGACTTGTGCATTATGCCTCTCCGGTCGGCTGAACGTTCGCATGGTCATTTCATGGGTTGACTTAGGCAAACGGAGTTCATCCCTAGTCTAAGCATATGGAGTTCATTCTCAGTCTAAGATCAGATCGGACCGAGGGTTGCGACAGCATGATCGGTAGCACGCAGGGGGGGTCGGGCTGATCTCCAGCTTGCGCATTCTGCCTCTTCGACCGGTTGAGCACCCGCACGCCCATTTCGTGGGTTGGCTTAGGCATAGGGAATTCATTCCATGTCTAAGCCCAAGTCAGACCGAGGGTTGTGGTAGTGGGATCGACAGCACATAGAGGGGACAAGGCCGATACCCAGTTTTGGCATTATGCCTCTTCGGCTGGCTCAGTGCCCGCACGCTCGTTTCGTGTGTTGACTTATCCATACGGAGTTCAATCCCAGTCTAAGGCCAGACCAGACCAAGGGTTAAAGCAGCAGGATCGATCGCCTGCAGGGGGAACTGGGCCGATCCCTGGCTTGCACATTCTACCTTTCCGACCGGTTGAACGCCCGCACGCTCGTTTCATGGGTTGGCTTAGGCATATGGAGTTCATTCCACATCTAAGCATAAGGAGTTCATTCCTAGTCTAAGATTTTGAGCCATAGTGCACATGCTGGGCTCGAGCATGTGCTGGTGCCGTATTTTTTTTGCCCGGGGCACAATCATCGGAGCATCGTCGGAGAGCCTAGATGACGACATTGGGGGTTCCGACGATTGGGGGGGCTGGGGCGTGTGCGCACATGATGTGCGATGGGTGCTAGCACTTGGCCATGATATTGGCCCCCTATCCCTTATCAAACCTCGAGAACTCACACCCCCTTAAAGAGTATTTGAGATTTTATAAGTTTGCTGCCAGTAGCCATTAAAGTGTCTGAAATGGGGACACTTTTTTCAAACGGTCACAAAATCTTCTCCACTTCGAGTTTTTAGCTGAATTTTTTTGTGCATGCTGAAAAAATACAAGGATCACCTCTACTAAATTTGGGGCAAAACTCTTTCTAAAAAATTTTTAACAAATCCCAAACCGTAAAAAGTTTAGAAAATCATGAAAAATAGAAAACTGGTCATCTTGCCATGAAACTTCACATGAAGGCTTAGGGGACCATTGCATGAATTTACAAGCAAAAAAAATGGCATTTTCATGGTAGAAATATGAAGATGTGCTTCAACCCACCCACCACCCGTTTGATCTCCGACTTACGCATCCTGCCTCTCTGGTCGGTTGAGCACCCACACGCTCGTTTTGTGAGTTGACTTAGGCATACGGAGTTCATCCTTAGTCTAAGCATACGAAGTTCATTCCCAGTCTAAGATCAGATTGGATCGAGGGTTGCGACGTAGGATCGGTAGAATGCAAGAGGCACCGAGCCGATCTCCGGCTTACACATTCTGCCTCTCTGGTCGGTTAAGCACCCGCACGCCCGTTTCGTGGGTTGGCTTAGGCATAGGGAATTTATTCCATGTGTAAGCCCTAGTCGGACCGAGGGTTGTGGTAGCGGGACCGACAGTATGCAGAGGGGGACCGGGCCAATCGCTGGCTTGCGCATTATGCCTCTTCGGTTGACTCAGCACCCACACGCTCGTTTCATGGGTTGACTTAGGCATACGAAGTTCGTTCCCAGTCTAAGATCGGACCGGACTGAGGGTTGTAGCAGTAGGACCAACAGCACACAAGGGGATTGGGTCGATCCCCGGCTTGCGCATTCTGCCTCTTCGACCGACTGAGGGCCCGCACGCTCGTTTCATGGGTTGGCTTAGGCATATGGAGTTCATTCCATGTCTAAGCCCCAATCGGACCGAGGGTTATGGCAACAGGACCGACTGCGGGATCGGCAGCATGTAGAAGGAGACCGGGCTAATCCTCGGCTTATGCATTATGCCTCTTCGGTCGGCACATTTATTTCGTGGGTTGGCTTAGGCATACGGAGTTCATTCCATGTCTAAGCATATGAAGTTCATTCCCAGTCTAAGATTTTGAGCCACGGTGCACATGCTGGGCTCGAGCATGTGCTAGTGCCACATTTTTTTCACCCGGGGCACCATCGTCGGAGCATCATCGGAGACCCTAACTGACGGCATTGGGGGTTCTGGCGATTGGGGGGGCCGGGGGGTGTGCGCACATGATGTGTGATGGGTGCTGGTACTTGTTCCTTATATTGGCCCCCTATCCCTCATCAAACCTCGAGAACTCACACCCCCTTAAAGAGCATTTCAGATTTTATAATTTTACTGCCAGTAGCCATTAAAGTGTCTGAAATGGGGACACTTTTTTCAAACGGTCACAAAATCTTCTCCACTTCGAGTTTTTAGCTGGATTTTTTTATGCATGCCAAAAAAATACAAGGATCACCTCTACCAAATTTGGGGACAAAACTTTTTCTAAAAAAATTGTACAAAATCCCGAACCGCAAAAGGTTTAGAAAATCGTTAAAAATAGAAAACGGGTCGTCTTGCCACGAAACTTCACATGAAGGCTTAGGGGACCATTGTATGAATTTACAAGCCATAAAAATGGCATTGGCATGGCAGAAATATGAAGATGTGCTTGAACCCACCTACCACCCGTTCGATCCCCGGCTAGCACATCCTGCCTCTCTAGTCGGCTGAGCGCCCGCACGCTCGCTTCGTTGGTTAACTTAGGCATACGGAGTTCATCTCTAGTCTAAGCATACGAAGTTCATTCCTAGTCTAAGATCGGATCGTACCAAAGGTTACAACGCAGGATCGACAGCACACAGGGGGGACCGGGTCGATCCTCGGCTTGCGCATTCTGTCTCTCCGGTCGGCTGAGCGCCCAGACGCCCATTTCGTGGGTTGGCTTAGGCGTAGGGAGTTCATTCCATGTCTAAGCCCCAGCCAGACCAAGGGTTGTGGCAGCGGGACCGGCAACACGCAGAGGGGGACCGGGCCGATCCCTGGCTTGCGCATTATGCCTCTCCGGCCGGCTCAACGCCCACACGCTCATTTTGTGGGTTGGCTTAGGCATACGGAGTTCATTCCCAGTCTAAGATCAGACCGATACGAGGGTTGCAACAGCAGGATTGACAGGATGTAGGGGGGACCGAGTCGATCCTCGGCTTGCGCATTCTGCCTCTCTGGTCGGTTGAGCATCCGTACGCTCATTTTTTGGGTGGATTAGGCATACGGAGTTCATTCCATGTCTAAGCCCCAGCCAAACGGAGGGTTGTGGCAACAAGATCGGTAGCAGGATCGGTAGCACACAGAAGGGGACCAGGCTAATACCCGGCTTGTGCATTATGCCTCTTCGGTCGGTACGTTCGTTTCGTGGGTTGGCTTAGGCATAGGGAGTCCATTCCATGTCTAAGCATACAAAGTTTATTCCCAGTCTAAGATTTTGAGCCACGGTGCACATGCTGGGCTCGAGCATGTGTTGGTGCCGCATTTTTTTCACCTAGGGCACCATCGCTGGAGCATTGCTGGAGAGCCTAACCGACGGCATTGGGGGTTTTGGCGATTAGGGGGGCCGGGGGGTGTGTGCACATGATGTACGATGGGTTCTGGTACTTGTTCCTTATATTGGCTCCCTATCCCTCATCAAACCTCGGGAACTCACACCGCCTTAAAGGGCATTTGAGATTTTATAGGTTTGCTACTAGTAGCCATTAAAGTGTCTGAAATGGGGACACTTTTTTCAAACGGTCACAAAATCATCTCCACTTCGAGTTTTTAGCTGAATTTTGTTATGCATGCCAAAAAAAATACAAGGATCACCTCTACCAAATTTCGGGACAAAACTCTATCTAAAAAAATTTTAAAAAATCTTGAACCGTAAAAAGTTTCAAAAATCGTGAAAAATAGAAAACGGGTCGTCTTGCCATGAAACTTCACATGAAGGCTTAGGGGACCATTGAATGAATTTACAAGCCATAAAAATGGCATTGGCATGGCAGAAATATGAAGATGTGCTTGAACCAACCTACCACCCGTTCGATCCCCGACTTACGCATCCTGCCTCTCTGGTCGGCTGAGCGCCCGCACTCTCGTTTCGTGGGTTGACTTAGGCATATGGAGTTCATCCCCAGTCTAAGCATATGAAGTTCATTCCCAGTCTAAGATTAGACCGGACCGAGGGTTGCGGTAGCAAGATCGACAGCACACAGGGGGGCCCAAGTCGATCCCTGACTTACGCATTCTGCCTCTTCGGTCGGCTGAGCGCCCGCACGCCCGTTTCGTAGGTTGGCTTAGGCATAGTGACTTCATTCCATGTCTAAGCCCCAGTCGGACCGAGGGTTGTGGTAGCAGGACCGACAGCACGCAGAGGGGGATCGGGTCGATCCCCGGCTTGCGCATTATGCCTCTCGGCCAGCTCAGTGCCCGCACGCTTATTTCATGGGTTGACTTAGGCATACAGAGTTCATTCCCTATCTAAGATCAGACCAAATCGAGGGTTGCAGTAGCAGGATCGACAGCACGCAGAGGGGGATCGAGCCGATCCCCGACTTGTGCATTCTGCCTCTCCGGCCGACTGAGCGCCCGCACGCTCGTTCCGTGGGTTGGCTTAGGCATACGAAGTTCATTCCATGTCTAAGCCCCAGCCGAACCGAGCGTTGTGGCAGCAGGACTGGTAGTGGGATCAGCAGCATGCAGAGGGGGATCGGGCTGATCCTTGACTTGCGCATTATCCCTCTCCGGTCGACCTCTCCGATCGGCTGAGTGCCCGTATGCTCATTTCATAGGTTGACTTAGGCGTACGGAGTTCATCCCCAGTCTAAGCATACGGAGTTCATTCCCAGTCTAAGATCGGACTGGATCGAGGGTTGTGGCAGCAGGATCGATAGCACGTAGGGGGGACTGGGCCGATCCTCGGCTTAGCATTCTGCCTCTCCAGTCGGCTGAACGCCTGCACGCCCATTTCATGAGTTGGCTTAGGCATAGGGAGTTCATTCCATGTCTAAGCCCCAGCCAAACCGAGGGTTGTGGCAATGAGACCTGCAGCATGCAGAGGGGAATCAGGCCAAATGCTCTTTAAGGGGTGTGAGTTCTCGAGGTTTGATGAGGGATAGGGGTCAATATAAGGGTCAAGTACCAGCACCCATCGCACATCATGTGCGCACACCCCCGGGCCCCCCCAATCGTCAGAACCCTAACGCCGTCGGTTAGGCTCTCTAGCGATGCTCCGATGATGGTGCCCCGAGTGAAAAAAATACGGCACCAACACATGCTCGAGCCCAGCATGTGCACCGTGGCTCAAAATCTTAGATTACGAATGAACTCCGTATGCTTAGACATGGAATGAACTCCGTATGCCTTAACCAAACCACGTAACGAGCGTACGGGCACTCAGCTGGCCGAAAAGGCAGAATGCGTAAGCTGGGGATCGCCCGGTCCCCTCTGCGTCCTATGGATCCTGCTGCCACAACCCTCAGTCCGGTTCGATCCTAGACTGGGAATGAACTCCCTATGCATAAGTCAACCCACGAAATGAGCATGCGGGCGTTGAGCTGACCAAAGAGGCATAATGCGCAAGTTGGGGATCGACCCAATCCCCTTCTGTGTGCTGCTAGTCCCGCTGCCACAACCCTCAGTCCGGTTGGGGCTTACACATGGAATGAACTCTCTATGCCTAAGCCAACCCACGAAACGAACATGCGGGTGCTCAGCCGGTCGAAGAGGCAGAATGCACAAGCCGGGGATCGGCTCGATCCCTCTCTGCATGCTATCGATCTTACTGCTGGTCCTGCTACCATAACCCTTGGTCCGGTCTGATCTTAGACTGGGAATGAACTCCGTATGCTTAGACATGGAATGAACACCGTATGCCTAAGCCAACCCACGAAACGAGCGTGCGGGCGCTCAGTCGGTCGAAGAGGCAGAATGCGCAAGCCGAGGACCGACCTGATCCCCCCTGCGTGCTATCGATCCTGCTGCCGTAACCCTCGGTCCGGTCTGATCTTAGATTGGGAATGAACTCCGTATGCCTAAGTCATCCCACAAAACGATCGTGCGGGCGCTGAGCCGGTCGGAGAGGCATAATTCGCAAGTCGGGGATCGATCGATCCCCCTCTGCGTGCTGTCGGTCCCATTGCCACAACCCTCGGTCCGGTTGGGGCTTAGACATGGAATGAACTCCCTATGCCTAAGCCAACCCACAAAACAGGCATGCAGGCGTTATGCCGATCGGAGAGGTAGAATGCGCAACCCGGGGATCGACCCGGTCCCCCTGCATGCTGTCAATCCTGCTGTTGCAACCCTTGGTCCGGTCTGATCTTAGACTGGGAATGAACTCTGTATGCTTAGACGTGGAATGAACTCTGTATACCTAAGCCAACACATGAAACCAGCGTGCGGGTGGGTGCCCAGCCGATCGGAGAGGCAGCATGCGCAAGCCGGGGATCGACCCAGTCCCCCCTGCGTGCTGTCGATCCTGCTGCCACAACCCTCAGTCCGGTTCGATCTTAGACTGGGAATGAATTCTGTATGCCTAAGTCAACTCACGAATCGAGTGTCCGAGCACTGAGCCAGTCGGAGAGGCATAATGCGCAAGTCGAGGATCAGTCCGGTCCCCCTCTACGTGCTGCCGGTCCCGCTGCCACAACCTTGGTCTGGCTAGGGCTTAGACATGGAGTGAACTCCCTATGCCTAAGCTAACCCACGAAACAGGCGTGCGGTTGCTCAGCCTACCAAAAAGGCAAAATGAGTAAGCCGGGGATCGGCCTGGTCCCTCCTGCGTGCTACCGGTCCCGCTACCATAACCCTCGGTCCAGTCCAATCTTAGACTAGGAATAAACTCCATATTCTTAGACTGGGGATGAACTATGTATGCCTAAGTCAACCCATAAAACGAGCGTGCGGGCGCTCAGCCAACCAGAGAGGCAGGATGCGCAAGCCGGGGATCGAACGGGTGGTAGGTGGGTTTAAGCACATCCTCATATTTCTGCCATGCCAATGCCATTTTTATGGCTTGTAAATTCATACATTGGTCCCCTAAGCCTTCATGTGAAGTTTCGTGGCAAGACAACCCATTTTCTATTTTTCACGATTTTTGAAACTTTTTACGGTTCGGGATTTTTTAAAATTTTTTTAGAAAGAATTTTGTCCCCAAATTTGGTAGAGGTGATCCTTGTATTTTTGTTGGCATGCACAAACAAATTCAGCTAAAAACTCAAAGTGGAGAAGATTTTGTGATCGTTTGAAAAAAGTGTCCCCATTTCAGACACTTTAATGGCTACTGGCAGCAAACCTATAAAATCTCAAATGCTCTTTAAGGGGGTGTGAGTTCTAGAGGTTTGATGAGGGATAGGAGGCCAATATAAGGGCCAAGTACCAGCACCCATCGCACATCATGTGCGCACACCCCCCAGCCCCCCAATCACCGGAACCCCCAATGCCGCCCGGTTAGGCTCTTCGACGATGCTCTGGCCATGGTGCCCCGGGCGAAAAAAATGTGGCACCAGTACATGCCCAAGCCCAGCATGTGCACCGTGCCTCAAAATCTTAGATTGGGAATGAACTCCGTATGCTTAGACATGGAATGAACTCCGTATGCCTAAGCCAACCTACGGAACGAGCGTACGGGCGCTCAGCCAGCCGGAGAGGCAGAATGTGCAAGCTGGGGATCAGCTTGGCACCCCCTTCGAGCTGTCGATCCTACTGCTGCAACCCTTGATTCGATCTGATCTTTAACTGGGAATGAACTCCATATACATAAGTCAACCCACGAAACGAGCGCACGGGTGCCCGATCCCCCTCTGTGTGCTGTCGATCCCGCTGGCGGTCCTGCTGCCACAACCCTCAGTTCGGCTGGGGCTTAGACATGGAATGAACTTCGTATGCCTAAGCCAAGTCACAGAACGAGTGTGCGAACGCTCAGCCAGATGGAGAGGTAGAATGCGCAAGCCAGGAATCGGCCCGGTCCCTCCTGCGTGCTTCCGATCCTGTTACCGCAACCCTCGGTCTGGTTTGATCTTAGACTGGGAATGACCTCCATATGCTTAGACATGGAATAAACTCCGTATGCCTAAGCCAACCCACGAAATGAGCATGCGGGCGCTCAGCCGGTCGGAGAGGCAGAATGCACAAGTCGGGGATCAGCCCGATCCCTCCAGTGTGCTGTCGATCCTGCTGCCGTAACCCTTGGTCTGGTCCAATCTTAGACTGGGAATGAACTCTGTATGCCTAAGTCAACCCACAAAATGAGCGTACGGGCTCTGAGCTGACCGAAGAGGCATAATGCGCAAGGTGGGGATCGGCCCGCTCCCGCTACCACAACCCTCGGTCTGGCTGGGCTTAGAGATGGAATGAACTTCGTATGCTTATGCCAACCCACGAAACAGGTGTACGGACGGTCAATCGGCCGAAGAAGCAGAATATGCAAGTTGGGGATCAGCCTGATCACCCTTGCGTGCTGTCGATTCTGCTATCGCAACCCTCGATCCGGTCTGATCGTAGACTGGGAATGAACTCCGTATGCTTAGACATGGAATGAACTCCGTATGCCTAAGCCAACCCATGAAAAGAGCGTACGGGTGCTGAGCAGGTTAGAAAGGCATATGCGTAAGTCGAGGATCGACCCGGTCCCCCTCTGCGTACTGTCGGTCCAGCCACCATAACCCTCGGTCCGGCTGGGGATTAGAGATGGAATGAACTTCGTACGCCTAAGCCAACCCACTAAACAAGCGTGCGGGCGCTCAGCTGGTCGGAAAGGTAGAATGCGCAAGCTGGGGATCGGCCCGGTCTCCCCCGTGTCCTGTCAATCCTACTATTGGTCTTATTGCCGTAACCCTTGGTTCGGTCCGATCTTAGACTGGGAATGAACTCCGTATGATTAGACATGGAATGAACTCCGTATGCCTAAGCCAACCCACGAAACAAGCGTGCGGGCGCTCAGCCGGTTGGAAAGGCAAAATGCGCAAGCCGGGGACCGGCCTGATCGCCCCATACGTGCTGTCGATCCTGCTGCCGCAACCCTCGGTTTGGTCTGATCTTAGATTGGGAATGAACTTCTTATGCCTAAGTCAACCCATGAAACGAGCATGCGGGTGCTGAACCGATCGGAGAGGTATAATGCGCAAGCCGGGGATTAGCCCGATTGCCCTCTGCGTGCTGCCGGTCTCGCTGCCACAACCCTCGGTCCGACTGGGGCTTAGACATGGAATGAACTCCCTATGTCTAAGCCAACCCACAAAACGGGCGTGCGGGCACTCAGCCGATCCTGCTGCCATAGCACTCGATCCGAATAGGGCTTAGACATGAAATGAACTCCGTATGCCTAAGCCAACCCATGAAACGAGTGTGTGGGCACTCAGCCGTCGGGAGAGGTAGAATCCTCAAGCCGGGGATCAACCCGATCTCCCCTGCATGTTGCCGATCCTGCTGCCATAACCCTCGGTCTGGTTTGATCTTAGACTGGGAATGAACTCCGTATGCTTAGACTGGGGATGAACTTCGTATGCCTAAGTCAACCCATAAAACGAGTGTACGGGCGCTCAATCGGCCGAAGTGGCCAATTGGAGAGGCATAATGCATAAGCCGAAGATCAGCCCGATCCCCCTCTACGTGCTACCGATCCCGCTGTCGGTCCTGTTACCACAACCCTCGATCCGGCTGAGGCTTAGACATGGAATGAACTCCATATGCCTAAGCCAACCCATGAAACGAGCGTGTGGGGACTCAGTCGGTTAGAGAGGTAGAATGCGCAAGACAGGGATCGGCCCGGTCCCCCTTACGTGCTGCCGATCCTACTATCGTAACCCTCGGTCCGATCCGATCTTAGACTAGGAATGAACTCCATATGCTTAGACTGGGGATGAACTCCGTATGCCTAAGTGAACCCATGAAACGAGCGTGCAGGCACTCAGTCGACCGGAGAGGTCGATCGAAGAGGCATAATGTGCAAGTCGAGGATCTACCCGGTCCCCCTCTATGTGTTGTCGATCTCGTTACTAGTCCTACTGCCACAACCCTCGGTCCAACTGGGGCTTAGACCTAGAATGAACTCCGTATGCCTAAGCCAACCCATGAAATGAACGTGCGGGCACTCAGTCAGCCAGAGGGACAGAATGTACAAGGCGGGGATTGACCCGATCCCCTCTGCATGCTGTCGATCCTGCTACCACAACCCCCGGTCTGGTCTGATCTTAGACTAGGAATGAACTCCGTATGCTTAGAATGAGGATGAACTTCGTATGCCTAAGTCAACCCACGAAATGAGCGTGCGAGCATTCAGTCGATCGGAGAGGCTGGTCGAAGAGGCAAAATGCATAAGTAGGGGATCAGCCCGGTCCCCCTCTACGTGCTGCCGATCCCGCTGTCGGTCTTACTACCACAACCTTCGGTCTGGCTGGGGCTTAGACATGGAATGAACTCCGGATGCCTAAGCCAACCCACGAAACGAGCGTATGGGTGCTCAGCCAGTCGAAAAGGCAGAATGTTCAAGTCAGGGATCGGCCCACTCCCCCCTGCGTGCTGTCGATCTTGCTGTTGGTCCTGCTACCGTAACCTTTGGTCCGGTCCGATCTTAGACTAGGAATGAACTCCATATGCTTAGACATGGAATAAACTCCATATGCCTAAGCTAACCCATGAAACAAGCGTACGGGTGCTCAATCGATCGGAGAGGCAAAATGCACAAGCCAGGGATCGACCTGGTCCCCCCTTACGTGCTGTCGATCTTACTGTCATAACCCTCGGTCCGGTCTGATCTTAGATTGGGAATGAATTTCGTATGCCTAAGGCGACCCATAAAATGATCGTGTGGGCGTTGAGCCGACTGGAGAGGCATAATACCCAAGCCAGGGATCGGCCCGGTCCTCCTCTCTGTGCTGCTGGTCCCGCTGCCACAACCCTCAGTCCGGCTGGGGCTTAGACATGGAATGAACTCCGTATGCCTAAGCCAACCCATGAAACGGGTGTGCGGGCACTCAGCCAGTCGGAGAGGTAGAATGCGCAAGCCGGGGATCGGCCCAGTCCCCCCTGCGTGCTGTCGATCCTGCTGTCGCAACCCTCGGTCCGGTCCAATCTTAGACTGGGAATGAACTCCTTATGCTTAGACTGGAGATGAACTCTGTATGCTTAGACTGGAGATGAACTCTGCATGCCTAAGTCAACCCACGAAATGAGCGTGCGGGAGCTCAGCCAACTAGAGAGGCAGGATGCGCAAGACGGGGATCGAACAGGTGGTAGGTGGGTTCAAGCACATCTTCATATTTCTGCCATGCCAATGCCATTTTTATGGCTTGTGAATTCATACAATGGTCCCCTAAGCCTTCATGTGAAATTTCATGGCCAGATGACTCGTTTTTTATTTTTCACGTTTTTTGAAACTTTTTACGGTTCAGGATTTTTTAAAATTTTTTTAGAAAGGTTTTTGTCCCCAAATTTGGAAGAGGTGATCCTTGTATTTTTTTTGGCATGCACAAAAAAATTCAGCTAAAAACTCGAAGTGGAGAAGATTTTTTGACCGTTTGAAAAAAGTGTCCCCATTTCGGACACTTTAATAGCTACTGGCAGCAAACCTATAAAATCTCAAATGCTCTTTAAGGGGGTATGAGTTCTTGAGGTTTGACGAGGGATAGGGGGCCAATATAAGGGCCAAGACCCAGCACCCTTCGCACATCATGTGCAGACACCCCCCAATCCCCAATCGCCGGAACCCCCAATGCCGCCGGTTAGGCTCTCCGGTGATGCTCCGGTGATGGTGCCCTGGGTGAAAAAAATGCAGCACCAGCACATGCTCGAGCCTAGCGTTTGCACCGTGGCTCAAAATCTTAGATTGGGAATGAACTCCGTATGCTTAGACATGGAATGAACTCTGTCTGCCTAAGCCAACCCACGAAACGAGTGTGCAGGCATTCAGCCAGTCGGAGAGGCAGAATGCACAAGCCGAGGATCGGCTCGATCCCCCCTGTGTACTGTCGATCCTACTACTGCAACCCTCTGTCTGGTCTGATCTTAGACTGGGAATGAACTTCGTATACCTAAGTCAACCCACGAAATGAGAATGTGGGCGCTGAGCCGACCGAAGAGGCATAATGTGCAAGACGGGGATCGACCCGATCCCCCTTTGCGTGCTACCAGTCCCGCTGCCACAACCCTTGGTCCGACTGGGGCTTAGACATGGAATGAACTCCCCATGCCTCAGCCAACCCATGAAATGGGTGTGCGGGTGCTCAGCCAGCCGGAGAGGCAGAATGCGTAAGTCGGGGATCAGCCCAGTCCCCCTACGTGCTGTCGATCCTATTACCGTAACCCTCGATCCGATCTGATCTTAGACTAGGAATGAACTCTGTATGCTTAGACTACTGATGAACTTCGTATGCCTAAGTCAACCCATGAAACAAGCATGCGAGCATTCAGCCAGTCGGAGAGGCATAATGTGTAAGCCGGGGATCAGCCCGGTCCCCCTTTGCATGTTGTCGATCCTGCTGCTGGTCCTGCTACCACAACCCTCATTTCAGCTGGGCCTTAGACATGGAATGAACTCTGTATGCCTAAGCCAAACCATGAAATGAGCGTGCGGGCGCTCAACCGACCGGAGAGGTAGAATGCGCAACCTGAGGATCGGCTCGGTCCCCCCTGCGTGCTGTCGATCCTGCTGTTGGTCCTGTTACTGCAACCCTCAGTCTGGTCGGATCTTATATAAGGAATAAACTCCGTATGCTTAGACATGGAATGAACGCCGTATGCCTAAGCCAACCCACGAAATGAGCGTGTGATCGCTCGTCGACCGGAGAGGCAGAAAGCGCAAGCCGGGGATCGACCCAGTCCCCCTCGCATGCTATTGATCCTGCTACCACAACCCTCGATCTGGTTCGATCTTAAACTAGGAATGAACTCCGTATGCCTAAATCGACCCACGAAATGGCTGTGTGGGCACTGAGCCAATCGAAGAGGCATAATGCACAAGCTGGAGATCAACCCGGTCCCCCTCTGCAAGCTGTCGATCCTGTAGCCATAACCATCGGTCCGGCTAGGCCTTAGACAAATAATAAACTCCCTATGGCTAAGCCAACCCATGAAACGGGCGTGTGGGCACTCAGTTGATTGGAGAGGTAGAATGCGCAAGTCGTGGACCAACCCAGTCCCCCCTGCGTGCTATCAATCCTGCTACCACAACCCTCGGTCCAGTCTGATCATAGACTGGGAATGAACTCTGTATGCCTAAGCTAACCCATGAAACGAGCGTACGGGCGCTGAGTTGGCCGGAGAGGCATAATGTGCAAGCCCAGGATTGGGTCGGTCCCCCTCTGCGTGTTGCTGGTCCCGCTGCCACAACCCTCGGTTCGGCTGGAGCTTAGACATGGAATGAACTCCCTATGCCTAAGCCAACCCACGAAACGGGCGTCCGGGCGCTCAATCGATCCGAGAGGCAAAATGCGCAAGTCGGGGATCGACCCGATCCCCCTGCGTGCTGCCGATCCTGCTGCCACAACCCTCGGTCTGATCTGATCTTAGACTGGGAATGAACTCCATATGCTTAGACTAGGGATGAACTCCGTATGCCTAAGTCAACCCACGAAACGAGCGTACGGGCGCTCAGCCGACCAGAGAGGCAGAATGCACAAGCCGGGGATCGAATGGGTGGTAGGTGGGTTCAAGCACATCTTCATATTTCTGCCATGCCAGTGCCATTATTATGGCTTGTAAATTCATACAATGGTCCCCTAAGCCTTCATGTGAAGTTTCGTGGCAAGACCACCCGTTTTCTATGTTTCACGATTTTCAAAACTTTTTACGGTTTGGGATTTTTTAAAATTTTTTTAGAAAGAGTTTTGTCCCCAAATTTGGTAGAGGTGATTGTTGTATTTTTATTGGAATGCACAAAAAAATTCTGCTAAAAACTCGAAGTGGAGAAGATTTTGTGACCGTTTGAAAAAAATGTCCCTATTTCAGACACTTTAATGGCTACTACAGCAAACCTATAAAATCTCAAATGCTCTTTAAAGGGGTGTGAGTTCTCGAGGTTTGATGAGGGATAGGGGGCCAATATAAGGGCCAAGTACCAGCACCCATCACACATCATGTGCGCACCCCCCCCGGCACCCCCAATAGCTGGAACCCCCAATGCCACCAGTTAGGCTCTCCGGTGATGCTCCGGTGATGGTGCCTCGAGCGAAAAAAATGCGGCACCAGCACATGCCCAAGCCCAGCATGTGCAGCATGGCTCAAAATCTTAGACTGGGAATGAACTCCATATGCTTAGCCATGGAATGAACTCCGTATGCCTAAGCCAACCCACGAAACGAGCGTGCGAGTGCTCAGCCAGCCGAAGAGGTAGAATGCGCAAGCCAGGGATTGACTCGATGTCCCTCTGCGTGCTATCGATCTTGCTGCTGCAACACTTGGTCCGGTTCAATCTTACACTGGGAATGAACTCCGTATGCATAAGTCAACCCACGAAACAAGTGTGCGGGCACTGAGCAGGCCGAAGAGGCATAATGTGCAAGCCGCGAATCAGCCTGGTCCCCCTTTGCGTGCTGTCGGTCCCGCTACGATAACCCTCGATAAAGCTGGGGCTTAGACATGGACTGAACTCCCTATGCCTAAGCCAACCCACGAAATGGGCGTGCGGGCGCTCAACCGGCCGGAGAGTCAGAATGCTCAAGCTGAGGATCGGCCCGATCCCCCCTGCGTGCTATCGATCCTGCTGCCGTAACCCTTGATCTGGTCCGATCTTAGACTGGGAATGAACTCTGTATGCTTAGACTGGGGTTGAACTCCGTATGCCTAAGTCAACCCATGAAACAAGCATACGGGCGCTCAGCCGACCGAAAAGGCATAATGCGTAAGCCGCAAATCAACCCGATCCCCCTCTGCGTGTTGCCGATCTTGCTGCCGGTCCTACTACCACAACCCTCGGTCTCACTGGGGCTTAGACATGGAATGAACTCCGTACGCCTAAGCCAACCCACTAAACGAGGGTGCAGGCACTGAGCCAATCGAAGAGGCACATGCGCAAGTCGAGGATCGACCTGGTTCCCCTTTGCATGCTGCCGGTCTCACTTCCATAACCCTCGATCCGGTTGGGGCTTAGACATGGAATGAACTCCCTATGCCTAAGCCAACCCACGAAACAAGCGTGAGGGCGCTCAACCGATTAGAGAGGCAGAATGCATAAGTCGGGGATTGGCTCGGTCCCCCCTGCGTGCTGTCGATCCTACTGTGGCAACCCTCGGTCCGGTCTGATCTTAGACTGGGGATGAACTCCGTATGCTTAGACTGGGGATGAACTCCGTATGCCTAAGTCAACCTACGAAATGAGCGTACGGGCGCTCAGTCGGTCGGAGAGGCCAATCGAAGAGGCAAATGTGCAAGCCGGGGATCAGCCCGATCCCCCTCTGCATGCTGTCGATCCTGCTACCGGTCCTACTGCCACAACCCTCCGTCCGACTGGGGCTTAGACATGGAATGAACTCTGTGTGCCTAAGCCAACCCACGAAATGATTGTACGGGTGCTCAACCGGTCAAAAAGGCAGAATGCACAAGCCGGGGATCAGCTCGGTCCCCCTTGCGTTCTACCGATCCTGCTGCTGCAACCCTTGATCCGGTCCGATCTTTGACTGAGAATGAACTTTGTATGCTTAGACTGGGGATGAACTCCGTATGCCTATGTCAACCCTCGAAATGAACGTGCGGGCGCTCAGCCGACCAGAGAGGCAAGATGCATAAGCTGGGAATCGAACGGATGGTAGGTGGGTTCATGCACATCTTCATTTTCTACTATGCCAATGCCGTTTGTATGGCTTGTAAGTTCATACAACGGTCCCCTAAGCCTTCATGTGAAGTTTCGTGGCAAGATGACTCGTTTTCTATTTTTCAAGATTTTCAAAACTTTTTACAGTTCGAGATTTTTTTTAATTTTTTTAGAAAGAGTTTTGTCCCCAAATTTGGTAGAGGTGATCCTTGTATTTTTGTTGGCGTGCGCAAAAAAATGCAGCTAAAAACTCAAAGTGGAGAAGATTTTGTGACCGTTTGAAAAAAGTGTCCCCATTTCAGATACTTTAATGGCTACTGGCAGCAAACCTATAAAATCTCAAATGCTCTTTACGGGGGTGTGAGTTCTCGACGTTTGATGAGGGATAGGGGGCCAATATAATGGCCAAGTACCAGCACCCATCGCACATCATGTGCGCCCACCCCCCGGCCCCCCAATCGTCGGAACCCCCAATGCCACCGGTTAGGCTCTCCGATGATGCTCCGACGATGCTCCGATGAAGGTGCCCCGGGCAAAAAAAATGCGGCACCAGCACATGCTCGAGCCTATCATGTGCACCGTGGCTCAAAATCTTAGACTGGGAATGAACTACGTATGCTTAGACATGGAATGAACTCTGTATGCCTAAGCCAACCCACGAAACGAGCGTGCGGGCGCTCAACCGGCCGAAAAGGCAGAATGCGCAAGCCAAGGATCGACCCGATCCCCCCTACGTGCTGTCGATCCTGCTACGGTAACCCTCGATCCGGTCTGATCTTACACTGGGAATGAACTCCGTATGCATAAGTCAACCCACGAAACGAGCGTGCGGGCGTTGAGCCGGCCAAAGAGGCATAATGCGCAAGCTGGGGATCAGCCCAGTCCCACTCTGTGTGCTGTCGGTCCCGCTGCCACAACCCTCGATCTTACTGGGGCTTAGACATGGAATGAACTCCCTATGCCTAAGCCAACCCATGAAATGGGCGTGCGGGGGGCTCAGCCGGTCGGAGAGGCAGAATGTGCAAGTTAGGGATCGGCCCGGTCCCCCCTGCGTGTTGCTGATCCTACTGTCGCAACCCTCGATCCACTTTGATCTTAGACTGGGAATGAACTCTGTATGCTTAGACATGGAATGAACTCCGTAAGCCTAAGCCAACCCACAAAAAGAGCGTGAGTACGCTCAACCGGCTGGAGAGGCAGAATGCGCAAGTTGAGGATCGACCCGATCCCCCCCTGTGTGCTGTCGATCCTGCTACTGGTCCTACTATCGCAACCCTAGGTCCGATCTGATCTTAGACTGGGAATGAACTCCGTATGCCTAAGTCAACCCATGAAATGAGCGTGTAGGTGCTGAGTCGGCCGAAGAGGCATAATGCACAAGCAAGGGATCAGCCCTGTCCCCTTTATGTGCTGTCGGTCCCGCTGCCACAACCCTTGGTCCGGCTGGGGCTTAGACATGGAATGAACTCCTTATGCCTAAGCCAACCCATGAAATGGACGTGCGGGCTTTCAGTCGATGGGAGAGGTAAAATGCGTAAGCCGAGGATCAGTCTGATCCCCCCTGCGTGCTGTCGATCCTACTGTCGTAACCCTCGGTCCGAGCCGATCTTAGACTGGGAATGAACTCCGTATGCTTAGACTAGGGATAAACTCCATATGCTAAAGTCAACCCAAGAAACGAGCATGCGGGCACTCAGTCGACCAGAGAGGCAAAATGCGCAAGTCGGGGATCGAACAGGTGGTAGGTGGGTTCAAGCACATCTTCATATTTCTGCCATGCCAATGCCATTTTTGTGGCTTATAAATTCACACAATGGTCCCCTAAGCCTTCATGTGAAGTTTCGTGGCAAGACGACCTGTTTTCTATTTTTCACGATTTTCAAAACTTCCTACGATTCAGGATTTTTTAAACTTTTTTTAGAAAGGCTTTTGTCCCCAAATTTGGTAGAGGTGATCCTTGTATTTTTGTTGGCATGCACAAAAAAATTCAGCTAAAAACTCAAAGTGGAGAAGATTTTGTGATCGTTTGAAAAAAGTGTCCCCATTTCAGACACTTTAATGGCTACCGGCAGCAAACCTATAAAATCTCAAATGCTCTTTAAAGGGGTGTGAGTTCTTGAGGTTTGATGAGGGATAGGGGGCCAATATAAGGGCCAAGTACCAGCACCCATCACACATCATGTGCGCACACCCCAAGTCTTCAACCTGGAACTGCATATCCCGCCTATTCTGGTCTACCCACTTCTTCGACCTCTTGGTCGCCTTGTGTAGACAAACTCTGGCCAAGTTAGGTTGCTCTTGCCATGCCTCGACAAACTTGTATGCTACTGGATTTGACCCTGTATAACCTGTAGCAATTGAACCAAGCGTTAGTGGTTGTTGCCCTGTCACAACCTCGAATGGGCTCTAGTTCGTTGCCTCGCTCCTTTGCAAGTTGTAGGAAAACTACGCAATATCTATTAGCTTTGGCTAGTCCCTTTGTGTGGCACTCACATAGTGCCTGAGGTAGACCTCCAATAGTCCATTTACTCGCTCTGTCTACCCATCGGTCTGCGGATGCATGATGGTGGAAAAGTTCAAGTCTGACCCCAATAGCTTAAACAACTCAGTCCAGAACCTATCCATGAAATGCCCGTCCCGATCACTAACAATGGTCCTCGGCACTCCCCAGTACTTAACCATGTTCTTCAGGAACAATCAAGCTACCTCCTCGGCTGGGCACTCCTTGGTTGCTGGAATGAAGATTCCATACTTGGAAAACCTGTCCACCACTACCATGATGCTTCGAAACCCTTCTACTTTGGGTAGACCAACTATAAAGTCCAGAGAAACACTTTCCCATGGTCGCTCTGGCATTGGCAATGGCTCCAAGAGACCGCCTAGTTTCTTCAGCTCCACTTTGTCCTGTTGGCACACAAGACAAGTCTTCACATAGGCCTCCACATTGTCCTCATGTGTGGCCAGTAGTACCGGTCCTCGATCAGCGCCAAGGTACGGCTCACTCCGAGGTGTCCAACCCACCTTGAATCATGATATTCTTGCAAAACTTCCTTGCGGAGCTTCCCATGCTACGACACAAACAGTCTACTACCCCTGGTGTACAGCAACCTATCCTGCAACCAAAACCACCTAGTCTTACCTTGTTGGTCGTATTCCATCAAAGCCTTGGCTATAGGATCATGCGTAAGTCCCTCCTTGATGTGCAGCACCAATGACCCCTCTGGTTGGCTAATGGCAGCAAGGTTAGCCTTCCTGCTCAGGGCGTCTGCCACTAGGTTCACCCGCCCCGGCTTGTACTCCATTTGAAAGTCAAATTTTGTAAGAAAATCTTGCCATCTCGCCTGCTTGGGGGATAACTTCTTCTGCGTCTGGAAGTAGCTGGTCGCCACATTGTCCATCCTCACCACGAACCTCGACCCAACAGGTAATGGCACCAAGTGCGCAAGCAATGCACCACTATAATCATCTCCTTCTCTTGGACCATGTACTTGCGCTCAGTCTCGTTCAGCTTCCTGCTCTCAAATGCGACTGGACGTCCCTTTTGCATCAACACGCCCCCTATGGCAAAGTCTAATGCATCTGTATGCACCTCATACGGCTTCACATGGTCTGGCAAGGCCAACACTGGCTCTTCGTTCACAGCCCACTTCAACCTGTCAAAGGCTTCCTGGCACCCTACGCTCCACTCCCATGCTCTCCTTTTCTTGAGCAAGTCAGTTAATGGCGTGGCTATTGCTGAGTGACCTTTGATGAAGCACCTGTAGTAGTTGACCAGCCTAAGGAAAGATCTCAACTCAGTGACCTTGGCTGGCGGTTGCCACTCTAGGATGGCATGTATCTTGCCTTCATCCATGCGTATCCTGTCACCTCCCACTATGTGGCCAAGGAATGGGATCTCTTGCTAGGCGAATGAGCACTTCTCCCTCTTTACAAACAGCTTGTGTGCCCGCAACACCTCGAACACCTATCTCAAGTGGTCTACATGCTCTCCCAAAGTCTGGCTGTAGATCACAATGTCATCCAAATAAATCACAACAAATCGATCAAGGAATGACTGAAGTACCTTATTCATAAGAGTGCAAAATGTTGCTGGGATGTTCGTAAGTCCCAAAGGCATCACTAAGAACTCATACGAACCATACCGAGTGACACATGCTATCTTTGGCTCATTTCCCTCTGCGATCTTGACTTGATAGTAGCTTGACCTCAAATCCAGCTTAGTGAACCACCTTGCGCTCCCAAGTTGATCGAACAAGTTTGCAATGAGTGGGATGGGGTACTTGTTCTTGATGGTCAGCTTGTTCAAAGCCTGGTAGTCTATGCACAATCGTAACGACCCAACATGCTTGCGCTGGAATAGAACCGGTGCACCATAGGGTGCCTTCGATGGCCTGATAAAGCCAGCATCAACTAACTCTTTGAGCTGCTTCCTTAACTCCTCCAACTTTGCTGGAGACATTCGGTAAGGGGCTCTAGCTGGTGGCTTGGCCTCGGACACCAGCTCGATCTTATGGTCCACCTCCCTCTTAGGTGGTAGCTTGCTAGGCAGCTTTACGAGCATCACATCACTAAAGGTCTTTAGCACCTTTAGCACCTCCAAGGGTGACTCGGTATCTTTCTCCCTTGGCTCATCATATTTCAAGGTTGCCAAGAAGGTGTCTTCTTGTCTGTTTACTGCCTTGGCAAATTGGATGGCTGACACCACCTGCGACCTAACTCTAGACCCTCTCCTCAATGGCACTAGGCATTGGCACCGTGCATCCAAGATGCAAACACAATCAGCAAAAGGCATAAGGAGGGCATTAATCCAAACAAGGAAATCCAACCCAATCATAAACTCATAGTCGTCAAGGGGTATTACCTCTATGGTCTCCTTGCCTTTCAAGTCTCCAAGCTGCAACTCCACTCCCCACGTTACTCCAATGGCTGGAACTTCCTTGGAGTTCACTTTTTTAATGGTACCAGTCCCTTTCTGCACCTTTAGTCTGAGCTTTTGGGCTCCATCACTTGAAATAAAAAGATGTAAGGCACCTGTGTCCACCAGTACGCTCACCTTCTAACCCGCAACCATCAGATCTGCAAACAGCAAGCCCTTTGGCTTGTGGCTCCCCTTACTCTGGACAGCATTGAGCACCAATGACCCAAGCTTTGCTGCCCCTGACTCTAGCTCCTCATCAGACTCCTTGTCTACAGTAGCCAGCTTGCCCTTTTGTGGGTGATTACGCATTATGTGGCTCCCTCCACATAGGTAGCATGCTAATGGCTCTCGGTCCCCTTTTGCTTTCCACTTGCCTGCTGGTGGCTTCCTCTCACCATCCTTGGTTGAACGGTCTCAATCCCCATCCTTGGACTCCCGATCATGGTCCTTCCCATTGGACTACTTTTTTTGGTCCCTATCGTCCCTGCCCTTACCCTTGGGCTTGGTAGACTCGAACTTGTTCAGAGGCTTGAACTCTATCAAGGCCTCGACAGTAGTCATGGCTTTAGCCAAATCATGAACTCCTCTCCGTTGTAGCTCATCCTTCACCCACGGCTCAGCCCATCCATGAAAGCAAATAAGGTATCCTTTTCACCTAGATATGAGATCTGTAGCATTAGTTCAGAGAATTTCTAGATATACTCCCTTATGTCCCCTTGCTGGCTAAGCTGGCGTAACTTTGCCCGCGTCTCATCATTGGTATACTCCAGGTAAAATTGTTCTCTAAACTCCTTTTGAAACTCTGCCTAGGTTCCAATCTTGGCGCTCCCACGCCTGACATCATCACACCTGTGCCTCCACCACAATAAGGCCATATCAGTGAGATACATAGCAGCGATGGTTACCTTTATTGCCTCATCTTGCATGCCCATAGCCTAGAAATACTGCTCCATACCCCAAAGGTAGTTGTCTACTTCCTTAGCTGCCCTAGTCCCCTTGAACTCCTTAGGCTTGGGGACATCCAATCTAGATTTGGACACTCCAGCAAACATGCCATTCCCAATGGCAGTCTTACAAGCAATGAGCTTACTGGTAAGCTTTTCCATTCGCTGGCGCATGGCCTCCATGCCATCGCGCAAGGTCAGCACTTCAACCTCCAAGGCCTTATTCTTCTAGGTGATCACATCCATGCCTTTGTTGAGAGCAGCTTCCAGCTCACTTTGGATCTAGCGATACAATGTGAGTCTCCACCTCCTCAAGCTTCTTCCCCATGTCACCCATGGTCACCTCCACCTTGGCCAGCCTACCGTCCATGGCAGACCAGATATCTCTAGAATCGGCCATCTTACCTCTTCCACGCCCATGCTCTTGGGCCTCTGGTTGTTGGCTAGCAACGTCGCTTTGGGATGCCATCTCCTTAATCACGATCTAACCTGCACAACACAAACATGCAGAATCAAACTTGCTCTGATACCAAATGTCACTGGCTTCGACCTTAGACTCAGAAACTGTGTGGCCTTAGGCTTGGAATCTCTTTCTTTATGCCTAAGTCAGCCTAAAACATAAGCGTGTGGGCACTAGAACAATAGGAAGGGCTGATTACGCAAGTTAAAGAGAAACAGTATAAGAAGATAGAATTTTGGAAATGCTCTTGTATTCACTGAAACAGAAGTGTTTGATGGTGTACAAATGAGGGTGAAGTAGCCCTCTATTTATAGTTAAAGCTCCAGCTACACTTAATGGCAATATCCTAGAATAAAGGCTAAAATCAAGGGATTATACAAATTACAATCAATCAGGATGCTAACTCCTAATTTTTAGGGTCAACCAAATTTGCCAGGATGCTCCTTATGATCTTGCCTGCTTCCAGAAGCTTCCCTTGTGTGTCCAACACCTTGGGCCCTTTTGGATGTGGTGTGGGCAGCTTGTATGCCAGGCCTTGGTCTCACGGGCTGGCCTACAAGTTGGGCAGGTGTTTTGAACTCGTTTGCTAGGCTTTGCACGTAGATACCCACCAGCACGCTTGGTCTGCGGGCCTTAACCTCTGGCTCACCCGTTGGTACGCCTGATGTGCCTGGCACACCCACCCAGGGTGTGACACTTAGATATGGAATGAACTCCCTATGCCTAAGCCAACCCACGAAACGGGCGTGCGGGCGCTCAGCCGATTGGAAAGGCAGAATGCGCAAGCCAGAGATTAGCCCGGTCCCCCCTACGTGCTGTCGATCCTGCTGTCGCAACCCTCGGTCCGGTTCAATCTTAGACTGGGAATGAACTCCTTATGCTTAGACTAGGGATGAACTCCGTATGCCTAAGTCAACCCATGAAATGAGTGTGCGGGCGCTCAGTCGACCAGACAGGCAGGATGCGCAAGCCGGGGATCAAACGGGTGGTAGGTGGGTCTAAGCACATCTTCATATTTCTGCCATGCCAATGCCATTTTTATGGCTTGTAAATTCATACAATGGTCCCCTAAGCTTTCATGTGAAGTTTCATGGCAAGATGACCCGTTTTCTATTTTTCATGATTTTTAAAACTTTTTACGGTTCACGATTTTTTTAAATTTTTTTAGAAAGATTTTTGTCCCCAAATTTGGTAGAGGTGATCCTTGTATTTTTTTTGGCATGCACAAAAACATTCAGCTAAAAACTCGAAGTGGAGAAGATTTTGTGATCGTTTGAAAAAAGTGTCCCCATTTCAGACACTTTAATGGCTACTGGCAGCAAACCTATAAAATCTCAAATGCTCTTTAAGGGGGTGTGAGTTCTTGAGGTTTGATGAGGGATAGGGGGCCAATATAAGGGCCAAGTACCAGCACACATCGCACATCATGTGCGCACACCCCCCGGCCCCCCCAATCACCGGAACCCCCAATGCCACCGGTTTGGCTCTCCAACGATGCTCTGGCGATGGTGCCCCGAGCGAAAAAAATGCGGCACCAGCACATGCCCGACCCCAGCATGTGCACCATGGCTCAAAATCTTAGACTGGGAATGAACTCCTTATGCTTAGACATGGAATGAACTTCGTATGCCTAAGCCAACCCACGAAATGAACGTGCGGGCGCTCAGTAGACCGGAGAGGTAGAATGCGCAAGTCAGGGATCGACCCGATCCCCCCTGCGTGCTATCGATCCTGCTACCATAACCCTTAGTTTGGTCTGATCCTACACTGGGAATGAACTCCGTAAGCATAAGTCAACCCATGAAATGAGGGTGCAGGCATTGAGCCAACCGAAGAGGCATAATGCGCAAGTCGGGGATCGACCCGGTCCCCCTCTGTATGCTACCGATCCCGCTGCCACAACCCTCGGTCCGACTGGGGCTTAGGCATGGAATGAACTCCCTATGCCTAAGCCAACCCACGAAACGGGTGTGCGGGCGCTCAACCGGCTAGAGAGGCAGAATGCGCAAGCCGGGGATCGGCCCGGTCCCCCCTGTATGCTACCGATCCTACTGTCGCAACCCTCGGTCCGGTCCGATCTTAGACTGGAATGAACTTCGTATGCTTAGATTGGGGATGAACTCCGTGTGCCTAAGTCAATCCACGAAATGAGCATGTGGGCGCTCAGCCGGTCGGAGAGGCATAATGCGCAACCGGGGATCAACTCGGTCCCCCTCTGCATGCTACCGATCCCGCTGCCGGTCCTGTTGCCACAACCCTCAGTCCGACTGGGGCTTACACATGGAATGAACTCCATATGCCTAAGCCAACCCACGAAACGAGCGTGCAAGTGCTCAGTCGACCGAAGAGGCAGAATGCGCAAGCCGAGGATCGACCCGATCCCTCTTGCGTGCTGCCTATCCTACTGCCGCAACCCTCGATCTGGTTCGATCTTAGATTAGGAATGAACTCCGTATGCTTAGACATGGAATGAACTCCGTATGCCTAAGCCAACCCACGAAACGAGCATACGGGTGCTCAATCGATCGGAGAGGCAGAATCCGTAAGCCGAGGATCGACGCGGTACCCCCTACGTGCTACCAATCCTGCTGTTGGTCCTGCTATCGCAACCCTCGGTTCGATCTGATCATAGACTGGGAATGAACTCCGTATGCTTAGACATGTAATGAACTCTGTATGCCTAAGCCAACCCACGAAACGAGCGTGCGGGCGCTCAACCGGTCGGAGAGGTAGAATGCGCAAGCCGGGGATTGGCCCGATCCCCCCTACGTGCTGTCGATCCTATTGTCGCAACCCTCGGTCCGATCGGATCTTAGACTGGGAATGAACTTCGTATGCCTAAGTCAACCCACGAAATGAGCGTGCGGGTGCTGAGCCGATCGGAGAGGCATAATGTGCAAACCGGGGATTAGCCCGATCCCCTTCTGTGAGCTGTCGGTCCCGCTGCCACAACCCTCAGTCCGACTGGGGCTGAGACATGGAATGAAATCCCTACGCCTAAGCCAACCCACGAAACAGATGTGCGGGTGCTCAGCCGGTCGGAAAGGTAAAATGCGCAAACCGGGGATCGGTCTGGTCCCCCCTACGTGCAGCCGATCTTGCTGCCGCAACCCTCGGTCCGATTCGATCTTAGACTGGGAATGAACTCTGTATGCTTAGACTGGAGATGAACTCCGTATGCCTAAGTCAACCCATGAAACAAGCATGCGAGCACTCAGCCGACCAGAGAGGCAAGATGCGCAAGCCGGGGATCGAACAGGTGGTAGGTGTGTTGAAGCACATCTTTATATTTATGAAGTGCCAATGCCATTTTTATGGCTTGTAAATTCAAACAATGGTCCCCTAAGCCTTCATGTGAAGTTTCGTGGCAAGACGACCCATTTTCTATTTTTCACAATTTTGGAAACTTTTTGCGGTTTGAGATTTTTTAAAATTTTTTTAGAAAGAGTTTTATCCCCAAATTTGGTATAGGTGATCCTTGTATTTTTTTTGTCATGCATAAAAAAATTCAGAAAAAAAGTCGAAGTGGAGAAGATTTTGTGACCGTTTGAGAAAAGTGTCCCCATTTCAGATACTTTAATGGCTACTGGCAGCAAACCTATAAAATCTCAAATGCTCTTTAAGGGGGTGTGAGTTCTCAAGGTTTGATGAGGGATAGGGGGCCAATTAAGGGCCAAGTACCAGCACCCATCGCACATTATGTGCACACCCTCCGGCCCCCTAATCACCGGAACCCCCAATGCCGCAGGTTAAGCTCTCCGGTGATGCTCCGATGATGGTGCCCCGGGTGAAAGAAATGCGGCACCAGCACATGCCCGAGCCCAGCATGTGCACCATGGCTCAAAATCTTAGACTGGGAATGAACTCCGTATGCTTAGACATGGAATGAACTCCGTATACCTATGCCAACCCACGAAACAAGTGTAAGGGTGCTTAACCGGTAGGAGAGACAGAATGCGCAAGCTGGGGATCGACCCGATCCCCCCTGCGTGCTATCGATCCTGGGTCGTAACCCTCAGTCTGGTCCGATCTTACACTGGGAATGAACTCCGTATGCATAAGTCAACCCATGAAACGAGTGTGCGGGCATTAAGTTGGTCGAAGCGGCATAATGCGTAAGTTGGGGATCAGCCCGATCCCCCTCTGCGTGCTACCAGTCCTGCTGCCACAACCCTTGGTCGGGCTGGGGCTTAGACATGGAATGAACTCCCTATGCCTAAGCCAACCCATGAAACGGGCGTACGGGCACTCAGTCGGCCGGAGAGGCAGAATGCACAAGTTGGGGATTGGCTCGATCCCCCCTACGTGCTACCGATCCTGCTGCCGCAACCCTTGGTCCTATTCGATCTTAGACTGGGAATGAACTTCGTATGCTTAGACTGGGGATGAACTTCGTATGGCTAAGTCAACTCACGAAACAAGCGTACGGGTGCTTAACCGATCGGAGAGGCCGACTGGAGTGGCATAATGCACAAGCTGGGGATCAGCCCGATCCCTCTCTGTGTGCTGCCGATCCCGCTGCCAGTCCTACTGCCACAACCCTCGGTCCAGCTGGGGCTTAGACATGGAATGAACTCCATATGCCTAAGCCAAACCATGAAACGAGCGAGTAGGCATTGAGTCGACTGGAGAGGCATAATGCGCAAGATGGGGTATTCGCCTAGTCCTTTTCTGCGTGCTGCCAGTCTCGCTGTCACAACCCTCGGTCTAACAGGGGCTTAGACATGGAATGAACTCCCTATGCCTAAGCCAACCCATGAAATGGGCGTGCAGGCACTCAACCGGTTGGAGAGGTAGAATGCGTAACCTGGGGATCGGCCCAGTCCCCCTTGTGTGCTGCCGATCCTACTACCGTAAGCCTCGGTTCGATTCGATCTTAGACTGAAAATGAACTCCGTATGCTTAGACTGGGGATGAACTCCATATGCCTAAGTCAACCCGCGAAACAAGCATGTGGGCGCTCAGCCGACCAGAGAGGCAGGATATGTAAGTCGGGGATCGAACGGGTGGTAGGTGGGTTCTAGCACATCTTCATATTTTTGTCGTGCCAATGCCATTTTTATGGCTTGTAAATTGATACAATGGTCCCCTAAGCATTCATGTGAAGTTTCGTGGCAAGACGACCCGTTTTCTATTTTCATGATTTTCAAAACTTTTTGAGGTTCAGGATTTTTTAAATTTTTTTTAGAAAGTGTTTTGTCCCCAAATTTGGTAGAGGTGATCCCTGTATTTTTTTTGGCATGCACAAAAAAATTTTGCTAAAAACTCGAAGTGGAGAAGATTTTGTGACCGTTTGAAAAAAGTGTCCCCATTTTAGACACTTTATTGGTTACTGGCGGCAAACCTATAAAATCTCAAATGCTCTTTAAGGGGGCGTGAGTTCTCGAGGTTTGATGAGGGATAGGGGGCCAATATAAGGGCCAAGTACCAGCACCCATTGCACATCATGTGCGCACACCCCCCGGCCCCCCAATCGTCAAAACCCCTAATGCTGCCGGTTAGGCTCTCCGATGATGCTCCGACGATGGTGCCCCGAGCGAAAAAAATGCGGCACCAACACATGCCCAAGCCCAGCATGTGCACCGTGGCTCAAAATCTTAGACTGGGAGTGAACTCTGAATGCTTAGATAAGGAATGAACTCCGTATGCCTAAGCCAACCCACGAAACGAGCGTGCGGGCATTCAGTGGACCGAAGAGGCAGAATGCGCAAGCCGGGGATCGACCTGGTCCCCCCTGCGTGCTATCGATCCTGCTACCACAACCCTTGGTCCGATTCGATCTTACACTAGGAATGAACTTCGTATGCATAAGTCAACCCACGAAACGAGTGTACGGGCGCTGAGTCGGTCGAAGAGGCATAATGCGTAAGCCGGGGATCAGCCCGGTCCCCCTCTGCGTGCTACATATCCCGCTGCCACAACCCTCGGTTTGACTGGGGCTTAGACATGGAATGAACTCCTATGCCTAAGCCAATCCACGAAACGGACGTGCGAGCGCTTAGCCGACCGAAGAGGTAGGATGCGTAAGCCGGGGATCGGTCTGCTCCCCCCTATGTGCTGCTGACCCTACTACCGTAACCCTCGGTCTGGTCTGATCTTAGACTCAGAATGAACTCCGTATGCTTACTCTGGGGATGAACTCCGTATGTCGAAGTCAACCCACGAAACGAGCGTGTAGGCGCTCAACCGATCGGAAAGGATGATCGAAGAGGCATAATGCATAAACCGAAGATCAGCTCGATCCCCCTCTGTGTGCTGCCGATCCCGCTACCGATCCTACTGCCACAACCCTCGGTCCGATTGGGGCATAGACATGGAATGAACTCTGTATGTCCAAGCCAACCCATAAAACGAGCGTGCAGGCGCTCAGCCGGGGGGAGATGCAGAATGCGTAAGCCGGGATCGGCCTGGTCCCCCCCTGCGTGCTGTTGCAACCCTCGGTCTGATCTGATCTTAGATCGGGAATGAATTCCTAATGCTTAGACTAGGGATGAACTTCGTATGCCTAAGTTAACCCACAAAACGAGCGTACGGGAGCTCAGCCGACTAGAGAGGCCAGTCGGAGAGGCATAATGCACAAGTCGGGGATCAGCCCAGTCCCCCTCTATGTGCTATCGATCCCACTGTCGGTCCTGCTACCACAACCCTCGGTCTGGCTGGGGCTTAGACAAGGAATGAACTTTGTATTCCTAAGCCAACCCATGAAATACGTGCGGGCACTCAGCCGACTAGAAAGGCCGAATGCGTAAGTCAGGGATCGATCCGGTCCCCCTGCGTGCTGCCGATCCTACTACCGCAACCTTCTGTCTGGTCTGATCTTAGACTAGGAATGAACTTCATATGCTTAGACTGGGGATGAACTCCGTATGCCTAAGTCAACCCACGAAACGAGCGTGCGGGCGCTCAGCCGACCAGAGAGGCAAGATGCGCAAGCTAGGGATCAAACGTGTGGTAGGTGGGTTCAAGCACAACTTCATATTTTTGCCTTTCCAATGCCATTTTTATGGCTTGTAAATTCATACAATGGTCCCCTAAGCCTTCATGTGAAGATTCGTGGCAAGATGACCCATTTTTTATTTTTCACGATTTTTGAAACTTTTTGCGGTTCGGGATTTTGTTAAATTTTTTTAGAAAGAGTTTTGTCCCCAAATTTGGTAGAGGTGATCCTTGTATTTTTGTTGGCATGGACAAAAGAATTCAGCTAAAAACTCGAAGTGGAAAAGATTTTGTGACCGTTTGAAAAAAGTGTCCCCATTTCAGACACTTTAATGGCTACTGGCAGCAAACCTATAAAATCTCAAATGCTCTTTAAGAGGGTGTGAGTTCTCGAGGTTGATAAGGGATAGGGGGCCAATATAAGGGCCAAGCACCAGCACCCATCGCACATCCTGTGCGCACACCCTACGGCCCCCCAATCGTTGGAACCCCCAAAGCCGCCGGTTAGGCTCTTCGGTGATGCTCCGCGTTGCTTCGACGATGGTGCCCCGGGCGAAAAAAATGCGGCACCAGCACATGCCCGAGCTCAGTATGTGCACCGTGGCTCAAAATCTTAGACTGGGTATGAATTCCATATGCTTAGACATGGAAAGAACTCCGTATGCCTAAGCCAACCTAAGAAACGAGTGTGCAGGCATTCGACCGGCCGGAGAGGCAGAATGCGTAAGTCGGGGATCGACCCACTCCCCCCTGTGTGATGTCGATCCTACTAGCGCAACCCTCGGTCCAGTCTGATCTTACACTAGGAATGAACTCCGTATGCATAAGTCAACCGACGAAACGAGCGTGCGGGCACTGAGCCGACCGAAGAGGCATAATGCATAAGCCGAGGATTGGCCCGGTCCCCCTCTGTGTGCTGTTAGTCCCGCTGCCACAACCCTCGGTCCGACTGGGGCTTAGACATGGAATGAGCTCCCTTGCCTAAGCCAACCCATGAAACGGGTGTGCGAGCGCTCAGCCAGATGGAAAGCCAGAATGCGCAAGCTGGGGATCGACCCGATCCCCTCTGCATGTTGCCGATCCTGCTGTCGCAACCCTCAGTCCAGCCTGATCTTAGATTGGGAATGAACTCCATATGCTTAGACTGGGGATGAACTCCGTATGCCTGAGTCAACCCACAAAACGAGTGTGCGGGCGCTTAGTCGACCGGAGAGGCCAGCCGGAGAGGCATAATGCGCAAGCCAAAGATCAGCTCGGTCCCCTTTGCGTGCTGTCGATCTCGCTACCAGTCTTGCTACCACAACCCTCGATCCGGCTGGGGCTTAGACATGGAATGAACTCCGTATGCCTAAGCCAACTCACGAAATGAGCGTGCGGGCGCTCAACCGACCGGAGAGGCAGAATGCGCAAGTCGGAAATCGGCCTGATCCCCCCTACGTGCTATTGATCCTGCTACCCCAATCCTCAATCCGGTCTGATCTTAGACTAGGAATGAACTCCGTATGCCTAAGTCAACCCACGAAATGGGCGTGCGGGTGCTCAGCCGGCCGGAGGGGTAGAATTCGCAAGCCGGGGACCGGCCCGGTCCCCCTACGTGCTGTCGATCCTACTGTCGCAACCCTCGGTCCGGTTCGATCTTAGACTAGGCATCAACTCCGTATGCTTAGACTGGGGATGAATTTCGTATGCCTAAGTCAACCCACGAAACGAGCATACGGGCGCTCAGTCGATCGGAGAGGCATAATACGCAAGCCGGGGATCAGCCCGGTCCCCCTCTACATGTTGCCGATCCCGCTGCCAGTCCTGCTACCACAACCCTCGGTCCGGCTGGGGCTTAGACATGGAATGAACTCTGTTTGCCTAAGCCAACCCACGAAACGAGTGTGCGGGTGCTGAACCGACCAGAGAGGCATAATGCGCAAGCTGGGGATCGACTCGGTCCCCCTCTGCGTGTTGCCAGTACCATTGCCACAACCCTCGATCCGAGGGCTTAGACATGGAATGAACTCGCTATGCCTAAGCCAACCCACGAAACGGGCGTACGGTCGCTCAGTCGGTCGGAGAGGCAAAATGCACAAGCCGGGGATCGACCCGATCCCCCCTGTGTGCTATCGATCCTGCTATCGCAACCCTCGATCTGGTCTGATCTTAGACTGGGAATAACTCCGTATGCCTAAGTTAACCCACGAAACAAGCGTGCAGGTGCTAAGCCGGTCGGAGAGGCATAATGCGCAACTCGGGGATCGGCCCGGTCCCCCCTGCATGCTGCCGATCTTGCTGTTGCAACCCTCGATCTGGTCCTATCTTAGACTGGGAATGAACTCCGTATGCTTAGACTGGGGATGAACTCCGTATGCCTAAGTCAACCCACGAAATGAGCACATGGGCACTCAGCCGACCGAAGAGGCCGGTCGAAGAGGCCTATTGCACAAGCCGGGGATCAGCCCGGTCCCCCTCTGCGTGCTGTCGATCCTGCTGCCATAACCCTCGGTCCAGTTGGGGCTTAGACATGGAATGAACTCTGTATGCCTAGGCCAACCCACGAAACGAGCGTACGAGCGCTCAACCGATCGAAGAGGCAGAATGCGCAAGTCAGGGATCGGCCCGATCCCCCCTACGTGCTGTCGATCCTGCTGTCGTAACCCTCGATTTGGTTAGATCTTACACTGGGAATAAACTCCGTATGCTTAGACTAGGGATGAACTCCGTATGCCTAAGTCAACCCACGAAACGAGCATGCGGGCACTCAGCTAACCAGATAGGTAGGATGCACAAGTCAGGATCGAACGGGTGGTAGGTGGGTTCAAGTGTCACGAGCTCTGACCTTAGACTTAGAATCTATGCGGCCTTAGGCTTGGAATCTCCTCCTTTGAGCCTAAGTCAACCTAAAACACATGCATGCCGGCACTAGAACAATGGGAAGGGCTGATTATGCAAGTTAAAGAGAAATAAGATGAACAAGACAGAATTTTAGAAATGCTCTTGTATTCACTGAAATAGAAGTGTTTGATGGTGTACAAATGAGGGTGGAGTAGCTCTCTATTTATAGTTGAGGCTCCAGCTACATCTTAATGGCAATATCCCTAGAATAAAGGCTAAAATCCTGGGATTACAATCAATCAGGATGCTAACTCCTGATTTTCAGGGTCAACCAAATCTGTCAGGATGCTCCTGCTGATCCTGCCTGCTTCTAGAAGCTTCCCTTACGTGTCCAGCACCTTGGGCCCTTCTGGATGTGGTGCGGGCAGCTTGTATGCCAGGCCTTGGTCTCATGGGCTGGACTGCAAGTCGGACGGGCATTCTGAACTCGTTTGCTAGGCTTTGCGTGCAGATACCCACCAACACGCCTGGTCTATGGGCCTCAACCTCTGGCTCACCTGTTGGTCTACCTGATGTGCCTGGCACACCCACCCAGGGTGTGACATTCTCCCCCACCTAATTGCGTAACACCCTCGTTGTGTCTTCTACATGGTATTGCTTGATCTGGTCCTCGAACTACCATAAGTCCTTTACTAGTTCCTAGCTCACCTCACTGTCTGGAAGTCCCTTCCAGTGCACCAAGTACTCATGTCTTGGTTGATAGTTCTTCCGTCTCACCTCTCGGTCAGCCATGATGCTGTGGACCTCCTTCTCATATGAGGCCCTTGCTCTCAATGGTGCACGCTTTAACTCTGCCCATCCTGGATCTCCCTCATCCTCATGGAATGGCTTGAGCATGCTCACATGGAACACCGAGTGTACCCTCAGCTTGGGTGGCATATCCAGCTTGTAGGCAACCTTGCCTACCCTCTTGACTACTCGAAAAGGTCCCTCATACCTCTGGACTAGGCCTTTATGCAGCCCCCTATGGCGCACAGTGGGATGCAGCTTCACCAACACCAAGTCTCCAACCTGGAACTGTATATCCCACCTCTTCTGGTCTACTCACTTCTTAAACCTCTTGGCCACCTTGTGTAGACAAACTCTGGCCAAGTCAATTTGCTCCTGCTATGCCTTGGCAAACTTGTATGCAGCTGGATTCAGCCTTGTATAACCTGCAGCAATTAAACCAGGTGTTAATGGTTATTGCCCTGTTACAACCTCAAATGGGCTCTCTTTTGTTACCTCGTTCCTTTGCAAGTTGTAGGAAAACTGTGCAATATCTAGCAGCTTTGTGTCAAACTCAAGACAAGTCTTCACATACGCCTTCACATCGTCTCTCATGTGTGGCCAGTAGTATCGGTCCTCGATCAACGCTAAGGTGTGGCTCACTCCGGGGTGTCTAGCCCACCTTGAATCATGGCATTCTTGCAAAACTTCCTTGCAAAGCTTCCTATGCTGTGGCACAAACAGTCTACTACCCCTGGTGTACAGTAAGCTGTCCTGTAACCAAAACCGCCTAGTCTTACCTTGCTGGGCATACTCTATCAAAGCCTTGGCTGTAGGATCATGCGCAAGTCCCTCTTTAATGCGCGACACCAGTGACCCCTCTGGTTGGCTAATGGCAGCAAGGTTAGCCTTCTTGCTTAAGGCGTCTGCCACTAGGTTCGCCCATCCTGGCTTGTACTCTATCTGGAAATCAAATTCTGCAAGAAAATCTTACCATCTAGCTTGCTTGGGGGACAGCTTCTTCTGTGTCTAGAAGTAGCTGGTCGCCACATTATCCATCCTAACCATGACCTCGACCCCAACAGGTAATGGCCCCAAGTGCATAAGCAGTGCACCACTGCAGTCATCTCCTTCTCTTGGACCGTGTACTTGTGTTCAGTCTTGTTTAGCTTCCTGCTCTCGAACGTGACTGGACTTCCCTCCTGCATAACATGCCCCCTATGGCAAAGTCTGATGGATCCGTATGCACCTCATATGGCTTGGCATGGTCTGGCAAGGCCAAGACTGGCTCTTCGATCACAGCCCGCTTCAACCTATCAAAGGCTTCCTGGCACCCTACGCTCCACTCCCATGCTCTCTCTTTCTTAAGCAAGTCAGTCAATGGCGTGGCTATTGCTGAGTGACCTTTGATGAAGCACCTGTGGTAGTTAACCAGCCCAAGGAATGATCTCAACTCGGTGACCTTGGTTGGTGGTTGCCATTCTAGGATGGCATGTATCTTGCCTTCATCCATGCGTATCCTGCCACCTCCCATTATGTGGCCAAAGAACGAGATCTCCTGCTAGGTGAATGAGCACTTCTCCTTCTTGACAAATAGCTTGTGCACCCGCAACACCTCAAACACCTGTCTCAAGTGGTCTACATGCTCTCCCAAAGTCTGGCTATAGATCACAATGTCATTCAAATAAACCACAACAAACCGATCAAGGAATGACTGAAGTACCTTATTCATAAGGGTGTAGAATGTTGCTAGGGCGTTCGTGAGTCCGAAAGGCATCACCAAGAACTCATACGAACCATATCGAGTGACACATGCTATCTTTGGCTCATCTCCCTCCGTGATCCTGACTTGATAGTAGCCTGACCTTAAATCCAGCTTGGTGAACCACCTTGCACTCCTAAGTTGATCGAACAAGTCCGCAATGAGTGGGATGGGGTACTTGTTCTTGATGGTTAGCTTGTTCAAAGCCCAGTAGTCTATGCACAGCCACAACAACCCATCATGCTTGCGCTAGAATAGAACTGGTGCACCATAGGGTGCCTTTGATGGCTTGATGAAGCCAGCATCAACTAACTCCTGGAGCTGCTTCCTCAACTCCTCTAACTCTGGTGGAGACATTTGGTTAGGGCCTTTGGTTGGTGGCTTGGCTTCAGACACCAGCTCGATCTTGTGGTCCACCTTCCTCTTAGGTGGTAGCTTGCTAGGCAGCATTGCGGGCATCACATCACTAAAGGTCTTTAGCACCTTTAGCACCTCCAAGGGTGACTCGATCTCCTTCTCCCTTGGCTCATCATATTTCAGGGCTACCAAGAAGGTATCTTCTTGTCTGCTTACCACCTTGGCAAATTGGATGGCTGACACCACCCGCGACCCAACTCCAGACCCTCTCCTCAATGGCACTAGGCATTGGCACCGTGCATCCAAGATGCAAACACAATCGACAAAAGGCAAAAGGAGGGCATTAATCCGAATAAGGAAATCCAACCCAATCACAAACTCATAGTCATCAAGGGGTATTACCTCTATGGTCTCCTTGCCTTTCCAGTCTCCAAGCTGCAACTCCACTCCCCGTGCTACTCCAATGGCTGGAACCTCCTTGGAGTTCATCATTTTAATGGTACAAATCCCTTTCTGCACCTTTAGTTTGAGCTTTTAGGCTCCATCACCTGAAATAAAAAGATGTGAGGCACCTGTGTCCACCAGTGCGCTCACCTTCTGACCCACAACCATCAGATCCATAAACATCAAGCCCTTTGGCTTATGGCTCCCCTTACTTTGGATAGCATTGAGCACCAATGACCCAAGCTTTGCTGCCCCTGACTCTGGCTCTTTGTCAGACTCCTTGTCTACAGCAGCCAGCTTGCCCTTCTATGGGTAATTGCGTGCTATGTGGCTCCTTCCACATAGGTAGCATGCTAGTGGCTCTCGATCCCCTTTTGCTTTCCACTTGCCTACTGGTGGCTTTCTCTCGCCATCCTTGGTTGAACGGTCTCGATCTCCATCGTTGGACTCCCGATCATGGTCTTTCCCCTTAGACTGCTTCTTTCGGTCCCTATCGTCCTTGCCCTTACCCTCGGGCTTGGAAGACTCAAACTTGTTCAGAGGCTTGAACTCTATCAAGGCCTCAGTAATAGTCATGGCTTTAGCCAAGTCATGAACTCCTCTCCTTTGTAGCTCATGCTTCACCCATGGCTTCAGCCCATCCATGAAAGTAAAGAAGGCATCCTTCTCGCCTAGATTCGAGATCTGTAGCATTAGTTCAGAGAATTTTTGCACATACTCCCTTATGTCCCCTTGCTGGCTCAGCCTGCATAAATTTGTCCGCGCCTCATCATCGACATACTCCGGGTAAAATTATTCTTTGAACTCCTTTTGGAACTCTGCCCAGGTTCCAATCTTGGTGCTTCCACACCTGACATCATCACACCTGTGCCTCCACCACAATAAGGCTACATCAGTAAGATACATAGCAACGGTGCTTACCTTTATCTCCTCGTCTTGTATGCCCATGGCTTGGAAGTACTGCTCCATGCCCTAAAGGTAGTTGTCTACTTCCTTGGCCGCCCTAGTCCCCTTAAACTCCTTAGGCTTGGGGACATCCAATCTGGATTTGGACACTCCAGCAAACATGCCATTCCCAATGGCAGTCTTACAAGCAACGAGCTCACTGGCAAGCTCTTCCATCCGCTGGCGTATGGCCTCCATGCCATCATGCAAGGTCAGCACTTCAGCCTCTAAGGTCTGATTCTTTCGGGTGAATACGTCCAAGCCTTTGTTGAGAGCAGCTTCCAGCTCACTTTGGATCTCCTCCCCCATGGAGTTTAGCGATGTAATGTGAGTCTCTACCTCCTCAAGCTTCTCCCCCATGTTGCCTACGGTCACCTCCACCTTAACCAACCTACTGTCCATGGTAGACCAGATATCTCTAGAACTGGCTTTCTTGCCTCTTCCATGCCCATGCTCCTGGGCCTCTGGTTGTTGGCTAGCAACATCGCTTTGGGATGCCATCTCCTCAATCACGATCCAACCTGCACAACACAAACACACAGAATCGAACTTGCCCTGATACCAATTGTCATGAGCTCTGACCTTAGACTCAGAATTCGTGCGACCTTAGGCTTGGAATCTCCTTCTTTGTGCCTAAGTCAGCCTAAAACACAAGCGTGCGGGCACTAAAACAATGGGAAGGGCTGATTACACAAGTTAAAGAGAAACAGGATGAACAAGACAGAATTCTGGAAATACTCTTGTATTCACTGAAATAGAAGTGTTTGATGGTGTACAAATGAGGGTGGAGCAACCCTCTATTTATAGTTGAGGCTCTAGCTACAACTTAATGGAAATATCCTTAGAATAAAGGCTAAAATCATGGGATTACAATCAATTAGGATGCTAACTCTTGATTTTCCAGGTCAACCAAATCTGCCAGGATGCTCTTGCTGATCCTGCCTACTTTCGGAAGCTTCCCTTGCGTGTCCAGCACCTTGGGCCCTTCTGGATATGGTATGGGCAGCTTATATGCCAGGCCTTGGTCTCACGGGCTGGCCTGCAAGTCGGGTGGGCGTTCTGAACTCATTTGCTAGGCTTTGAGCGTAGATACCCACCAGCACACCTGGTCTGCGGGCCTCAACCGCTGGCCCGCTTGCTGGTCTGCCTGATGTGCCTAGCGCGCCCGCCCAAGGTGTGACACAAGCACATCTTCATATTTCTACCATGCCAATGCCATTTTTATGGCTTGTAAATTCATACAATGGTCCCCTAAGCCTTCATGTGAAGTTTCGTGGCAAGACAACCCGTTTTCTATTTTTCATGATTTTCAAAACTTTTTGATGTTCAGGATTTTTTTAAAATTTTTTTAGAAAGATTTTTGTCCCCAAATTTGGTAGAGGTGATCCTAGTATTTTTGTTGGCATGCACAAAAAAATTTAGCTAAAAACTCGAAGTGGAGAAGATTTTGTGAGCGTTTGAAAAAGTGTCCCCATGTCAAACACTTTAATGGCTACTGGCAGCAAACCTATAAAATCTCAAATGCTCTTTAAGGGGGTGTGAGTTCTCGAGGTTTGATGAGGGATAGGGGGCCAATATAAGGGCCAAGTATCAGCACCCATCGCACATCATGTGCACACACCCCCCGGTACCCCCAATACCGGAACCCCCAATGCCGTCGGTTATGCTCTCCGACGATACTCCGACGATGCTCCAGCAATGGTGCCCCAGGCAAAAAAAATGTGGCACCAGCACAAGCCCGAGCCCAGCATGTGCACCGTGGCTTAAAATCTTAGACTGAGAATGAACTTCGTATGCTTAGACATGGAATGAACTCCGTATACCTAAGCCAACCCATGAAACGAGCGTGCGGGCGCTCATCCGGCCAAAGAGGTAGAATGCGCAAGCCGGGGATGACTCGATCCGCCTCTGCGTGCTGTCGGTCTCGCTGTAGCTTAGACATGGAATGAACTCCCTATGCCTAACCTAACCCATGAAACGGGTGTACGGGGGCTCAGCCGGTCGGAGAGGCAGAATGCACAAGCCGGGGATCGACCTGGTCCCCCCTGTGTGCTACCGATCCTACTGCTGCAACCCTCGATCTAGTCTGATCTTAGACTAGGAATGAACTCGGTATGCTTAGACTGAGGATGAACTCCGTATGCCTAAGTCAACCCACGAAACGAGCGTGTAGGCGTTCAGTCAGCCAGAGAGGTCGGCCGGAGTGGCATAATGCGCAAGGCAGGGATCAGCCCAGTTCCCCTTTGCGTGCTGTCGATCTCGCTGTCGGTCCTACTGCCACAACCCTCGGTCTGGCTAGGGCTTAGATATGGAATGAACTCCGTATGCCTAAGCCAACCCATGAAACGAGCGTACGAGCACTGAGTCGACCAAAGAGGCAGAATGCGTAAGTCGGGATCAACCCGATCCCCTCTGCGTGCTGCAGATCTTGCTGTAGCAACCCTCGATCCAGTTCGATCTTAGACTGGGAATGAACTCTGTATGCTTAGACATGGAATGAACTCCGTATGCCTAAGCCAACCCACGAAACGAGTGTTCGGGCATTCAGCCAGCTGGAGAGGCAGAATGCGTAATTCAAGATCGGCCCGATCCCCCCTGTGCACTGTCGATCTTGCAGTCGCAACCCTTAATTTGCTCTGATCTTAGACTGGGAATGAACTCGTATGTCTAAGTTAACCCATGAAACGAGTGTGCAGGCGCTGGGCCAACCAGAGAGTCTTAATACGCAAGTCGGGGATCGCCCCGAACCCCCTCTATGTGCTATCGGTCCCACTGCCAAAACCCTCGGTTCGGCTGTGGTTCAGACATGGAATGAACTCCCTATGCCTAAGCCAACCCACGAAACGGGTGTGCGGGTGCTCATCCAGTCGAAGAGGTAGAATGCACAACCCGAGGATCAGCCCGATCCCCCCTGCATGCTGTCGATCCTTCCATCGCAACCTTCGATCTGATCTAATCTTAGACTGGGAATGAACTCCGTATGCTTAGACTGGGAATGAACTCTGTGTGCTTAAGTCAACACATGAAATGAGTGTGTGAGCACTAAGCTGGCTGGAGAGGCATAATGCGTAAGTCGAGGATTAGCCCTTTGTGTGCTGCCAGTCTCACTACCATAACTCTCGGTTCGACCGGGGCTTAGACATGGAATGATCTCCCTATGCCTAAGCCAACCCACGAAACGGGCATGCGGGCGCTCAGCCGATCGGAGAGGCAGAATGAGCAAGTCGAGGATCAGCCTGATCCCCCTCTGCGTGCTGTCGATCCCGCTACCGGTCCTGCTGCCATAACCCTCGATCCGGCTGGGGCTTAGACATGGAATGAACTCTGTATGCCTAAGCCAACCCATGAAACGAGTGTACGAGCTCTCAACCGGCTGAAGAGGTAGAATGTGCACGTCGAGGATCAACCCGGTCCATCCTGCATGCTACTGATCCTGCTACTGGTCCTACTACTGCAACCCTCGGTCCGATCTAATCTTAGACTGGGAATAAAGTCCGTATGCATAAGTCAACCCACGAAACGAGCGTGCGGGTGTTAAGCTGACCAAAGAGGTATAACGCACAAGCCGGGGATCAGTTCGATCCCCCTTTGCATGCTGTCGGTCCCGCTGCCACAACCCTCGGCTCGGCTGGGGCTCAGACGTGGAATGAACTCCCTATGCCTAAGCCAACCCACGAAACGGGCGAGCGGGCGCTTAGTCAGCCGGAGAGGTAGAATGCGTAAGCCGGGGATCAACCCGGTTCCCCCTGCGTGCTGTCGATCCTACTACTGCAACCCTCGATCCAGTCTAATCTTAGACTGGGAAGGAACTCGGTATGCTTAGACTGGGAATGAACTCTGTATGCTTAAGTCAACCCACAAAATGAGCGTGCGAGCGTTGAGCCGGCTGGAGAGGCATAATGCGCAAGTCAGGGATCAGCCCTGTCCCCCTCTGTGTGCCGCTGGTCCTGTTGCCACAACCCTTGGTCCGATTGAGGCTTAGACTTGGAATGATCTCCCTATGCCTAAGCCAACCCATGAAACGGGCGTGCGGGCCCTCAGCCGACTGGAGAGGCAAAATGAGCAAGTCGGGGATCAGTCCGGTCCCCCCTGCATGCTGTCGATCCTACTGTCGCAACCCTCGGTCCGGTCTGATCTTAGGCTGGGAATGAACTTCATATGCTTAGACTAGGGATGAACTCTGTATGCCTAAGTCAACCCATGAAATGAGCGTACGGGCGCTCAGCCAACCAAAGAGGCAGGATGCGCAAGTCGTGGATCAAACGGGTGGTAGGTGGGTTCAAGCACATCTTTATATTTCTGTCATGCCAATGCCATTTTTATGGCTTGTAAATTCATACAATGGTCCCCTAAGCCTTCATGTGAAGTTTCGTGGCAAGACGACCCGTTTTCTATTTTTCACAATTTTTGAAACTTTTTACGGTTTGGGATTTTTTAAAATTTTTTTAGAAAGAGTTTTGTCCCCAAATTTGGTAGAGGTGATCCTTGTATTTTTTTTTTGGAAGGCACAAAAAAATTCAGCAAAAAACTCAAAGTGGATAAGATTTTGTGACTGTTTGAAAAAAGTGTCCCCATTTCAGACACTTTAATGGCTACTGGTAGCAAACCTGTAAAATCTCAAATGCTCTTTAAGGGGTGTGTGTTCTTGAGGTTTGATGAGGGATAGGGGGCCAATATAAGGGCCAAGTACCAGCACCGATCGCACATCATGTACGCATATCCCCCCGACCCTCCCAATCATCGGAACCCTCAATGCCACTAGTTAGGCTCTCCATTGATGCTCCGACGATTGTGCCCCGGGTGAAAAAAATGTGGCACCAGCACAGACCCGAGCCCAGCATGTGCACCGTGGCTCAAAATATTAGACTGGGAATGAACTTTGTATGATTAGACATGGAATAAACTCTGTATGCCTAAGCCAACCCATGAAATAAGCGTGCTGGCGCTCAGCTGGCCGAAAAGGCAGAATGCGCAAGTCGGGGATCGGCCTGATCCCCCCTGTGTGCTATTGATCCTACTATCGTAACCCTCGATCTGGTCTGATCTTAGACTGGGGATGAACTCCGTATGCATAAGTCAACCCACGAAACGAGCGTGCGGGCACTGAGCCAGCCGAAGAGGCATAATGCGTAAGCCGGGGATCGGCCCAGTCCCCCTTTGCATGCTGCCGATCTCACTGCCACAACCCTCAGTCTGACTAGGGCTTAGACATGGAATGAACTCCCTATGCCTAAGCCAAACCACGAAACGGGCGGACGGGCGCTCAGTCGACCAGAGAGGCAGAATGCGCAAGTCGAGGATCAGCTCGTTCCCCTTCTGTGAGCTACCGATCCCACTGCCACAACCCTCGGTCTGGCTAGGGCTTAGACATGGAATGAACTCCCTATGCCTAAGCCAACCCATGAAACGAACGTACGAGCGCTTAGCCGATCGAAGAGGCAGAATGCGTAAGCTAGGGATCGGCCTGGTCCCCCATGCGTACTATCGATAATGCTGCCGCAACCATCAATCCGATCTAATCTTAGGCTGGGAATGAACTTCGTATGCATAAGTCAACCCACAAAACGAGCGTGCGGGCACTGAGCCAGTCGAAGAGGCATAATGCGCAAGCCAGAGATCAGTCTGATCCCCTTCTGCGTGCTGTCGGTCCCGCTGCCACAACCCTCGGTCTGACTAGGGCTTAGACACGAAATGAACTCCCTATGCCTAAGCCAACCCACGAAATGGGCGTGCGGGTGCTCAGCCTGCCGGAGAGGCAGAATGCGCAAGCAGGGGACCGGTCTGATCCCCCTGCATGCTGTCGATCCTGCAGCCGCAACCCTCGATCCGATTTGATCTTAGACTAGGAATGAACTCTGTATGCTTCGACTGGGGATGAACTCCGTATGCCTAAGTCAAACCCACAAAATGAGCGTGCGGGCGCTCAGCCGACCAGAGAGGCAGGATGCGTAAGCCGGGGATTGAATGGGTGGCAGGTGGGTTCAAGCACATCTTCATATTTCTGCCATGCCAATGCCATTTTTATGGCTTGTGAATTCAAACAATGGTCCCCTAAGCCTTCATGTGAAGTTTTAGGACAAGACGACCCGTTTTCTATTTTTCATGATTTTTGAAACTTTTTTCGGTTCGGGATTTTTTAAAATTTTTTTGGAAAGAGTTTTGTCCCCAAATTTGGTAGAGGTGATCCTTATATTTTTGTTGGCATGCACAAAAAAATTCAGCTAAAAACTCAAAGTGGAGAAGATTTTGTGACCGTTTGAAAAAAGTGTCCCCATTTCAGACACTTTAATGGCTACTGGAAGCAAACCTATAAAATCTCAAATGTGCTTTAAGGGGGTGTGAGTTCCCAAGGTTTGATGAGGGATAGGGGGAAAATATAAGGACCAAGTACCAGCACCCATCACACATAATGTGCACACACCCCCGGCCCCCCCAATCGTCGGAACCCCTAATACCGTCGGTTAGGCTCTCCGGCGATGCTCTGACGATGGGCCCCGGGTGAAAAGAATGCGGCACCAGCACATGCCGGAGCCCAGCATGTGCACCGTGGCTCAAAATCTTAGACTGGGAATGAACTCCATATGCTTAGACAAGGAATGAACTTCATATGCCTAAGCCAACCCACGAAACGAGCGTGCGGGCGCTTAGATGATCGGAGAGGTAGAATGCGCAAGCCAGGGATCGCCCCGATCCCCCCTACATGCTATCGATCCTGCTGCCGCAATCCTCGATCTGATTCGATCTTAGACTGGGAATGAACTTCGTATGCATAAGTTAACCCACGCAACGAGCGTGCGGGTGCTGAACTGGGCGAAAAGGCATAAAGCGCAAGTCGGGGATAAGCTCGATCCCCCTCTGCGTGCTGCCGGTCCTACTACTGTAACCCTCGATCCGGATGGGGCTTAGACATGGAATGAACTCCCTATGCCTAAGCCAACCGATGAAATGGGCATGCAGGTGCTTAGCCGACCGGAGAGGTAAAATGCGCGAGTCGGGGATCGACCCTATGCCCCCTGCGTGTTGTCGATCTTGCTACTGCAACCCTTGGTCCAGTCCGATCTTAGACTGGGAATGAACTCCGTATGCTTAGACCGGGGATGAACTCCATATGCCTAAGTCAACCCATGAAACGAGCGTACGGATGCTCAGCCGGCCATAGAGGTCAGCCGGAAAGGCATAATGCACAAGTCGGAGATCAACTCGGTCCCTCTCTGTATGCTGCCGATCCCACTACCAATCCTGATGCCACAACCCTCGGTCCGTCTGGGGCTTAGACATGGAATAAACTCCATATGACTAAGCCAACCCACGAAATGAGCGTGTGGGTGCTCAACCGGTTGGAGAGGCAGAATGCGCAAGCCGGGGATTAGCCCGGTCCCTCGTTACGTGCTGTCGATCCTGCTGTTGGTCTTGCTACCGTAACCCTCGGTCTGATCCGATCTTAGACTGGGAATGAACTCTGTATGCCTAAGCCAACCCACGAAATGAGCGTGCAGGAGCTCAGCTGGCCGGAGAGGTAGAATGCATAAGTCAGAGATCAGCTTGGTCCCCCCTATGTGCTATAGATCCTGCTGTCGTAACCCTCATTCTGATTCGATCTTACACTGGGAATTAACTCCGTATGCCAAGTCAACCCACGAAACGAGCATACAGGCACTGAGCCGACCGGAGAGGCATAATACGTAAACCAAGGATCGACCCGGTCCCCCTCTACGTGCTGTCGGTCCCACTGCCACAACCCTCGGTCCGACTGTGGCTTAGACATGGAATGAACTCCCTATGCATAAGGCAACCCATGAAACGGGCGTGCGGGTGCTCAACCGGCTGGAGAGGTAGATTACAAAAGTTGGGGATCAGCTCGATCCCCCCTGCATGCTTTCGATCCTACTACCGCAACCCTCGATCCTATCCGATCTTAGACTGGGAATGAACTCCATATGCTTAGACTGGGGATGAACTCCATATGCCTAAGTCAACCCACGAAATGAGCATGCAGGCGCTCAACCGACCAGAGAGGCAGGGTGCGCAAGCCGGCGATCGAACGGGTGGTAGGTGGGTTCAAGTACATCTTCATATATCTAGCATGCCAATGCCATTTTTTATGGTTTTTAAATTCATACAATGGTCCCTTAAGCCTTCATGTGAAGTTTCATGGCAAGACAACCCGTTTTCTATTTTTAACGATTTTTGAAACTTTTTATGGTTCGGGATTTTTTAAAATTTTTTTAGAAAGAGTTTTGTCCCCAAATTTGGTAAGGGTGATCCTTGTATTTTTGTTGGCGTGCACAAAAAAACTTAGCTAAAAACTCGAAGTGGAGAAGATTTTGTGACCGTTTGAAAAAAGTATCCCCATTTCATATACTTTAATTGCTACTGGCAGCAAACCTATAAAATCTCAAATGCTCTTTAAGGGGGTGTTAGTTCTCGAGGTTTGATGAAGGATAGGGGGCCAATATAAGGGCCAAGTACCAGCACCCATCGCACATCATGTGTGCACACCCCTCGGCCCCCCAATCGCCGGAACACCCAATGCCACCGGTTAGGCTCTTCGGCGAAGCTCCGACGATGGTGCCCCGAGTGAAAAAAATGTGGCACCAGCACATGCCTGAGCCCAGCATGTGTACCGTGGCTTAAAATCTTAGACTGGGAATGAACTCCGTATGCTTAGACATGGAATCAACTCCGTATGCCTAAGCCAACCCATGGAACGAGCACACGGGTCAACCGGTCAGAGAGGCAGAATGCGCAAGCTATCGATCTTGCTGTCGCAACCCTCGGTTGGGTCTGATCTTAGGCTGGGAATGAACTCTGTATGCATAAGTCAACCCACGAAATGAGCGTATGGGCGCTAAGCCGACCGAAGAGGCATAATGCGCAAGCCAGGGATCGGCCCGGTCCCCTTCTGCGTGCTGCCGATCCCGCTGCCACAACCCTCGGTCCAGCTGGGGCTTCGACATGGAATGAACTCCCTATGCCTACGCCAACCCACGAAACGGGCATGCGGGCGCTCAGCTGGTCAGAGAGGCAGAATGCGTAAGCCAGGGATTGACCCAATCCCCCCTGCGTGCTATCGATCCTCCTACCGCAACCCTCGATCCGGTCTGATCTTAGACTAGGATTGAACTCCGTATGCTTAGACTGGGGATGAACTCTATATGCCTAAGTCAACCCATGAAACGAGTGTACGTACGCTCAGTCGGCCGGAGAGGCATAATGCACAAGTCGGGGATCAACCCGATCCCCCTCTACGTGCTGTCGATCTCGTTGCCGGTCCTGGTACCACAACCCTCGATCCGGCTGGGGCTTAGACATGGAATGAACTCTGTATGCCAAAGCCAACCCACGAAAGGAGCGTGCGGGCACTCAGCCAACCGGAGAGGCAGAAGGCGCAAGCCGAGGATCGGCCCGGTCCCCCCCTGCATGCTGTCGATCCTGTTGCTGGTCCTGCTGTCGCAACCCTCGTTTCGATCCGATCTTAGACTGGGAATGAACTTCGTATGCTTAGACGTAGAATGAACTCCGTATGTTTAAGCCAACCCACGAAATGAGCGTACGGGCGCCCAACCGATCGAAAAGGCAAATGCGTAAGCCAGGGATCATCTCAATCCCCCCTGCGTGCTGTCGATCCTGCTGCCGTAACCCTCAGTCCAATCCGAACTTAGACTGGGAATGAACTCTGTATGCCCAAGTCAACCTACAAAATAAGCCTACAGGCGTTGAGCCGGTCGGAGAGGCATAATGCACAAGTCGGGGATCGACCCGATCCCCCTTTGCGTGCTACCGGTCCTGCTGCCACAACCCTCAATCCGGTTGGGGCTTAGGCATGCAATGAACTACCTATGCCGAAGCCAACCCATGATACGGGCGTGAGGGCTCTCAGCCAGTCGGAGAGGCAGAATGCGCAAGCCGAGGATCGGCTCGGTCCCCCCTGCATGCTGCCGATCCTACTGTTGTAACCCTCGGTCCGGTTCGATCTTAGACTGGGAATGAACTCCGTATGCTTAGACTAGGGATGAACTTCGTATGCCTAAGTCAACCCACGAAACGAGCTTACGGGCACTCAGCCGACCAAAAAGGCAGGATGCGCAAGTCGGGGATCAAACGGATGGTGGTGAGTTCAAGCACATCTTCATATTTCTACCATGCCAATGCCATTTTTATGGCTCAAAAATTCATACAATGGTCCCCTAAGTCTTCATGTGAAGTTTCGTGGCAAGACGACCCATTTTCTATTTTTCACGATTTTTAAAACTTTTTACTGTTCAGGATTTTTTAAAATTTATTTAGAAAGATTTTTGCCCCCAAATTTGGTAGAGATGATCCTTGTATTTTTGTTCACATGCACAAAAATATTCAGCTAAAAACTCAAAGTGGAGAAGATTTCGTGACAGTTTGAAAAAACTATCCCCATTTCAAACACTTTAATGGCTACTGGTAGCAAACCTATAAAATCTCAAATGCTCTTTAAGGGGGTGTGAATCTCGAGGTTTGATGAGGGATAGGGGGCCAATACAAGGGCCATGCACCAGTACCCATCGCACATCATGTGCGCAGACCCCCCGGCCCCCCCAATCATCGGACTGCCAGTTAGGCTCTCCGTCGATGATCCGACGATGGTGCTCCGGGTGAAAAAAATGCTGCACCAGCACATGCCCAAGCCTAGCATGTGCATCGTGGCTCAAAATCTTAGACTGGGAATGAGCTCCGTATGCTTAGACATGGAATGAACTCTATATGCTTAAGCCAACCCACAAAACGAGCGTGCGGGCACTCAGTCAGCCGAAGAGGCAGAATGCACAAGCCGGGGATTGGCCCAGTCCCCCCTTCGTGCTGTTGATCCTGCTGCTGCAACCCTCAGTCCCATCCAATCTTAGACTATGAATGAACTCTGTATGCCTAAGTCAACCCATGAAACGAGTGTGCGGGCACTAAGCCGATCAGAGAAGCATAATCTGTAAGCTGGGGATCGGCCCGGTCCCCCTCTGCGTGCTGCCTGTCCCGCTGCCACAACCCTCGATCCGGCTGGTACTTAGACATGGAATGAACTCCCTATAACTAAGCCAATCCATGAAACGGGCGTGCGGGTGCTCAGCCAATCGAAAAGGCAGAATGTACAAGCCGGGGATTGGCCCGATCCCCCTTATGTGCTGTCGATCCTACTACCGTAACGCTCGGTCCGATCCAATCTTAGACTAGGAATGAACTCCATATGCTTAGACTAGGGATGAACTCCGTATGCCTAAGTCAACCCATGAAATGAGCGTGCGGACACTCAGCCGACCAGAGAGGCAGGATGCGTAAGCCGGGGATCGAATGGGTGGTAGGTGGGTTCAAGCACATCTTCATATTTCTACCATGCCAATGCCATTTTTAAGCTTGTAAATTCATACAATGGTCCCCTAAGCCTTCATGTGAAGTTTCGTGGCAAGACGACCCATTTTCTATTTTTTACGATTTTCAAAGCTTTTTACGGTTTGGGATTTTTTAAAATTTTTTTAGAAAGAGTTTTGTACCCAAATTTGGTAGAGGTGATCCTTGTATTTTTTTTTTGCATGCATAAAAATATTCAGCTAAAAACTCAAAGTGGAGAAGATTTTGTGATCGTTTGAAAAAAGTGTCCCCATTTCAGACACTTTAATTGCTACTGGCAACAAACCTATAAAATCTCAAATGCTCTCTAAGGGGGTGTGAGTTCTCGAGGTTTGATGTGGGATAGGGGGCCAACATAAGGGCCAAGTACCAGCACCCACCACACATCATGTGCGCACACCCCCCGGCACCCCCTATCGTCGGAACCCCCAATGCCTTCGAATAGGTTCCCCGGCGATGCTCTGACGATGGTGCCCCAGGTGAAAAAAAATACGGCACCAGCACATGCCCGAGCCCAGCATGTGCATCGTGGCTCAAAATCTTAGACTAGGAATGAACTCCGTATGCTTAGACATGGAATGAACTCCGTATGCCCAAGGCAACCCACGAAACGAGCGTACGGGCGCTCAGCAGGCCATAGAGGCAAATGCGCAAGTCAGGGATCGACCCGATGCCCCCTACGTACTGTCGATCTTGCTGCCACAACCCTCAATCTGGTCCAATGTTAGACTGGGAATGAACTCCGTATGCCTAAGTCAAAGCACGAAACGAGCGTGCGGGCGCTGAGTCGACTGAAGAGGCATAATGCGCAAACCGGGGATCAACCTGACCCCCCTCTGCGTGCTGCCGATCTCGCTGCCACAACCCTCGGTCTGGCTAAGGCTTAGACATGGAATGAACTCCCTATGCCTAAGCCAACTCACAAAATGGGCGTGCGGGCGCTCAACCGGTCGGAGAGGCAGAATGTGCAAGCTGAGGATCGGCTCGGTCCCCCTGCGTGCTGTTGATCCTGCTACCGTAACCTTCGATTTGGTCTGATCTTAGACTATGAATGAACTCCGTATGCTTAGACTGGGGATGAACTTCGTATGCCTATGTCTACCCACGAAACGAGCGTGCGGATGCTCAACCGACCGAAGAGGCCAATCGGAGAGGCATAATGAGCAAGTCGAGGATCAACCCGGTCCCCCTCTGTAGGCTGTTGATCCCGCTGCCGGTCCTGCTACCACAACCCTCGATCTGGCTGGGGCTTAGACATGGAATGAACTCTGTATGCCTAAGCCAACCCATGAAACGAGCATGCGGGTGCTCAGTCGACCGGAGAGGCAAAATTCGTAAGCCGGGGATTGGCCCGATCCTGCCTTGCGTGGTATCAATCTTGTTGCAGGTCCTACTGTCACAACCCTCAGTCCAGTTAGATCTTAGACTGGGAATGAACTCCGTATGCTTAGACAGGAAATGAACTCCATATGGCTAGGCCAACCCACGGAACGAGCGTGAAGGCGCTCAATCGGTCGGAGAGGCATAATGTGCAAGTTGGGGACAGCCTGGTCCCCCCTGCGTGCTATCGATCCTACTGCCACAACCCTCGGTTCGGTCTGATCCTAGACTGGGAATGAATTTTGTATGCCTAAGTCAACCCACGAAATGAGCGTGCGGGCGCTGAGCCGACTGGAGAGGCATAATGCGTAAGCCGGGGATCGATCCGATCCCCCTCTGCATGCTGTCGGTCCTGTTGGCACAATCCTCAGTCTGGCTGGGGCATAAACATGGAATGAACTCCCTATGCCTAAGCCAACCCAAGAAACGGGCGTGTGGGCATTCAGCCGGCCAGAGAGGTAGAATGCACAAGCTGGGGATCGGCTCGATCCCCCCTACGTGCTACCGATCCTGCAACCTCAACCCTCTATCTGATCTGATCTTAGACTGGGAATGAACTCCATATGCTTAGACTGGGGATGAACTCCTTATGCCTAAGTCAACCCACAAAATGAGCGTACGGGCGTTCAGTCGATCGGAGAGGCCGACCGGAGAGGCATAATGTGAAACTTGAGGATCGGCCCGGTCCCCCTACGTGCTACCGATCCCACAGTCAGTCCTACTGCCATAACCCTAGGTTCGGCCAGGGCTTAGACATGGAATGAACTCTGTATGCCTATGCCAACCCATGAAACGAGCGTCTGGGGGCTCAGTCGGTCGGAGAGGTAGAATGCGTAAGTCGGGGATCGACCTGGTCCACCCTTATGTACTGTCGATCCCGCTACTAGTCCCACTACCGTAACCCTTGGTTCGGTCCGATATTAGATTGGGAATGAACTCCGTATGCTTAGACATGGAATGAATTCCGTATGCTTAGACATGGAATGAACTCCGTATGCCTAAGCCAACCCATGAAACGAGAGTACGGACGTTTAGCCGACAGGAGAGGCAGAATGTGCAAGCCAGGGATCGACCCGGTCCCCCCTGCATGCTATCGATCTTGCTATCGCAACCCTTAGTCTGGTCCGATCTTAGATGAGGAATGAACTCTGTATTCATAAGTCAACCCACGAAACGAGCGTGCGGACGTTGAGCCCGCCGAAGAGGCATAATGCGTAAGCTGGGGATCGACCCGATCCCTCGCTGCGTGCTGCCAGTCCTGCTGCCACAACCCTCAGTTCGGCTAGGGCTTAGACATGGAATGAACTCCCTATGCCTAAGCCAACCCACAAAACGGGCGTGCGGGCGCTCAGTAGGCCAGAGAGGCAGAATGCGTAAGCCGGGGATCGACCCGATCCTCCTTACGTGTTATCGATCCTACTGTCGCAACCCTCGATCCAGTCCGATCTTAGACTGGGAATGAACTTTGTATGCTTAGACTGGGGATGAACTCCATTTGCCTAAGTCAACCCAGGAAACAAGTGTATGGGCGCTCAGTCGGTCAGAGAGACATAATACATAAGCCGGGGATCAGCCCGATCCCCCTTCGCGTGCTGTCAATCCCGTTGTCGGTCCTACTGCCACAACCCTCGGTCCGGCTGGGGCTTAGACATGGAACAAACTCTGTATGCCTAAGTCAACCCATGAAACTAGCGTACGGGCACTCAACCGGCTGGAGAGGCATAATGCGCAAGTCGGGGATCAGCCCGATCCCCCTCTGCGTGCTGTCGATCCCGTTGCCAGTCCTGCTACCACAACCCTCAGTTCGGTTGGAGCTTAGACATGGAATGAACTCCGTATGCCTAAGCCAGCCCATGAAATGAGCGTACGGGCGCTCAATCGGCCGGAGAGGCAGAATGAGCAAGCCGGGGATCGGCCCGATCCCTCCTGCGTGCTACCAATCCTGTTACTGCAACCCTTGGTCTGACCTGATCTTGCACTGGGAATGAACTCCATATGCTTAGACTGGGGATGAACTCTATATGCCTAAGTCAACCCACGAAATGAACGTGCGGGCGCTCAGCCGACCAGAGAGGCAAGATGCGTAAGCCGGGGATCGAACGGGTGGTAGGTGGGTTCAAGCACATCTTCATATTTCTACCATGCCAATGCCATTTTTAAGCTTGTAAATTCATACAATGGTCCCCTAAGCCTTCATGTGAAGTTTCGTGGCAAGACGACCCATTTTCTATTTTTTACGATTTTCAAAGCTTTTTACGGTTTGGGATTTTTTAAAATTTTTTTAGAAAGAGTTTTGTACCCAAATTTGGTAGAGGTGATCCTTGTATTTTTTTTTTGCATGCATAAAAATATTCAGCTAAAAACTCAAAGTGGAGAAGATTTTGTGATCGTTTGAAAAAAGTGTCCCCATTTCAGACACTTTAATTGCTACTGGCAACAAACCTATAAAATCTCAAATGCTCTCTAAGGGGGTGTGAGTTCTCGAGGTTTGATGTGGGATAGGGGGCCAATATAAGGGCCAAGTACCAGCACCCACCACACATCATGTGCGCACACCCCCCGGCACCCCCTATCGTCGGAACCCCCAATGCCTTCGAATAGGTTCCCCGGCGATGCTCTGACGATGGTGCCCCAGGTGAAAAAAAATACGGCACCAGCACATGCCCGAGCCCAGCATGTGCATCGTGGCTCAAAATCTTAGACTAGGAATGAACTCCGTATGCTTAGACATGGAATGAACTCCGTATGCCCAAGGCAACCCACGAAACGAGCGTACGGGCGCTCAGCAGGCCATAGAGGCAAATGCGCAAGTCAGGGATCGACCCGATGCCCCCTACGTACTGTCGATCTTGCTGCCACAACCCTCAATCTGGTCCAATGTTAGACTGGGAATGAACTCCGTATGCCTAAGTCAAAGCACGAAACGAGCGTGCGGGCGCTGAGTCGACTAAAGAGGCATAATGCGCAAACCGGGGATCAACCTGACCCCCCTCTGCGTGCTGCCGATCTCGCTGCCACAACCCTCGGTCTGGCTAAGGCTTAGACATGGAATGAACTCCCTATGCCTAAGCCAACTCACAAAATGGGCGTGCGGGCGCTCAACCGGTCGGAGAGGCAGAATGTGCAAGCTGAGGATCGGCTCGGTCCCCCTGCGTGCTGTTGATCCTGCTACCGTAACCTTCGATTTGGTCTGATCTTAGACTATGAATGAACTCCGTATGCTTAGACTGGGGATGAACTTCGTATGCCTATGTCTACCCACGAAACGAGCGTGCGGATGCTCAACCGACCGAAGAGGCCAATCGGAGAGGCATAATGAGCAAGTCGGGGATCAACCCGGTCCCCCTCTGTAGGCTGTTGATCCCGCTGCCGGTCCTGCTACCACAACCCTCGATCTGGCTGGGGCTTAGACATGGAATGAACTCTGTATGCCTAAGCCAACCCATGAAACGAGCATGCGGGTGCTCAGTCGACCGGAGAGGCAAAATTCGTAAGCCGGGGATTGGCCCGATCCTGCCTTGCGTGGTATCAATCTTGTTGCAGGTCCTACTGTCACAACCCTCAGTCCGGTTAGATCTTAGACTGGGAATGAACTCCGTATGCTTAGACAGGAAATGAACTCCATATGGCTAGGCCAACCCACGGAACGAGCGTGAAGGCGCTCAATCGGTCGGAGAGGCATAATGTGCAAGTTGGGGACAGCCTGGTCCCCCCTGCGTGCTATCGATCCTACTGCCACAACCCTCGGTTCGGTCTGATCCTAGACTGGGAATGAATTTTGTATGCCTAAGTCAACCCACGAAATGAGCGTGCGGGCGCTGAGCCGACTGGAGAGGCATAATGCGTAAGCCGGGGATCGATCCGATCCCCCTCTGCATGCTGTCGGTCCCGTTGGCACAATCCTCAGTCTGGCTGGGGCATAAACATGGAATGAACTCCCTATGCCTAAGCCAACCCAAGAAACGGGCGTGTGGGCATTCAGCCGGCCAGAGAGGTAGAATGCACAAGCTGGGGATCGGCTCGATCCCCCCTACGTGCTACCGATCCTGCAACCTCAACCCTCTATCTGATCTGATCTTAGACTGGGAATGAACTCCATATGCTTAGACTGGGGATGAACTCCTTATGCCTAAGTCAACCCACAAAATGAGCGTACGGGCGTTCAGTCGATCGGAGAGGCCGACCGGAGAGGCATAATGTGAAACTTGAGGATCGGCCCGGTCCCCCTACGTGCTACCGATCCCACAGTCAGTCCTACTGCCATAACCCTAGGTTCGGCCAGGGCTTAGACATGGAATGAACTCTGTATGCCTATGCCAACCCATGAAACGAGCGTCTGGGGGCTCAGCCGGTCGGAGAGGTAGAATGCGTAAGTCGGGGATCGACCTGGTCCACCCTTATGTACTGTCGATCCCGCTACTAGTCCCACTACCGTAACCCTTGGTTCGGTCCGATATTAGATTGGGAATGAACTCCGTATGCTTAGACATGGAATGAATTCCGTATGCTTAGACATGGAATGAACTCCGTATGCCTAAGCCAACCCATGAAACGAGAGTACGGACGTTTAGCCGACAGGAGAGGCAGAATGTGCAAGCCAGGGATCGACCCGGTCCCCCCTGCATGCTATCGATCTTGCTATCGCAACCCTTAGTCTGGTCCGATCTTAGATGAGGAATGAACTCTGTATTCATAAGTCAACCCACGAAACGAGCGTGCGGACGTTGAGCCCGCCGAAGAGGCATAATGCGTAAGCTGGGGATCGACCCGATCCCTCGCTGCGTGCTGCCAGTCCTGCTGCCACAACCCTCAGTTCGGCTAGGGCTTAGACATGGAATGAACTCCCTATGCCTAAGCCAACCCACAAAACGGGCGTGCGGGCGCTCAGTAGGCCAGAGAGGCAGAATGCGTAAGCCGGGGATCGACCCGATCCCCCTTACGTGTTATCGATCCTACTGTCGCAACCCTCGATCCAGTCCGATCTTAGACTGGGAATGAACTTTGTATGCTTAGACTGGGGATGAACTCCATTTGCCTAAGTCAACCCAGGAAACAAGTGTATGGGCGCTCAGTCGGTCAGAGAGACATAATACATAAGCCGGGGATCAGCCCGATCCCCCTTCGCGTGCTGTCAATCCCGTTGTCGGTCCTACTGCCACAACCCTCGGTCCGGCTGGGGCTTAGACATGGAACAAACTCTGTATGCCTAAGTCAACCCATGAAACTAGCGTACGGGCACTCAACCGGCTGGAGAGGCATAATGCGCAAGTCGGGGATCAGCCCGATCCCCCTCTGCGTGCTGTCGATCCCGTTGCCAGTCCTGCTACCACAACCCTCAGTTCGGTTGGAGCTTAGACATGGAATGAACTCCGTATGCCTAAGCCAGCCCATGAAATGAGCGTACGGGCGCTCAATCGGCCGGAGAGGCAGAATGAGCAAGCCGGGGATCGGCCCGATCCCTCCTGCGTGCTACCAATCCTGTTACTGCAACCCTTGGTCTGACCTGATCTTGCACTGGGAATGAACTCCATATGCTTAGACTGGGGATGAACTCTATATGCCTAAGTCAACCCACGAAATGAACGTGCGGGCGCTCAGCCGACCAGAGAGGCAAGATGCGCAAGCCGGGGATCGAACGGGTGGTAGGTGGGTTCAAGCACATCTTCATATTTCTACCATGCCAATGCCTTTTTTATGGCTTGTTAATTCATACAATGGTCCCCTAAGCCTTCATGTGAAGTTTCGTGGCAAGACGACCCGTTTTTATTTTTCATGATTTTCAAAACTTTTTGCTGTTCGGGATTTTTTAAAATTTTTTTAGAAAGAGTTTTGCCCCTAAAATTGGTAGAGGTGATCCTTGTATTTTTCTTGGCATACACAAAAAAATTCAGCTAAAAACTCGAAGTGGAGAAGATTTTGTGACCGTTTGAAGAAAGTTTTCCCATTTCAGACACTTTAATAGCTACTGGCAGCAAACCTATACAATCTCAAATGCTCTTTAAGGGGGTGTGAGTTCTCGAGGTTTGATGAGGGATAGGGGGCCAATATAAGGGCCAAGTACCAGCACCCATCGCACGTCATGTGCGTACACCCCCCGGCCCCCCAATCGTCGGAGTCCCCAATGCCGTCGGTTAGGCTCTCCGACGATGCTCCTGCGATGGTGCCTCGGGCGAAAAAAATGCGGCACCAACACATACCTGAGCCCAGCATGTGTGTCGTGGCTCAAAATCTTAGACTGGGAATGAACTCCATATGCTTAGACATGGAATGACCTCCGTATGCCTAAGCCAACCCATGAAACGAGCGTGCGGGTGCTCAGCCAGTCGGAAAGGCAGAATGCACAAGCTGGGGATCGACTCGGTCCCCCCTGCGTCCTGTCTATCCTACTGTCACAACCCTCGATCTGGTCTAATCTTAGACTGGGAATGAACTCCGTATGCATAAGTCAACCCACCAAACGAGCGAACAGGTGCTCAACCGACCGGAGAGGCCGAATTCGTAAGCCGAGGATTGGCACGGTCCCCCCTGCGTCCTGTCGATCCTGCTGTCACAACCCTCAGTCCGGTCCAATCTTAGACTGGGAATGAACTTTGTATGCATAAGTCAACCAACGAAACGAACGTGCGAGCACTGAGTCAGACGAAGAGGCATAATGCGCAAGCCGGGGATCGACCCGATCCCCCTCTGCGTGCTATCTGTCCCGCAGTCAGAACCCTCGGTCTGGCTGGGGATTAGGCATGGAACGAACTCCCTATGCCTAAGCCAACCCACGAAATGGGCGTGCGGGGGCTCAGCCGGCCGGAGAGGCAGAATGCGCAAGTCAGGGATCGGCCTGGTCCCCCCTGCGTGCTGCCGATCCTGCTATCGCAACCCTCGATCTGGTCTGATCTTAACTGGGAATGAACTCCGTATGCTTAGGCTGGGGATGAACTTCGTATGCCTAAGTCAATGTACGAAACGAGCGTGCGGGAGCTCAGTCGACTAGAGAGGCAGGATGCACAAACCGAGGATCGAATGGGTGGTAGGTGGGTTCAAGCGCATCTTCATGTTTCTGCCATGCCAATGCCATTTTTATGGCTTGTAAATTGATACAATGGTCCCCTAAGCCTTCATGTGAAATTTCATGGCAAGATGACCCGTTTTCTATTTTTCACAAATTTTGAAACTTTTTACAGTTCAGGATTTTTTAAAATTTTTTTAGAAAGAGTTTGCTATTTTTGTTGGCATGCACAAAAAATTCAGCTAAAAAGTCGAAGTGGAGAAGATTTTGTGACTATTTGAAAATAGTGTCCCCATGTCAGACACTTTAATGGCTACTGGTAGCAAACCTATAAAATCTCAAATGCTTTTTAAGGGGGTGTGAGTTCTTGAGGTTTGATGAGGGATAGGGGGCCAATATAAGGGCCAAGTACCAGCACCCATTGCACATCATGTGCGCACACCCCCCGACCCCCCAATCGCCGGAACCCCTAATGTCATCGGTTAGGCTCTCCAGTGATGCTCCGACGATGGTGCCCCGGGTGAAAAAAATACGGCACAAGCACATGCCCGAGCCTAGCATATGCATCATGGCTGAAAATCTTAGATTGGGAATGAACTCCGTATGCTTAGACATGGAATGAACTCCGTATGGCTAAGCCAACCCACGAAACTAGCGTGCAGGCGCTCAGCCGGCCGGAGAGGTAGAATGCGCAAGCTGGGGATCAGCCCAGTCCCCCCTATGTGCTATCGATCATGCTGTCACAACCCTCGGTCCGATCAAATCTTAGACTTGGAATGAACTCCATATGCATAAGTCAACCAACGAAACGAGCGTGCGGCCGCTGAGCCGATCGAAGAGGCTTAATGCACAAGCCGAGGATCAACCTAGTCCCCCACTACGTGCTGCTGGTCTCGCTGCCACAACCCTCGGTCCAACTGGGGCTTAGACATGGAATGAACTCCCTATGCCTAAGCCAACCCATGAAATGGGCGTGCGGGCACTTAGTCGACCAGAGAGGCAGAATGTGCAAGCCGAGGATTGGCCCGGTCCCTCCTGCGTGCTGTCGATCCTGCTGCCGTAACCCTTGGTTCGGTCTGACCTTAGACTGGGAATGAACTCCGTAAGCTTAGACTGGGGATGAACTTTGCATGCCGAAGTCAACCCACAAAAGGAGTGTTTGGGCACTCAGCCAGCTGGAGAGGTCGATCGGAGAGGCATAATACGTAGGCCAGGGATCAGCCCGATCCCCCTCTACGTGCTGCCGATCCCACTACCGGTCTTACTGCCACAACCCTCGGTTCGACTGTGGCTTAGACATGGAATGAACTCCGTATGCCTAAGCCAACCCACGAAATGAGCGTATGGGTGCTCAGCCAACCAGAGAGGCAGAATGCGCAAGCTGAGGATTGGCCCGGTCCCCCCTGTGTGCTACCGATCCTGCTGCTGGTCCTACTGCTGTAACCCTCAGTCCGATCTGATCTTAGACTGGGAATGAACTCCGTATGCTTAGACATGGAATGAACTCCGTATGCCTAAGGTAACCCATGAAATGAGCGTGCGGGCGCTCAGTCGGTCGGAGAGGCAGAATGTGTAAGTCGAGGATCGACCCGATCCCCTCTTGCATGTTATTGATCCTTCTGCCATAACCCTCATTTTTATCCGATCTTTGACTGGGAATGAACTTCGTATGCCTAAGTCAACCCACGAAACGAGCGTGCGGCCGCTGAGCCGACCGAAAAGGTATAATACGCAAGCTGAGGATCAGCCCGATCCCTTTCTGCATGCTATCGGTCTGGCTGCCACAACCCTCAGTCCGGCTGGGGCTTAGACATGGAATGAACTCCCTATGCCTAAACCAACCCATGAAACAGGCATGCGGGCGCTCAGTCGGCCAGAGAGGTAGAATGCGTAAGCCGAGGATTGGCTCGATCCCACCTACGTCTATCGATCCTGCTGTCGTAACCCTCGATCCGGTCTGATCTAAGGCTGGGAATGAACTCTGTATGCTTAGACATGGAATGAACTCCATATGCCTAAGCCAACCCATGAAATGAGCGTGCAGGCGTTCAGTCGACCAGAGAGGTAGAATGCGCATACCGAGGATTGGCTCGATCCCCTCTGTGTGCTGTCGATCCTGCTATCGTAACCCTCAGTTCGATCTGATCTTAGAATGGGAATGAACTCCGTATGCCTGAGTCACCCCATGAAATGAGCGTGTGGGCGCTGAACCAGTCAAAGAGGCAAAATGCGCAAGTCGAGGATCGGTCGGTCCCCCTTTGCGTGCTGTCGGTCTTGCTGTCACAACCCTCGGTCTGGCTAGGGCTTAGACATGGAATGAACTCCCTATGCCTAAGCCAACCCATGAAATGGGCATGCGGGTGCTCAGTCGACCGGAGAGGCAGAATGCGTAAGCCGAGGATCGGCCCGGTCCCCCCTGTGTGTTGCCGATCTTGCTACCGTAACCCTCGATACGCTCTGATCTTAAACTGGGAATGAGCTCTGTATGCTTAGACTGGGGATAAACTCCGTATACCTAAGTCAACCCACGAAACAAGCGTGTGGGCACTCAGCTGACCAGAGAGGAAGGATGCACAAGCTGGGGATCGAACGGGTGGTAGGTGGGTTTAAGCACATCTTCATATTTCTCCCATGCCAATGCTATTTTTATGGGTTGTAAATTCATACAATGGTCCCCTAAGCCTTCATGTGAAGTTTTGTGGCAAGACGACCCGTTTTCTATTTTTCACGATTTTCAAAACTTTTTACGGTTTGGGATTTTTTAAAATTTTTTTAGAAAGAGTTTTGTCCTCAAATTTGGTGGAGATGATCCTTGTATTTTTTTTCTCATGCACAAAAAAATTCAGCTAAAAACTTGAAGTGGAGAAGATTTTGTGATCGTTTGAAAAATGTGTTCCCATTTTAGACACTTTAATGGCTAGGCTCTCAGGTGATGCTCTGGCGATGGTACCCCGGGCGAAAAAAATGTGGCACCAGCACATGCCTGAGCCCAGCATGTGCACCGTGGCTTAAAATCTTAGACTGGGAATGAACTCCGTATGCTTAGACATGGAATGAACTCTGTATGCCTAAGCCAACCCACAAAATGAGCGTGCGGGCGCTCAGCCGATCGGAGAAGCAGAATGCGCAAGCCGAGGATTGGCCCGGTCCCCCCCTCCGTGCTGTCGATCCTACTACCACAACCCTCGGTCTGGTCCAATCTTAGACTGGGAATGAACTCCATATGCCTAAGTCAACCCACGAAATAGGTGTGCGGGCACTGAGCCAGTCGGAGAGGCATAATGAGCAAGCCAGGGATCAGCCTGGTCCCCCTCTACGTGCTGCCGATCCCGCTGCCACAACCCTCGGTCCGACTGGGGCTTAGACATGGAATGAACTCCCTATGCCTAAGCCAACCCACGAAATTGGAGTGGAGGGCGCTCAGTCGATCGGAGAGGCAGAATGCGTAAGTCGGGGATCGGCTCGGTCCCCACTTCGTGCTACCGATCCTGCTACCACAACCATCGGTCCGGTCTGATCTTAGACTGGGAATAAACTCTGTATGCTTAGATTGGGGATGAACTTCGTATGCCTAAGTCAACCCACGAAATGAGCGTGCGGGCGCTCAGCCGATCGAAGAGGCCGGTCGGAAAGGCAAAATGCTCAAACCAGGGATCAGCTCTGTCCCCCTCTGCGTGCTGCCGATCCCGTTGCCGGTCCTGCTACGACAACCCTCAGTTCGACTGGGGCTTAGACATGGAATGAATTCCATATGCCTAAGCCCACCCATGAAACGAGCATGCAGGTGCTCAGCCGACCGGAGAGGTAGAATGCGCAAGCCAGGGATTGGCCTGATCCCCCATACGTGCTGTCGATCCTGCTGCTGGTTCTGCTACCGCAACCTTCGATTTGGTTTGATCTTAGACTGGGAATGAACTCCGTACGCTTAGACATGGAATGAACTCCATATGCCTAAGCCAACCCATAAAACAAGCGCGCAGGCGCTCAGCTGACCGGAGAGGCAGAATGCGTAAGCCGGGGATCGACCCGATCCCCCCTGCGTGCTGTCGATCCTACTACCGCAACCCTCGGTCCGATCTGATCTTAGACTGGGAATGAACTCCGTATGCCTAAGTCAACCCATGAAACGAGCGTGCGGGCCCTGAGCTGGACAGAGAGATGTAATACGCAAGTCGGGGATCGACCCGGTCCCCTTCTACATGCTGCTGGTCTCGCTGCCACTATCCTCGGTCTGGCTGGGGCTTGGACATGGAATGAACTCCCTATGCCTAAGCCAACCCTCGAAATGGGCGTGCCGGTGCTCAGCCGGCCAGAGAGGCAGAATGCGCAAGCCGAGGATTGGCCCGATCCCCCCTGCGTTCTGTCGATCTTACTGTCGCAACCCTGGGTCTAGTCCAATCTTAGACTTGGAATGAACTCCGTATGCTTCACTGGGGATAAACTCCGTATGCCTAAGTCAACCCACGAAACGAGCGTGCGGGCGCTCAGCCGACCAGAGAGGCACGATGTGCAAGCCGAGGATCAAACGGGTGGTAGTTGGGTTCAATCACATCTTTATATTTCTGCCATGCCATTGCCATTTTTATGGCTTGTAAATTCATACAATGGTCCCCTAAGCCTTCATGTGAAGTTTCATGGTAAGATGACCCATTTTTTATTTTTCACGATTTTCAAAACTTTTGGCGGTTTGGGATTTTTTAAAATTTTGTTAGAAAGAGTTTTGTCCCCAAATTTGGTAGAGGTGATCCTTGTATTTTTGTTGGCATGCACAAAAAAATTCAGCTAAAAACTTGAAGTGGAGAAGATTTTGTGACCGTTTGAAAAAAGTGTCCCAATTTCAGACACTTTAATGGCTACTGGCAGCAAACCTGTAAAATCTCAAATGCTCTTTAAGAGGGTGTGAGTTCTCGAGGTTTGATGAGGGATAGGGGGCCAATATAAGGTTTAAGTGTCATGCCCTAGGCAGGCACACTAGCAGGCGAGCCAGAGGTTGAGGCCCGCAGACCAGGCGTGCTGGTGGGTATCTGCAGGCAAAGCCTAGCAAACGAGTTCAGAACGCCCGCCCAAGTTGCTGGCCAGCCCGTGAGACCAAGGCCTGGCATACAAGCTGCCCGCACCACATCCAGAAGGGTCCAAGGTGCTGACACACAAGGGAAGCTTCTGGAAGTAGGCAGGATCAGTAGTAGCATCCTGGTAGATTTGGTTGACCCTAAAAATCAGGAGTTAGCATCCTGATTGATTGTAATCTATATAATCCCATGATTTTAGCCTTTATTCTAGGGATATTGCCATTAAGTGTAAGCTGGAGCCTCAACTATAAATAGAGGGCTACTCCTCCCTCATTTGTACACCATCAAACACTTCCGTTTCAGTGAATACAAGAGCATTTCCAGAATTCTGCCTTCTTATCCTGTTTCTCTTTAACTTGTGTAATCAGCCCTTCTCGTTGTTCTAGTGCCCATACGCTTGTGTTTTAGGCTAACTTAGGCATAAAGGAGGAGATTCCAAGCCTAAGGCCACACAGTTTTTGAGTCTAAGGTCGAAGCCTGTGACACAAGTACTAGCACCCATCGCACATAAGTGCGTACACCCCCCAACCCCCCCAATCGTCGGAACACCAATGCCACCGGTTAGGCTGTCTGATGATGCTCTGTCGATGCTTCGACAATGGTGCCCCGGGTGAAAAAAATGTGGCACCAGCACATGCCTGAGCCCAGCATGTGCACCATGGCTCAAAATCTTAGACTAGGAATGAACTCCGTATGCTTAGACATGGAATGAACTCCGTATGCCTAAGCCAACCCACGAAATGAGTGTGTGAGTGCTTAGCCAGTCGGAGAGGCAGACACAAGCCGGGGATCGGCCTGGTCCCCCTCTGCCTGCTGCAAGTCTTGCTGCCACAACCTTCGGTCCGACTGGGTCTTAGAAATGGAATGAACTCCCTATGCCTAAGCCAACCCATGAAACAGACGTGCGGGCGCTCAGTTGGTTGGAGAGGTAGAATGCGTAAGCCGAGGATCGGCCTGGTCCCCCCTGCGTGCAACCGATCCTGCTGCCGCAACCGTTGGTCTGGTCCGATCTTAGATTGGGAATGAACTCCGTATGCTTAGATTGGGGATTATCTCCGTATGCCTAAGTCAACCCATGAAACGAGCGTCCGGGCACTCAGCAGGTCGGAGAGGCCGCTGGGAGAGGCAGAATGTGAAAGCTAGGGATCGAACTGGTCCCCCCTACGTGCTACCGATCCTGTTGCTGGTCCTGCTACTGCAACCCTCGGTCCGGTCCGATCTTAGATTGGGAATGAACTCCGTATGCTTAGACTGGGGATGAACTCGGTATGCTTAAGTCAACCCATGAAATGAGCGTACGAGCGCTCAATCGGCTGGAGAGGCATAATGTGCAAGCTGAGGATCAGCCCGGTCCCCTTCTGCATGTTGTTGATCCCATTGCTGGTCCTGCTGCCACAACCCTTGATCCGACTAGGGCTTAGACATGGAATGAACTCCGTATGCCTAAGCCAACCCATGAAATGAGCGTGCGGGTGCTCAGTCGACCGGAGAGGTAGAATGTGCAAGCCAGGGATCGGCCTGATCCCTCTTACGTGCTGTTGATCCTACTGTTGGTCCTGCTACCGCAACCCTCGGTCCAGTCTAATCTTAGACTAGGAATGAACTCCATATGCTTAGACATGGAATGAACTCCGTATGCCTAAGCCAACACACGAAATGAGCGTGCAGGCACTCAGTCGACCGGAAAGGCAGAATGCACAAGCCGGGGACCGACCCGGTCCCTCTTGCGTGTTGTCGATCCTGTTGTCGCAACCTCGGTTCAGTATGATCTTAGACAGGGAATGAACTTCGTATGCCTAAGTCAACCCATGAAATGAACGTGTGAGCACTGAGCCGGCCGGAGAGGCATAATACGCAAGTCGAAGATCGGCCCGATCCCCCCTACGTGATGCCGATCCTACTGTCACAACCTTCGGTCCAGTCTGATCTTAGACTGGGATTGAACTCCATATGCTTAGACTGGGGATGAACTTCGTATGCCTAAGTCAACCCACGGAACGAGCGTGTGGACGCTCAGCCAACCAAAGAGGCAGGATGCGCAAGTCGGGATTCGAACGGGTGGTAGGTGGGTTCAAGCACATCTTCATATTTCTGCCATGCCAATGCCATTTTTATGGCTTGTAAATTCATACAATGGTCCCCTAAGCCTTCATGTGAAGTTCGTGGCAAGACGACCCGTTTTCTATTTTTCATGATTTTTAAAACTTTTTACGGTTCGGGATTTTTTAAAAATTTTTTAGAAAGAGTTTTGTCCCCAAATTTGGTAGAGGTGATCCTTGTATTTTTTTTGGTATGCACAAAAAAATTCAGCTAAAAACTCAAAGTGGAGAAGATTTTGTGACCGTTTGAAAAAAGTGTCCCCATTTCAGACACTTTAATGGCTACTAGCAACAAACCTATAAAATCTCAAATGCTCTTTCAGGGGGTGTGAATTCTTGAGGTTTGATGAGGGATAGGGGGCCAATATAAGGGCCAAGTACCAGAACCCAACCCACATCATGTGCGCACACCCCCCCGACCCCCCCAATCGCCTGAACCCCCAATGCCGCCGGTTAGGCTCTCCGACGATGCTCCGACGATGGGGCCCTGAGTGAAAAAAATGTGGCACCAGCACATGCCGGAGCCCAGCATGTGCACTGTGGCTTAAACTCTTACACTGGGAATGAACTCGGTATGCTTAGACATGGAATGAACTCCGTATGCCTAAGCCAACCCACGAAACAAGCGTGTCGGTGCTCAACCGACCGGAGAGGCAGAATGCGCAAGCCGGGGATTGACCCGGTCCCCCTCTACGTGCTGCAGGTCCCGTTGCCATAACCCTCAATCCGACTGGGGCTTAGACATGGAATGAACTCCCTATGCCTAAGCCAACCCATGAAATGGGCATGCGAGCACTCAGCCGATCGGAGAGGCAGAATGCGCAAGCCGGGGATCAGCTCGATCCCCGTACGTGCTGTCGATCATGCTGTCGCAACCCTCGATCCGGTTCGATCTTAGACTTGGAATGAACTCTATATGCTTAGACATGGAATGAACTCTGTATGCCTAAGCCAACCCATGAAACAAGCGTGAAGGTGCTCAGCCGATCGGAGAGGCAGAATGCGCAAGCCGAGGACCAGCCCGATCCCCCCTGCGTGCTATCGATCTTGCTGCCACAACACTCGATCCGGTCCAATCTTGGACTGCGAATGAACTCTGTATGCCTAAGTCAACCCATTAAACAAGCATTCATATGCTGAGCCAACCGAAGAGGCATAATGCACAAACCGGGGATCAGCCCAGTCCCCCTCTACGTGCTACCGGTCCCGCTGCCACAACCCTCAGTCTGACTGGGGCTTAGACATGGAATGAACTCCCCATGCCTAAGCCAACCCATAAAACGGACGTACGGGTTTTCAGTCGGCTAGGAAGGCAGAATACGTAAGCCGAGGATTGGCTCGATCCCCCCTGCATGCTATCGATCCTACTACCACAACCCTCAGTCCGGTCCAATCTTAGACTGTGAATGAACTTCGTATGCTTAGACTGGGGATGAACTTCGTATGCCTAAGTCAACCTACGAAACGAGCGTACGGGTGCTCAGCCAGTCGAAGAGACATAATGCACAAGTCGAGATCAGCTCGATCACCCTCTGTGAGCTGTCGATCTCACTGCCGATCCTCTTACCACAACCCTTAGTCCGACTGGGGCTTAGACATGGAATAAACTCGGTATGCCTAAGCCAACCCATGAAATGAGTGTGTGGGCACTCAACCGACCGGAGAGGTAGAATGCACAAGCTAGGGATTGGCTCGGTCCCCCCTGCGTGCTGCCGATCCTACTGTTGGTCCTACTACCACAACCCTCGGTATGATCCAAACTTAAACTAGGAATGAACTCCATATGCTTAGACATGGAATGAACTCCGTATGCCTAAGCCAACCCACAAAACGAGCGTACGGGCGTTGAGGCAGATGCGCAGGCCCCCCCTTGCGTGTTGTCGATCTTACTGTCGCAACCCTCGGTACGGCCCAATCTTAGACTAGGAATGAACTCCGTATGCCTAAGTCAACCCACGAAACGAGCGTGTGGGCGCTGAGCCACCCGAGAGGCATAATGCGTAAGTCGGGGATCAGCCCGATCCCCCTCTACGTGTTGTCATTCCCATTACCACAACCCTCGGTTTGGCTGGGGCTTAGACATGGAATGAACTCCCTATGCCTAAGCCAACCCAAGAAACGGATGTGCGGGTGTTCAGCCGGCTGAAGAGGTAGAATGCGTAAGCCAGAGATCGGCCCGATCCCCCCTGCGTGCTATCGATCCTGCTGTTACAACCCTCGATCCGGTCTGATCTTAGACTGGGAATGAACTCCATATGCTTAGACTGGGGATGAACTCCGTATGCCTAAGTCAACCCACGGAACGAGCGTGCGGGCGCTCAACCGGCCGGATAGGCCGACCGGAGAGGCATAATGCGCAAGCTGGGGATCGACCTGGTCCTCCTACGTACTGCCGATCCTACTGTCGTAACCCTCCGTCTGGTTTGATCTTAGACTGAGAATGAACTCCGTATGCTTAGATTAGAGATGAACTCCGTATGCCTAAGTCAACCCACAAAATGAGTGTGTGGGTGCTCAACCGATCGAAGAAACCAGTTGGAGAGGCAGAATGCGTAAGCTGGGGATCGGCCCGATCCCCCCTACGTGCTGTCGATCCTACTGTTGGTCTTGCTACTACAACCCTCGATCCGGTCTGATCTTAGACTGGGAATGAACTTCGTATGCTTAGACATGGAATAAACTTCGCATGCCTAAGCCAACCCACGAAACGAGTGTACGGGCGATCAGTCGACCGGAGAGGCAGAATACGTAAGTCAGGGACCGGCCTGGTCCTCTCTGCATGCTGTCGATCCTGCTGTCACAACCCTCGGTCTGGTTCGATCTTAGACTGGGAATGAACTCTGTATGCTTAAGTCAACCAATGAAACGAGCGTTCGGGCGCTGAGCTGACTGGAGAGGCAAAATGCATGAGCCGGGGATCGACCCGATCCCTCTCAACGTGCTGTTGGTCCTGCTGCCACAACCCTCGGTCCGGTTGGGGCCTAGACATGGAATGAACTCCCTATGCCTAAGCCAACCCACGAAACGAGCGTGCAGGCACTCAGCCAGTCGGAGAGGTAGAATGCACAAGCCGGGGATCGACCCGATCCCCCCTGCGTGCTATCGATCCTGTTGCCGTAACCCTCGGTCTGGTCTGATCTTAGACTGGGAATAAACTTCGTATGCTTAGACTGGGGATGAACGCTGTATGCCTAAGTCAACTCACGAAATGAGGGTACGGGCACTCAGCCGATCGGAGAGGCCAGTCGGAGAGGCATAATGCGTAAGTCGGGGATCAGCCCTATCCCCCTCTACGTGCTGTCGATCCCGCTGTCGGTCCTGCTGCCACAACCCTCGGTTCGGCTGGGGCTTAGACATGGAATGAATTTCGTATGCCTAAGCCAACCCATGAAATGAACGAGCGGGCGCTCAGTCGACTGGAGAGGCAGAATGCGCAAGCCAAGAATCGGCTCGATACCTCCTGCATGCTGTCAATCTACTGGTGGTCCTGCTACCACAACCCTCGATCTGGTTCGATCTTAGACTGGGTGTGAACTCCATATGCTTAGACATGGAATAAACTCTGTATGCCTAAGCCAACCAACGAAACGAGCGTGCGGGCAGTTAGCCGATTGGAGAGGCAGAATGCGTAAGCAAGGGATCGGCCCGATCCTCCTTACGTGCTATTGATCTTGCTGCCACAACCTTCGATCTGATTCGGTCTTAGATTGGGAATGAATTTTGTATGCCTAAGTCAACCCATGAAATGAGCGTGTGGGCGCTGAGCCGGCCAGAGAGGCATAATGCGTAGGCCAGAGATCGGCCTGATCCCCCTCTATGTGCCGCCGGTCCCGCTGCCACAACCCTCAATCTGGCTGGGGCTTAGACATGGAATGAACTCCCTATGCCTAAGCCAACCCACAAAAAGGTCATGCGGGTGCTCAACCGGTCGGAGAGGCAGAATACATAAGCCAGGGATCGACCCGGTCCTCATTGCGTGCTGTCGATCCTACTACTGCAACCCTCGGTTCGGTCTGATCTTAGACTGGGAATGAGCTTCGCATGCTTAGACTAGGAATGAACTCCGTATGCCTAAGTCAACCCATGAAACGAGCGTGCAGACGCTCAGCCCACCAGAGAGGCAGGATACGCAAGCTGGGGATCGAACAGGTGGTAGGTGGTTTCAAGCCGTTTTTTATTTTTCATAATTTTGGAAACTTTTTGTGGCTTGAGATTTTTTAAAATTTTTTAGAAAGCGTTTTGTCCCTAAATTTGGTAGAGGTGATCCTTGTATTTTTTTTGGCATGCATAAAAAATTCAGCTAAAAACTTGAACTGGAGAAGATTTTGTGACCATTTGAAAAAATTGTCCCCATTTCAGACAGTTTAATGGCTACTGGTAGCAAACCTATAAAATCTCAAATGCTCTTTAAGAGGGTGTGAGTTCTCAAGGTTTGATGAGGGATAGGGGGCCAATATAAGGGCCAAGTATTAGCACCCATCGCACATCATGTGCACACAGCCCCCGACCCCAAAAATCATCGGAACCCCCAATGCCACCGATTAGGCTCTCCAACGATGCTTCGACGATGGTGCCCCGGGTGAAAAAAATACGGCACCAGCACATGCCCAACCCAGCATGTGCACCATGGCTCAAAATCTTAGACTAGGAATGAACTCTGTATGCTTAGACATGGAAGGAACTCCATATGCCTAAGCCAACCCACGAAACGAGCGTACGGGCGTTCAACCGGTCGAAGAGGTAGAATGCGTAAGCCGAGGATCGACCTGGTCCCCGCCTGCGTTCTGTCGACCCTGCTGTCGCAACCCCTGGTCTGGTCCGATCTTAGACTGGGAATGAACTCTGTATGCATAAGTCAATCCATGAAATGAGCATGTGGGCCGATCGGAGAGGATAATACGCAAGCCGGGGATCGACCCGGTCCCCCTCTGCGTGCTGCCGGTCCCACTACCACAACCCTCGGTCTGACTGGGGCTTATACATTGAATGCACTCCCTATGCCCAAGCCAACCCACGAGACGGGCGTGCGAGCGCTCAGCCAGTCAGAAAGGCAGAATGCACAAGCCGAGGATCGGCCCGATCCTTCCTGCGTGCTATCGATACTACTGTCGTAACCCTCGGTCCGATCCGATCTTAGACTGGGAATGAACTCCTTATGCTTAGACTAGGGATGAACTCCGTATGCCTAAGTCAACCCATGAAACGAGCGTGCGGGTGCTCAGCCGACCAGAGAGGTAGAATGCGCAAGCCGGGGATCGAACGGGTGGTAGGTGGGTTCAAGAACATCTTCTTATTTTTGCCATGCTAATGCCATTTTTATGGCTTGTAAATTCATACAATGGTCCCCTAAGCCTTCATGTGAAGTTTCATGGCAAGACGACCCATTTTCTATTTTTCATGATTTTTTAAACTTTTTGTGGTTCGGGATTTTTTTAAATTTTTTTAGAAAGAATTTTGTCCCTAAATTTGGTAAAGGTGATCCTTGTATTTTTGTTGGCATCCATAAAAAATTCAGCTAAAAACTCGAAGTGGAGAAGATTTTTTGACCATTTGAAAAAAGTGTCCCCATTTAAGATTGGGAATGAACTCCGTATGCTTAGAGATGGAATGAACTACGTATGCCTAAGCCAACCCATGAAATGAGCATCCGGGTGCTAAGCCGATCAGAGAGGCAAATGCACAAGTCAGGGATCGACCCGGTCCCCCTTGCATGCTGCCGATCCTGCTGCTGCAACCCTCAATCCGGTCTGATCTTAGACTGGGAATGAACTCCGTTTGCTTAGACTGGGAATGAACTCCGTATGCCTAAGTCAACCCATGAAACGAGCGTGTGAGCACTCAGCCGACCGAAAAGGCTGGCCGAAGAGGTATAATACGTAAGTCAGGGATCAGCCCGGTCTCCCTCTGCGTGCTGTAGATCCCGCTGCCAGTCTTACCCTCGGTCCGGCTGGGGCTTAGACATGGAATGAACTCCGTATGCCTAAGCCAACCTACAAAATGAGCGTGCGGTTGCTCAACCAGCCGGAGAGGCAGAATGTGCAAGTTGACATTGGCCCGGTTCCCCCCTGCATGCTATCGATCCTACTACTGGTCCTACTGCCACAACCCTTGATCCGATCTGATCTTAGACTGTGAATGAACTCCTTATGCTTAGACATGGAATGAACTCCGTATGCATAAGCAAAACCACAAAACGAGCGTGCGGGAGTTCAGTCGACTGGAGAGGCAAAATGTGCAAGCCGAGGATCAGCTCGGTCCCCCCTGCATTCTGTCGATCCTGCTACTGCAACCCTTGGTCCGATCCGATCTTAGACTGGGAATGAACTCTATATGCCTAAGCTAAAACATGAAATGAGCGTGCGGGTGCTGAGCCAGTCGGAGAGGCATAATGCGCAAGCCAAGGATCGACCCGGTCCCCCTATGCATACTGCCAGTCTCGCTGCCACAACCCTCGGTCTGGTAGGGGCTTAGACATGGAATGAACTCCCTATGTCTAAGCTAACCCACGAAATGGGCCTACGGGCACTCAGCCGACCGAAGAGGCAGAATGTGTAAGCCGAGGATCGGCCCGATCCCCCCTACGTGCTGCCAATCCTGCTGTTGCACCCCTCGATCCGGTCTGATCTTAGACTGGGAATGAACCTTGTATCCTTAGACTAGGGATGAACTCCTTATGCCTAAGTCAACCCACGAAACGAGCATGCGGGCGCTCAGCTGACCAGAGAGGCAGGATGCGCAAGTCGGGGATTGAACGGGAGGTAGGTGGGTTCAAGCACATCTTCATATTTCTTCTAAGCCAATGCCATTTTTATGGCTTCTAAATTCATACAATGGTCCCCTAAGCCTTCATGTGAAGTTTCGTGGCAAGACGACCCGTTTTCTATTTTTCATAATTTTTGAAACTTTTTACGGTTCAGGATTTTGTAAAATTTTTTTAGAAAGATTTTTGCCCCCAAATTTGGTAGAGATGATCCTTGTATTTTTGTTGGCATGCAAAAAAAAATTCAGCTAAAAACTCAAAGTGGAGAAGATTTTGTGACCGTTTGAAAAAAGTGTCCCTATATCAGACACTTTAATGGCTACTTGCAGCAAACCTATAAAATCTCAAATGCTCTTTAAGGGGATGTGAGTTCTCAAGTTTTGATGATGGATAGGGGGCCAATATAAGGGCCAAGTACCAGCACCCATCGCACATCATGTGTGCACACCCCCTGGCCCCCCAATCGTCGGAACCCCCAATGTCGCCGATTAGGCTCTCCGGCGATGCTCCGACGATGGTGCCCCGGGCAAAAAAATGTGGCACCAGCACATGCCCAAGCCCAGCATGTGAAACATGGCTCAAAATCTTAGACTGGGAATGAACTCCGTATGCTTAGACATGGAATGAACTCCGTATGCCTAAGCCAACCCACGAAACGAACATGCGGGCGCTCAGCCGGTCGGAGAGGCAGAATGCACAAGCTGGGGATCGACCCGATCCCCCCTACGTGTTATCGATCCTACTGCTACACCCCTTGGTCTGATCTAATCTTAGACTGGGAATGAACTCCGTATGCATAAGTCAACCCACGCAACGAGCGTGCGGGCGCTGAGCCGGCCGAAGAGGCATAATGTGCAAGTCGAGGATCGGCCCGGTCCCCCTTTATGTGCTTCCGGTCCTGCTGCCACAACCCTCGGTCTAGTTGGGGCTTAAACATGGAATGAACTCCCTATGCCTAAGCCAACCCATGAAACGGGCATGCGGGTACTCAGCCAGCCATAGAGGCAGAATGTGCAAGTCGGGGATCGACCCGATCCCCCCTGCGTGCTACCGATCCTGCTATCGTAACCCTCGATCCAGTCTGATCTTAGACTGGGAATGAACTCCGTATGCTTAGACTCGGGATGCACTCCGTATGCCTAAGTCAACCCATAAAACGAGCGTTCGGGCGTTCAGCCGGTCGGAGAGGCAGGATGCGCAAGCCGAGGATCGAACGGGTGGTAGGTGGGTTCAAGCCGTTTTCTATTTTTCACAATTTTTGAAACTTTTTACGGTTCGAGATTTTTTAAAATTTTTTAGAAAGTGTTTTGTCCCTAAATTTGGTAGAGGTGATCCTTGTATTTTTGTTGGCATGCACAAAAAAATTCAGCTAAAAACTTGAACTGGAGAAGATTTTGTGACCATTTGAAAAAAGTGTCCCCATTTCAGATAGTTTAATGGCTACTGGTAGCAAACCTATAAAATCTCAAATGCTCTTTAAGGGGGTGTGAGTTCTCGAGGTTTGATGAGGGATAGGGGGCCAATATAAGGGCCAAGTACTAGCACCCATCGCACATCATGTGTGCACACCCCCCGGCCCTCGAAATCGTCAGAACCCCCAATGTCGTCGGTTAGGCTCTCCGACGATGCTCCGACAATGGTGCCCCAGGCAAAAAAAATACGGCACCAGCACGTGCCCAACCTAGCATGTGCACCGTGGCTCAAAATCTTAGACTGGGAATGACCTCTGTGTGCTTAGACATTGAATGAACTGCTTATGCCTAAGCCAAACGAAATGAGTGTGAGGGCGCTCGGCCGATCGAAGAGGCAGATTGCGCAAGCCGGGGATCGGCCCGGTCCTCCCTACGTGCTGTCGATCCTACTATCGTAACCCTCGGTCCGGTCTGATCTTAGGCTTGGAATGAACTCCGTATGCCTAAGTCAACCCACGAAACGAGCGTACGGGTGCTGAGCCGGCCAGAAAGGCATAATGCAGAAGCCGGGGATCGGCCCGATCCCCTTTTGCGTGCTCTCGATCCCGCTACCACAACCGTCAGTCTGGCTGGGGCTAAGACATGGAATGAACTCCCTATGCCTAAGCCAACCCATGAAACCGGTAGGTGGGTGCTCAACCGATTGGAGAGGTAGAATGCGTAAGCCAGGGATCGACCCGGTCCCCTTGCGTGCTACCGATCCTGTTGTCGCAACCCTTGGTCCAGTCTGATCTTAGACTGGGAATGAACTCCATATGCTTAGACTGGGGATGAACTCTGTATGCCTAAGTCAACCCATAAAACGAGCGTACGAGCGCTCAGTCGACCAGAGAGACAGGTTGCGTAAGCCGGGGATCGAACGGGTGGTAAGTGGGTTCAAGCACATCTTCATATTTCTGCCTTGCCAATGCCTTTTTTATGGCTTGTAAATTCATACAATGGTCCCCTAAGCCTTCATTTGAAGTTTCGTGGCAAGGTGACCCGTTTTCTATTTTTCACGATTTTTAAAACTTTTTACGGTTCAAGATTTTTTAAAATTTTTTTAGAAAGAGTTTTGTCCCCAAATTTGGTAGAGGTGGTCCTTGTATTTTTGTTGGCATGCACAAAAAAATTCAGGTAAAAACTTGAAGTGGAGATATTTTGTGACCGTTCAAAAAAAGTGTCCCCATTTCAGACACTTTAATGGCTACTGGCAGCAAAGTTATAAAATCTCAAATGCTCTTTAAGGGGGTGTGAGTTCTCGAGGTTTGATGAGGGATAGGGGGCCAATATAAGGGCCAAGTACCAGCACCCATCGCACATCATGTGCGCACACCCCCGGCCCCCTCAATCATCGGAACTCCCAATGCTGCTGGTTAGGCTCTCCGGTGATGCTCCGGCGATGGTGCCCCGGGTGAAAAAAATGCGGCACCAGCACATGCCCGAGCCTAGCATGTGCACCGTGGCTCAAAATCTTAGACTGGGAATGAACTCCGTATGGTTAGACATGGAAGGAACTCTGTATGCCTAAGCCAACCCATGAAACGAGCGTGCGGGCGCAACCCTGCATGCTGTCGATCCTGCTACCGTAACCATCGGTTTGATCTGATCTTAGACTGGGAATGGACTCCGTATGCCTAAGTCAACCCATGAAATGAGCGTGCGGGCGTTGAGCCAGCCGGAGAGGCATAATGCGCAAGCCAGGGATTGGCTCGATCCCTCTCTGCGTGCTGCCGGTCCCGCTGCCACAACCCTTGGTCTGGCTGGGGCTTAGACATGGAATGAACTCCCTATGCCTAAGCCAACCCATGAAATGGACGTGCGGGTGCTCAGCAGATCGAAGAGGCAGAATACGCAAGCCGGGGATCGACTCAGACACCCCTGCATGCTGTCGATCCTACTATCGCAACCCTTGGTCCGATCCGATCTTAGACTGGGAATGAACTCCGTATGCTTAGACTGGGGATGAACTCCGTATGCCTAAGTCAACCCATGAAACGAGCGTGCGGATGTTTAGCCGACCCGAGAGACAGGATGCGCAAGCCGGGGATCGAATGGGTGGTAGGTTGGTTCAAGCACATCTTCATATTTCTACCATGCCAATGCCATTTTTATGGCTTGTAAATTCATACATTGGTCCCCTCAGCCTTCATGTGAAGTTTCATGGCAAGACGAACCATTTTCTATTTTTCACGATTTTTGAAACTTTTTATGGTTCGGGATTTTTTAAAATTTTTTTAGAAAGCTTTTTGTCCCCAAATTTTGTAGAGGTGATCCTTGTATTTTTGTTGGCATGCACAAAAAAATTCAGCTAAAAACTCGAAGTGGTGAAGATTTTGTGATTGTTTCAAAAAAGTTTCCCGATTTGAGACACTTTAATTACTACTGGTAGCAAACCTATAAATCTCAAATGCTCTTTAAGGGGGTGTGAGTTCTTGAGGTTTGATGAGGGATAGGGGGCCAATATAAGGGCCAAGTACCAGCACCCATCGCACATCATGTGCGCACACCCCCCGGCCCCCCAATCACCGAAACCCCCAATGCCGTCGGTTAGGCTCTCCGATGATGCTCCGACGATGGTGCCCCGGGTGAAAAAAATACAGCACCAGCACATGCCCGAGCCTAGCATGTGCACCGTGCCTCAAAATCTTAGACTGGGAATGAACTCCGTATGCTTAGACATGGAAGGAACTCCGTATGCCTAAGCCAACCCACGAAACAAGCGTGCGGGCGTTCAACCGGTCGGAGAGGCAGAATGCGCAAGCCGGGGATTGACCTAGTCCCCCCTACATTCTGACGATCCTGCTGTCACAACCCCCGGTCTGGTCCGATCTTAGACTGGGAATGAACTCCGTATGCATAAGTCAACCCATGAAACGAGCGTGTGGGCCGGCCGGAGAGGCATAATGGGCAAGCCGAGGATCGACCCGGTCCCCCTCTATGTGCTATCGGTCCCACTACCACAACCCTCAGTCTGGCTGGGGCTTAGACATTTAATGCACTCCCTATGCCCAAGCCAACCCACGAGACGGGCGTGCGGGCGCTCAGCCAGCCGAAAAGGCAGAAAGGGCAAGCCGAGGATCGGCCTGATCCCTCCTACGTGCTATCGATCCTGCTGTTGTAACCCTCGGTCCGGTCCAATCTTAGACTAGGAATGAACTCCTTATGCTTAGACTAGGGATGAACTCTGTATGCCTAAGTCAACCCATGAAACGAGCGTGCGAACGCTCAACCGACCAGAGAGGTAGGATGCGCAAGCAGGGGATCGAACGGGTGGTAGGTGGGTTCAAGAACATCTTCTTATTTTTGCCGTGCCAATGCCATTTTTATGGCTTGTAAATTCATACAATGGTCCCCTAAGCCTTCATGTGAAGTTTCGTGGCAAGACGACCTATTTTCTATTTTTCATGATTTTTGAAACTTTTTGTGGTTTGGGATTTTTTAAAATTTTTTTAGAAAGAGTTTTGTCCCTAATTTGGTAGAGGTGATCCTTGTATTTTTGTTGGTATGCACAAAAAAATTCAGCTAAAAACTCGAAGTGGAGAAGATTTTGTGACCATTTGAAAAAAGTGTCCCCATTTAAGACTGAGAATGAACTCCGTATGCTTAGAGATGGAATGAACTACGTATGCTTAAGCCAACCGATGCACAAGTCAGGGATCGACCCGGTCCCCCCTACATGCTACCGATCCTGCAGCTGCAACCCTCGATCCGGTCTGATCTTAGACTAGGAATGAACTCCGTATGCTTAGACTGGGGATGAACTCTGTATGCCTAAGTCAACCCATGAAACGAGCGTACGGGCACTCAGCCGACCAGAAAGGCTGGCCAGAGAGGTATAATACATAAGTCAAGGATTAGCTCGGTCCCCCTCTGCGTGCTGTAGATCCCGCTGCCGGTCCTGCTGCCACAACCTTCGGTCCGGCTGGGGCTTAGATATGGAATGAACTCCATATGCCTAAGCCAACCTACAAAATGAGCGTGCGACTACTCAACCGGCCGGAGAGATAGAATGTGCAAGTCGATGATCGGCCCGGTCCCCCCTGCGTGCTATCAATCCTGCTACGGGTCTTACTGCCACAACCCTCGATCTGGTCTGATCTTAGACTACGAATGAACTCTGTATGCTTAGACATGGAATGAACTCCGTATGCCTAAGCCAAACCACGAAACGAGCGTGCGGGCGCTCAGTCGACTGGAGAGGCAAAATGTGCAAGCCGGGGATCAGCCTGGTCCCCCCCTGCATGCTGTCGATCCTGCTGCCGCAACCCTTGGTCCGATCCGATCTTAGACTGGGAATGAACTCTGTATGCCTAAGCCAACCCACGAAATGAGCGTCCGGGTGCTGAACCGGCCGGAGAGGCATAATGCGCAAGCCGGGGATCAGCCCGATCCCCCTCTTCATGCTGCCAGTCCTGCTGCCACAACCCTCGATCCGGCTGGGGCTTAGACATGGAATGAACTCCCTATGTCTTAGCCAACCCACGAAACGGGCCTACGGGCACTCAACCGATCGGAGAGGCAGAATGTGTAAGCCGAGGATCGGCCCGATCCCTCCTACGTGCTGCCAATCCTACTGTCGCAACCCTTGGTCCAGTCTAATCTTAGACTGGGAATGAACTCTGTATCCTTAGACTAGGGATGAACTCCTTATGCCTAAGTCAACCCACGAAACGAGCGTGCGGGCGCTCAGCCGACCAGAGAGGCAGGATGCGCAAGCCGGGGATTGAACGGGAGGTCGGTGGGTTCAAGCAGATCTTCATATTTCTTCCATGCCAATGCCATTTTTATGGCTTGTAAATTCATACAATGGTCCCCTAAGCCCTCCTGTGAAGTTTAATGGCAAGACGACCCGTTTTCTATTTTTCATGATTTTTCAAACTTTTTGCGGTTCAGGATTTTGTAAAATTTTTTAGAAAGAGTTTTGTCCCCAAATTTGGTAGAGGTGACCATTGTATTTTTGTTGGCATGCAAAAAAAAATTCAGCTAAAAACTCGAAGTGGAGAAGATTTTGTGACCGTTTGAAAAAAGTGTCCCCATATCAGACACTTTAATGGCTACTTGCAGCAAACCTATAAAATCTCAAATGCTCTTTAAGGGGGTGTGAGTTCTAGAGTTTTGATGATGGATAGGGGGCCAATATAAGGGCCAAGTACCAGCACCCATCGCACATCATGTGTGCACACCCCCCGGCCCCCCAATCGCTGGAACCCCTAATGCCGTCGGTTAGGCTCTCGGTGATGCTCCGATGATGGTACCCCGGGTGAAAAATAAGCGGTGCCAGTACATGCCCGAGCCTAGCATGTGCACCATGGCTCAAAATCTTAGACTGGAATGAACTCCGTATGCTTAGACATGGAATGAACTCCGTATGCCTAAGCCAACCCATGAAATGAGTGTGCGGGCTCTCAGTCGACCGAAGAGGCAGAATGTGCATGCCGGGGATCGGCCCGGTCCCCCCTATGTGCTGTCGATCCTGCTGTCGCAACCCTCGATCTGGTTTGATCTTAGACTCAGAATGAACTCCGTATGCATAAGTCAACCCACGAAACGAGCGTGCGGGCACTGAGTCGACCGAAGAGGCATAATGCGCAAGTCGGGGATCGGCCCGATCCCCCTCTGCGAGCTGCCGGTCCCACTGCCACAACCCTCGGTCCGACTGGGGCTTAGACATGGAATGAACTCCCTATGCCTAAGCCAACCCATGAAACGGGCGTGCAGGCACTCAGCCGACCGGAGAGGAAGAATGCACATGCCAGGGATTAGCCCGGTCCCTCCTGTGTGCTACCGATCGTACTATCACAACCCTCGATCTGGTCCGATCTTAGACTGGGAATGAACTCCATATGCTTAGACTGGAGATGAACTCCGTATGCCTAAGTCAACTCACGAAATGAGCATGCAGGCACTCAGCCGGTCAGAGAGGTCGGTCGAAGAGGAATAATGCGCAAGCCGGGGATCAGCCCGGTCCCCCTCTGCATGCTGTCGATCCTATTGCCACAATCCTCGGTCCGATTGGGGGTTAGACATGGATTGAACTCCCTATGCCTAAGCCAACCCACGAAATGGGCATGCGGGTGCTTAGCCGACCGAAGAGGCAGAATACGCAAGCCGGGGATCAACCCTGTCCCCTCTACGTTCTGTCGATCCTGCTGTCGCAACCCTCGGTTCGGTCCAATTTTAGACTGGAAATGAACTCCGTATGCTTAGACTGGGGATGAACTCCGTATGCCTAAGTCAACCCATGAAACGAGTGTACGGGCGCTCAGCTGACCAGAGAGGCAGGATGTGCACGCCGGGGATCGAACGGGTGGTAGGTGGGTCCAAGTACATCTTTATATTTCTGCCATGCCAATGCCATTTTTATGGCTTGTAAATTCATACAATGGTCCCCTAAGCCTTCATGTGAAGTTTCGTGGCAAGACGACCCGTTTTCTATTTTTCATGATTTTCAAAACTTTTTGCGGTTTGGGATTTTTTAAATTTTTTTAGAAAGAGTTTTGTCCCTAGATTTCGTAAAGGTGATCCTTGTATTTTTGTTGGCATGCACAAAAAAATTCAGCTAAAAACTCGAAGTGGAGAAGATTTTGTGACCGTTTGAAAAAATGTCCCCATTTCAGACACTTTAATGGCTACGGGCAGCAAACCTATAAAATATCAAATGCTCTTTAAGGGGGTGTGAGTTCTCAAGGTTTGATGAGTGATAGGGGCCAATATAAGGGCCAAGTACCAGCACCCATCGCACAACATGTGCGCACACCCCCCCGGTGCCCCCAATCATCGGAACCCCCAATGCCACTAGTTAGGCTCTTCGGCGATGCTCCGACGATGGTGCCCCGGGTGAAAAAAATGCGGCACCAGCACATGCCCAAGCCCAGCATGTGTACCATGGCTCAAAATCTTAGACTGGGAATGAACTCCGTATGCTTAGGCATGGAATGAACTTTGTATGACTAAGCCAACCCATGAAACAAGCGTGCGGGCGTTTAGTCGGCTGGAGAGGCAGAATGTGCAAGCCGGGGATCAGCCCAATCCCTCACTACGTGCTGTCGATCCTGCTGCCACAACCCTCGATCTGATCCGATATTAGACTAGGAATGAACTCCGTATGCATAAGTGAACCCACGAAACAAGTGTGCGGGGGTTGAGCCGACCGAAGAGCGATGATGCGCAAGCCGGGGATCGACCCGTCCCCCTCTACGTGCTGCCAGTCCCACTGCCACAACCATCGGTCCGGCTGGGGCTTAGACATGGAATGAACTCCCTATACCTAAGCCAATGGACAAAACGGGCGTATGGGTGCTCAGCTGGCCAGAGAGGCAGAATGCGTAAGCCGGGGATCAGCCCGGTCCCCCCTGCATGCTGTTGATCCTGCTACCGTAACCCTCGGTCCAGTTTGATCTTAGGCTGGGAATGAACTTCGTATGCTTAGATTGGGATGAACTCCATATGCCTAAGTCAACCCATGAAACAAGGGTGTGGGCGCTCAGCCGATCGGAGAGGCATAATGCGTAAGCGGAGGATCAGCCTAATCCCCCTCTGTGTGCTACCGATCCCACTGTCGGTCCTACTATGACAACCCTTGGTCCGGCTGGGGCTTAGACATGGAATGAACTCCGTATGCCTAAGTTAACCCACGAAACGAGCGTGCGGGCACTCAATCGGCCAGAGAGGTAGAATGTGTAAGCCGAGGATCGACTCGATCCCCCCTACGTGCTATCGATCCTGCTACTGGTCCTGCTACCGTAACCCTCGATCTGGTCCGATCTTAGACTGGGAATGAACTCCGTATGCTTAGACATGGAATGAACTCCGTATGCCTAAGCCAACCCATGAAACGAGTGTGCGGGTGCTCAGTCGACCAGAGAGGCAGAATGCACAAGTCGGGGATTGGCCAGTCCCCCCTGCGTGCTATTGATCATGCTACCACAACCCTCGGTTCGGTCTGATCTTAGATTGGGAATGAACTCCGTATGCCTAAGTCAACCCATGAAACGAGCGTGTGAGTGTTGAGCCGACCAAAGAGGCATAATGCGCAAGCTGGGGATCGGCCCTATCCCCCTCTGGGTGCTACCTGTCCCACTGCCACAACCCTCGGTTTGGCTGGGGCTTAGACATGGAATGAACTCCCTATGCCTAAGCCAACCCATGAAACGGGCATGTGGGTGCTCAACCGGCTGGAAAGGCAGAATGCGCAAGCTGGGGATCGGCCCGATCCCCCCTACGTGCTGTCAATCCTGCTGTTGCAACCCTCAGTCCGGTCCGATCTTAAACTGGGAATGAACTTCGTATGCTTAGACTGGGGATGAACTCCGTATGCCTAAGTCATACCACGAAACGACCGTACGGGTGTTCAGTCGACCAGAGAGGCAGGATGCGCAAGTCGGGGGTCGAACGGGTGGTAGCTGGGTTCAAGCACATCTTTCATATTTCTGCCCTGCCAATGCCATTTTTATGGCTTGTAAATTCATACAATGGTCCCCTAAGCCTTCATGTGAAGTTTCGTGGCAAGACGACCCATTTTCTATTTTTCACGATTTTTGAAACATTTTACGATTCAGGATTTTTTAAAATTTTTTTAGAAAGAGTTTTGTCCCCAAATTTGGTAGAGGTGATCCTTGTATTTTTTTTTTGGCATGCACAAAAAAATTCAGCTAAAAACTCTAAGTGGAGACAATTTTGTGACCGTTTGAAAAAAGTGTTCCCATTTTAGACACTTTAATGGCTACTGGCAGCAAACCTATAAAATCTCAAATGCTCTTTAAGGGGGTGTGAGTTCTCGAGGTTTGATGAGGGATAGGGGGCCAATATAAGGGCCAAGTGTCACGCCCTGGGGGGCACGCCAGGCACATCAGGTGCACCAGTAGGCCAGCCCGTAGACTAGGCGTGCTGGCGAGTATCTACGTGCAAAGCCTAGCAAACGAGTTCAGAACGCCCGCCCAACTTGCAGGCCAGCCCGTGAGACCAAGGCCTATCATACAAGCTGCCTGCACCATATCCAGAAGGGCCCAAGGTGCTGGACACACAAGGAAAGCTTCTAGAAGCAGGCAGGATCAACAGCAGCATCCTGACAGATTTGGTTGACCCTGAAAATCAAGAGTTAGCATCCTGATGGATTGTAAGCTTTATAATCCCATGATTTTAGCCTTTATTCTAGGGATATTTCCATTAAGTGTAAGCTGGAGCCTTAACTATAAATAGAGGGCTGCTCCTCCCTCATTTGTACACCATCAAACACTTCTGTTTCAGTGAATACAAGAGCATTTCTAGAATTCTACCTTCTTATCCTGTTTCTCTTTAACTTGCATAATCAACCCTTCCCGTTGTTCTAGTGCCCGTATGCTTATGTTTTAGGCTGACTTAGGCATAAAAGAGGAGATTGCAAGCCTAAGGCCACACGTTTTCTGAGTCTAAGGTCAGAGCCTGTGACAGTTGGTATCAGAGCAAGTTTGGTTCTGCGTGTTTGTGTTGTGCAGGTTAGAGGAGATGGCTTCCCAAAGTGATGCTGCTAACCAACAACCAGAGGCCCAGGAGCATGGGCATGGAAGAGGGAGGAAAGCCAGTTCTAGAGATATCTGGTCTACCATGGATGGTAGGCTGGCCAAGGTGGAGGTAACCATGGGCAACATGGGAGAGAAGTTTGAGGAGGTAGAGACTCACATTGCATTGCTAGACTCCATGGGGGAGGAGATCCAAAGTGAGCTACAAGCTGCTCTCAACAAAGGCTTGGACGTGTTCACCCAAAAGAATTAGACCTTTGAGGCTGAAGTGCTGACCTTGCGCGATGGCATGAAGGCCATGCGCCAGTGGATGGAGGAGCTTACCAGTGAGCTCGTTGCTTGCAAGACTGCCATTAGGAATGGCATGTTTGCTGGAGTGTCCAAGTCTAGATTGGATGTCCCCAAGCCTAAGGAGTTCAAGGGGACTAGGGCGGCCAAGGAAGTAGATAACTACCTTTGGGGTATGGAGCAGTACTTCCAGGCCATGGGCGTGCAAGATGAGGTGATAAAGGTGAGCACTGCTGCTATGTATCTCACTGATGTAGCCTTATTGTGGTGGAGGCGCAAGTGTGATGATGTCAGGTGTGGGAGCACCAAGATTGGAACTTGGGTAGAGTTCCAAACGGAGTTCAGAGAATAATTTTACCCGGGGTATGCCGATGATGAGGCACGGGCAAATTTGCGCAGGCTGAGCCAGCAAGGGGACATAAGGGAGTATGTCCAGAAATTTTCTAAACTGATGCTATAGATCTCGGATCCAGGTAAGAAGGATGCCTTATTTGCTTTCATGGATGGGTTGAAGCCGTGGGTGAAGCATGAGCTACAAAGGAGAGGAGTTCATGACTTGGCTAAAGCCATGACTACTACCAAGGCCTTGATAGAGTTCAAGCCTCTGAACAAGTTCGAGTCTACCAAGCCCAAGGGTAAGGGCAGGGATTATAAGGACCAAAAGAAGCAGTCCAAGGGGAAGGATCATGATCGGGAGTCCAAGGATGGAGATCGAGACCGTTCAACCAAGGATGGCGAAAGGAAGCCACCAGCAGGCAAGTGGAAAGCAAAGGGGGACCGAGAGCCACTAGCATGCTACTTATGTGGAGGGAGCCACATAGCACGCAATTGCCCACAGAAGGGCCAGCTGGCTGCTGTAGACAAGGAGTCTAACGAGGAACTAGAGTCAAGGGCAGCAAAGCTTGGGTCGTTGGTGCTCAATGCTATCCAGAGTAAAGGGAGCCTCAAGCCAAAGGGCTTGACGTTTACGGATCTGATGGTTGCGGGTCAGAAGGTGAGTGCACTGGTAGACACAAGTGCCTCACATCTTTTTATTTCAAGTGAAGGGACTGGTACCATCAAAACAGTGAACTCCAAGGAAGTTCCAGCCATTGGAGTAGTGCGGGGAGTGGAGTTGTAGCTTGGAGACTGGAAAGGCAAGGAGACCATTGAGGTAATACCCTTTGACGACTATGAGTTTGTGATTGGGTTGGATTTCCTTGTTTGGATTAACGCCCTCCTTGTGCCTTTTGCCAATTGTGTTTGCATCTTGGATACACGCTGCCAATGCCTAGTGCCATTGAGGAGAGGGTCTAAAGTTGGGTCGCGGGTGGTGTCAACCATCCAATTTGCCAAGGCGGTAAGCAGACAAGAAGACACCTTCTTGGTAGCCCTAAAATATGATGAGCCAAGGGAGAAGGAGATCGAGTCACCCTTAGAGGTGCTAAAGGTGCTGAAGACCTTTAGTGATGTGATGCCCATAAAGCTACCTAGCAAGCTACCACCTAAGAGGGAGGTGGACCACAAGATCGAGCTGGTGTTTGAGGCTAAGCCACCAGCTAGAGCCCCTTACCGAATGTCTCCACTAGAGTTGGAGGAGTTGAGGAAGTAGCTCAAAGAGTTAGTTAATGCTGGCTTCATCAGGCCATCGAAGGCACCCTATGGTGCACCAATTCTATTTTAGCACAAGCATGATGGGTCATTACGGCTGTGCATAGACTACCGGGCTTTGAACAAGCTGACCATCAAGAACAAGTACCCCATCTCACTCATTGCAGACTTGTTCGATCAACTTGGGAGCGCAAAGTGGTTCACCAAGCTGGATTTGAGGTCAGGCTACTATCAAGTTAGGATCACAGAGGGAGATGAGCCAACGACAGCATGTGTCACTCGGTATGGTTCGTATGAGTTCTTGGTGATGCCTTTTGGACTCACGAACACCCCAGTAACATTTTGCACCCTTATGAACAAGGTACTTCAATCATTCCTTGATCGATTTGTTGTGGTTTATTTGGATGACATTGTGATCTACAGCCAGACTTTGGGAGAGCATGTAGACCACTTGAGACAGGTGTTCAAGGTGTTACGGGTGCACAAGCTGTTTGTCAAGAAGGAGAAGTGCTCATTCACCCAGCAGGAGATCCCGTTCCTTGGCCACATAGTGAAAGGTGGCAGGATACGCATGGATGAAGGCAAGATACATGCCATTCTGGAGTGGCAATCGCCAGCCAAGGTCACTGAGTTGAGATCGTTCCTTGGGCTGGTCAACTACTACAGGCACTTCATCAAAGGTCACTCAGCAATAGCCACGCCATTGACTGACTTGGTCAAGAAAGGGAAAGCATGAGAGTGGAGCGCAGGGTGCCAGGAAGCCTTTGACAGGTTGAAACGGGCTATGATCGAGGAGCCAGTCTTGGCCTTGCCAGACCATGCCAAGTCGTATGAGGTGCATACGGATGCATCAGACTTTGCCATAAGGGGCATGTTAATGCAGGAGGGATGTCCAGTCGCGTTCGAGAGCAGGAAGCTGAATGAGACTGAGTGCAAGTACACGGTCCAAGAGAAAGAGATGACTGTAGTGGTGCACTGCTTGCACACTTGGTGCCATTACTTGTTGGGGTCGAGGTTCATGGTTAGGACGGACAATGTGGTGACCAGTTACTTCCAGACGCAGAAGAAGCTATCCCCCAAGCAGGTGAGATGGCAAGATTTTCTTACAGAATTTGATTTCTTGATGGAGTACAAGCCGGGGTGGGCGAACCTAGTGGCAGACACCCTGAGCAGGAAGGCTAACCTTGCTGCTGTTAGCCAACCAGAGGGGTCATTTGTGTCGTGCATCAAGGAGGGACTTATGCATGATCCTACAGCCAAGGCTTTGATGGAGTACGCCCAGCAAGGTAAGACTAGGCGGTTTTGGTTGTAGGATGGCTTACTGTACACCAGGGGCAGCAAACTGTTTGTACCGCAGCATGAAAAGCTCCACAAGGAAGTTTTGTAGGAATGCCATGATTCAAGGTGGGTTGGTCACCCTAGAGTGAGCCGTACCTTGGCGCTGATCGAGGATCGATACTACTGGCCACACATGAGGGACGATGTGGAGGCCTATGTGAAGACTTGTCTTATGTGCCAACAGGACAAGGTGGAGCTCAAGAATCCAAGTGGTCTCTTGGAGCCATTGCCAGTGCCAGAGCGACCATCGGAGAGTGTTTATCTAGACTTTATAGTCGGTCTACCCAAAGCAGAAGGGTTTGGAAGCATCATGGTAGTGGTGGATAGGTTTTCCAAGTATGGAATCTTCATTCCAGCAACCAAGGAGTGCCCAGTCGAAGAGGCAGCTCGATTGTTCCTGAAGAACATGGTTAAGTACTGGGGAGTGTCGAAGACCATTGTTTGTGATCGGGACGGGCATTTCACGGGCATGTTTTGGATTGAGTTGTTCAAGCTATTGGGGTCAGACTTGAACTTTTCCACCAGCATGCATCCGCAGATCGATGGGCAGACAGAACGAGTGAATGGACTATCGGAGGTCTACCTCAGGCACTATGTGAGTGCCACACAAAGGGACTGGCCAAAGCTGCTAGATATTGCACAGTTTTCCTATAACTTGTAAAGGAGCGAGGCAACGAACCAGAGCCCATTTGAGGTTGTGATAGGGCAACAACCACTAACACCCGGTTCGATTGCTACAGGTTATACAGGGCCGAATCCAGCAATATACAAGTTTGCCAAGGCATGGCAGGAGCAAACTGACTTGGCCAGAGTTTGTCTACACAGGGCGGCCAAGAGGTCGAAGAAGTGGGCAGACCAGAATAGACGAGACGTGCAGTTCCAGGTTGGAGACTTGGTGTTGGTGAAGCTGCATCCCATTGTGTGCCATAGGGGCTGCACAAAGGCCTAGTCCGGAGGTATGAGGGACCTTTTCGAGTAGTCAAGAGGGTAGGCAAGGTTGCCAAGAAGTTGGATATGCCACCCAAGCTGAAGGTACACCTAGTGTTCCATGTGAGCATGCTCAAGCCATTCCATGAGGATGAGGGAGATCCAGGATGGGCAGAGTCAAAGCGTGCGCCATTGGGAGTAAGGGCCTCATATGAGAAGGAGGTCCACGGCATCATAGCTGACCGAGAGGTGAGACAAAAGAACTATCAACCGAGACAAGAGTGCTTGGTGCGCTAGAAAAGACTTCCAGACAGTGAGGTGAGCTGGGAACCAACAGATGACTTATGGTAGTTTGAGAACCAGATCAGGTAGTACCATGCAAAAGATGCAACGAGGGTGTTACATAATCAGGTGAGAGAGAATGTCATGCCCTGGGCGGGCGCACCAGGCACGTCAGGTGCATCAACAGGTGAGCCAGAGGTTGAGGCTCGTAGATCAAGTGTGCTGGTGGGTATCTATGCGTAAAGCCTAGCAAACGAGTTTAGAATGCCTGCCCAACTTGCAGGCCAACCCACCACATCCAGAAGGGCCCAAGGTGCTGGACACACAAGGGAAGCTTCTGGAAGCAGGCAGGATCAGCAGCAGCATCCTGGCCTATTTGGTTAACCCTAAAAATCAGGAGTTAGCATCCTGATTGATTGTAATCTGTATAATCCCATGATTTTAGCCTTTATTCTAGGGATATTACCATTAGGTGTAAGCTGGAGCCTTAACTATAAATAGAGGGCCGCTCCTCCCTCATTTGTACACCATCAAACACTTCTGTTTCAGTGAATACAAGAGCATTTCCAAAATTCTACCTTCTTATCCTGTTTCTCTTTAACTTGCGTAATCAGCCCTTCCCGTTGTTCTTATGCCCGTATGCTTGTGTTTTAGGTTGACTTAGGCATAAAGGAGGAGATTCCAAGCCTAAAGCCACACAGTTTCTGAGTCTAAGGTCGAAGCCCATGAAACAAGTACCAGTACCCATCGTACATCATGTGCGCACACCCTTCGACCCCCCAATCACTGGAACCCCCAATACCGTCAGTTAGGCTCTCCGACGACGCTCCGGTGATGCATCGATGATGGTGCCCTGGCAAAAAAAACAAAGCACTAGCACATGCCCGAGCCTAGAATTTGCATCGTGGCTCAAAATCTTAGACTGGTAATGAACTTCGTATGCTTAGACATGGAATGAACTCTGTATGCCGAAGCCAACCCATGAAACGAGCATGCGGGTGCTCAGTCGGCCGAAGAGGCAGATTGCGCAAGCTGGGGATCAGCCCGATCCCCCCTGCTTGTTGTCGATCTTGCTGCCATAACCATCGGTCTGATCCGATCTTAGACTGGGAATGAACGCCATATGCCTAAGTCAACCCACGAAACGAGTGTACGGGAGCTGAGCTAGCCGGAGAGGCATAATGCGTAAGTCGGGGATCGGCCCGATCCCCCTTTACGTGCTACCGGTCCCGCAGCCACAACCCTCGATCCAATTGGGGCTTAGACATGGAATGAACTCCCTATGCCTAAGCCAACCCATGAAATAGGCATATGGGCACTCAGCTGGCCGGAGAGGCAGAATGCGCAAGACGGGGATTGACCCGATCCCCCCTGCATGTTGTCGATCCTGCTACCACAACCCTCGATCTGATCCAATCTTAGACTAGGAATGAACTTCGTATGCCTAAGTCAACCCACGAAACGAGCGTGCGGGAGCTGAGCTAGCCGGAGAGGCATAATGTGCAAGTCGGGAATCGGCCCGATCCCCCTTTACGTGCTATCGGTCCTGTAGCCACAACCCTTGATCCGGCTGGGGCTTAGACATGGAATGAACTCCCTATGCCTAAACCAACCCACGAAATAGGCATACGGGCACTCAGCCGACCGAAGAGGCAGAATGTGCAAGCCAGGGATCGGCCCGATCCCCCCTGCGTGCTTCGATCCTCCTACCGCAACCCTCGGTCTGGTCCAATCTTAGACTAGGAATGAACTCCGTATGCTTAGACTGGGGATGAACTTCGTATGCCTAAGTCAACCCAGAAAACGAGTGTGCGGGCACTCAGTCGGTTGGAGAGATTGGACAGAGAGGCATAATACGCAAGCCGGGGATCAGCCCAATCCCACTTTGCGTGTTGCCGATCCCACTACCGGTCCTGCTACCACAACCCTCGATCCGACTGGGGCTTAGACATGGAATGAACTCTGTATGCCTATGCCAACCCACGAAACGAGCGTGAAGGCTCTCAGTCGGTCGGAGAGGCAGAATGTGCAAGTCAGGGATCAACCCGGTCCCCCCTGCGTGCTGCCAATCTTGCTGCAACAACCCTCGGTCCCCCTACGTGCTGTCGATCCTACTGTCGCAACCCTCAGTTCGGTTGGATCTTAGACTGGAAATGAACTCCGTATGCCTAAGTCAACCCACGAAATAAACGTGCGGGCACTGAGCTAGTCGGAAAGGCATAATGCGCAAGCCAGGGATTGGCCCGGTCCCCCTTTGCATGCTGTCGGCCCCGCTGCCACAACTCTCGGTTTGGCTGGGGCTTAGACATGGAATGCACTCCCTATGCCTAAGCCAACCCACGAAATGGGCATACGGGCACTCAACCAATCAGAGAGGCAGAATGCGTAAGCCGAGGATCAGCCCGATCCCCCATACGTGCTATCGATCCTGCTATTGGGACCCTCAGTCTGGTCTGATCTTAGACTGGAAATGAACTCCGTACGCTTAGACTGGGGATGAACTCCGTATGCTGATCCTACTTCTGGTCTTGCTGCCGTAACCTTTGGTCCGGTCCGATCTTAGACTGGGAATGAACTCCGTATGCTTAGACATGGAATGAACTCCGTATGCCTAACCCAACCCAAGAAACGAGCGTGCGGGTGCTCAGCCAGCCGGAGAGGCAGAATGTGCAAGCCAAGAATCGACCCGATCCTCCCTTGTGTGCTGTCGATCCTACTACTGCAACCCTTGGTCCGGTCTAATTTTAGACTGGGAATGAACTTCGTATGCCTAAGTCAACCCATAAAATGAGCGTGCGGACGCTGAGCTAGCCGGAAAGGCATAATGCACAAGCCGATCCCCCTCCATGTGCTACCGGTCCCGCTACCATAACCCTCGGTCCGACTGGGGCTTAGACATGGAATGAACTCCCTATGCCTAAGCCAACCCATGAAACGAGTGTGCGGGTGCTCAGACGGCCGAAGAGGCAGAATGCGTAAGCCGAGGATCGGCTCGGTCCCCCCTGCGTGCTGTCGATCGTGCTGTCGCAACCCTCAGTCCGATCCGATCTTAGACTGGGAATGAACTCCATATGCTTAGACTGGGGATGAACTCCATATGCTTAGACTGGGGATGAACTCTGTATGCCTAAGTCAACCCACGAAACGAACGTGTGGGCACTCAGCCGACCAAAGAGGCAGGATGCACAGGTCAGGGATCGAACGAGTGGTGGGTGGGTTTAAGCACATCTTCATATTTCTACCATGCCAATGCCATTTTTATGGCTTGTAAATTCATACAATGGCCCCCAAAGCCTTCATGTGAAGTTTCGTGGCAAGACGACTCGTTTTCTATTTTTCACAATTTTTGAAACTTTTTACGGTTCGAGATTTTTTTAAATTTTTTTAGAAAGAGATTTGTCCCCAAATTTAGTAGAGGTGATCCTTGTAGTTTGTTGGCATGCACAAAAAAATTCAGCCAAAAACTTGAAGTGGAGAAGATTTTGTGATCGTTTGAAAAAAGTGTCCCCATTTCAGACGCTTTAATGGCTACTGACAGCAAACCTATAAAATCTCAAATGCTCTTTAAGGGGGTGTGAGTTCTCGAGGTTTGATGAGGGATAGGGGCCCAATATAAGGGCCAAGTACCAGCACCCATCACACATCATGTGCGCACACCCCCCGGCCCCCCCAATCGTCGAAACCCTCAATGCCGCCGGTTAGGCTCTCAGGCGATGGTGCCCCGGGTGGAAAAAATACGGCACCAGCACATGCCCGAGCCCAGCATGTGCACCGTGGCTTAAAATCTTAGACTGGGAATGAAGTTCGTATGCTTAGACATGGAATAAACTCTGTATGCCTAAGCCAACCCACGAAACGAGCGTGCGGGTGCTCAGCCAGCTGGAGAGGTAGAATGTGCAAGTCGGAGATCAGTCCGGTCCCCCCTGCGTGCTGTCGATCCCGCTGCCACAACCCTCTGTCCGGTCCGATCTTAGACTAGGAATGAACTCCGTATGCATAAGTCAACCCACGAAAAGAACATGCGAGTGCTGAGCCGACCGAAGAGGCATAATGCGCATGCCGGGGATCCACCCGATCCCCCTCTATGTGCTACCGGTCCCGCTACCATAACCCTCGGTCCGACTGGGGCTTGGACATGGAATGAACTCCCTATGCCTAAGCCAACCCACGAAACGGGCATGTGGGCGCTCTGTTGGCCAGAGAGGCAGAATGTGCAAGCCGGGGATAGGCCCAATCCACCCTACATGCTGCCGATCCTACTACCGCAACCCTCGATCTGGTCCGATCTTAGATGACCCGTATTTTTGTTGGCATGCACATAAAAATTCAGCTAAAAACTTGGAGTGGAGAATATTTTGTGACCGTTTGAAAAAAGTGTCCCCATTTCAGACACTTTAATGACTATTGGTAGCAAACCTATAAAATCTCAAATGCAATTTAAGGGGTGTGAGTTCTCGAGGTTTGATGAGGAATAGGGGGCCAATATAAGGGCCATGTACCAGCACCCATCGCACATCATGTGTACACACCCCGCGGCCCCCCCCAATCGTTGAAACCCCCAATGCTGTCGGTTAGGCTCTCCGACGATGCTCCGGTGATAGTGCCCCGGGTGAAAAAAATGTGGCAACAGCACATGCCCGAGCCGAGCATGTGCACCGTTGCTCAAAATCTTAGACTGGGAATGAACTCCGTATGCCTAATCGAACCCACGAAATGAGCGTACGGGCGCTCAGTCGACCAGAGAGGCAGAATGTCCAAGCCGGGGATCGGCCCAGTCCCTTCTACGTGCTGTCGATCCTGCTATCACAACCCTCGGTCCGGTCTGATCTTAGACTGGGAATGAACTCCGTATGCATAAGTCAACCCACGAAATGAGCGTGCGGGCACTCAGCCATTTAGAGAGGTCGACCGAAGAGGCAGAATGCACAAGCTGAGGATCGAGCCAGTCCCCCTTATGTGCTACCGATCCTGCTACTGGTGCTGCTACCGTAACCCTTGATCCGGTTTGATCTTAGAATGGGAATAAACTCCGTATGCTTAGCCTGGGAATGAACTCCGTATGCCTAAGCCAACCCATGAAACGAGTGTGTGGGCATTCAGCCGGCCAGAGAGGCAGAATGCACATGCCAGGGATCGGCTCGATCCCCCTCTGCGTGGTGTCGGTCCTGCTGCCACAACCTTGCATGCAAGTCGACCGCTCAGTCAACCCACGAAATGAGCGTGCGGGTGCTCAGCCCATCGGAGAGGCCGATCGAAGAGGCAGAATGTGCAAGTTGAGGATCAGTCCGATCCCCCTTCGCGTGCTATCGATCCTGCTATCGGTCCTACTGCCATAACCCTCAGTATGGTTAGGGCATAGACATGGAATGAACTCCGTATGCCTAAGCCAACCCATGAAACGAGCGTGTGGGTGCTTGACCAACCGGAGAGGGAGAATGCACAAGCCAGGGATCGGCCTGGTCCCCTCTGCATGCTGCCGATCCTACTGCTGGTCCTGCTACCGCAACCCTCGGTCCAGTTCAATCTTAGACCGGGAATGAACTCTACATGCTTAGACATGGAATGAACTGCGAATGCCTAAGCCAACCCATGAAACAAGCATGTGGGCACTCAACCGGCTGGAGAGGCAGAATGCGCAAGCCAGGGATCGACCTGATCCCCTTGCGTGCTGTTGATCCTGCTACCGCCACCATCGGTTCGGTCTGATCTTAGACTAGGAATGAACTCCGTATGCCTAAGTCAACCCACGAAACGAGCATGCGGGCACTGACCAGGCTGGAGAGGCATAATGCGTAAGCCAGGGATTGGCTCGATCCCCCTTTATGTGCTGTCGGTCCCGCTACGATAACCCTCGGTCCGACTGGGCTTAGACATGGAATGAACTCCCTATGCCTAAGCCAACCCACGAAATGGGCGCGCAGGCGCTCAGTCGATCGAAGAGGTAGAATGCGCAAGCCAGGGATCGACCCGGTCCCCCCTGCGTGCTGTCGCAACCCTCGGTCCGGTCCGATCTTAGACTGGGAATGAACTCTGTATGCTTAGACTGGGGATAAACTCCGTATGCCTAATTCAACCCACGAAACGAGCGTGCGGACGCTCAGCCGACTAGAGAGGCAGGATGCGCAAGCCGGGGATCGAACGGGTGGTAGGTGGGTTGAAGCACATCTTCATATTTCTACCATTCCAATGCCATTTTTATGGCTTGTAAATTCATACAATGGTCCCCTATGCCTTCATGTGAAGTTTCACGGCAAGACAACCCGTTTTCTATTTTTCATGATTTTTGAAACTTTTTGGGGTTCGAGATTTTTTAAAATTTTTTTAGAAAGAGTTTTGCCCCCAAATTTGGTAGAGGTGATCCTCGTATTTTTTTTGGCATGCAAAAAAATATTCAGCTAAAAACTCAAAGTGGAGAAGATTTTGTGACCATTTCAAAAAAGTGTCCACATTTCAGACAATTTAATGGCTACTGGCAGCAAACCTATAAAATCTCAAATGCTCTTTAAGGGGGTGTGAGTTCTCGAGGTTTGATGAGGGATAGGGGGCCAATATAAGGGCCAAGTACCAGCACCCATCGCACATCATGTGTGCACACCCCCTCGGCCCCCCCAATCGTCGGAACCCTCAATGCCACCGATTAGGCTCTCCGGCGATGCTTCGACGATGGTGCCCCAGGTGAAAAAAATGTGGCACCAGCACCTGCCCGAGCCCAGCATGTGCACCATGGCTCAAACTCTTAGACTGGGAATGAACTCCGTATGCTTAGACCTGGAATGAACTCTGTATGCCTAAGCCAACCCATGAAATGAGCATGTGGGCGTTCAACCGACCAGAGAGGTAGAATGCGCAAGTCGGGGTTGACCCGATCCCCCTCTGCATGCTGCCTGTCCCGCTGCTACAACCCTCTATCCGGCTGTAGCTTAGACATGGAATGAACTCCCTACGCCTAAGCCAACCCACGAAACGGGCGTGCGGGCGTTCAGTCGGCTGGAGAGGCAGAATGTGCAAGCCGGGGATCGACCCGGTCCCCCCTGCATGCTATCGATCCTGCTGCCACAACCATCTGTCTGGTCTGATCTTAGACTGGGAATGAACTCTGTATGCATAAGTCAACTCACGAAATGAACGTGCGGGCACTGAGCCAATCGAAGAGGCATAATGCGCAAGCCAGGGATCGACCCAGTCCTTTCTGCGTGCTGCCAGTCCCGCTGCAACAACCCTCAATTCGGCTGGGGCTTAGACATGGAATGAACTCCCTATGCCTAAGCCAACCCATGAAATGGGCATGCAGGCGTTCAGCCGGTCGGAGAGGCAGAATATGCAAGCCAAGGATAGGCCTGGTCCCCCCTGCGTGCTACCGATCCTACTGCTGCAACCCTCGATCCAGTCCGATCTTAGACTAGGAATGAACTTTGTATGCTTAGACATGGAATGAACTCCTTATGCCTAAGCCAACCCACAAAACGAGCGTGTGGGCACTCAGTCGGCTAGAGATGCAGAATGCGTAAGCCGGGGATCGACCCGGTCCCCCCTGTGTGCTGTCGATCCTGCTACCGCAACCCTCGATCTGATTCAATCTTAAATCTAGAATGAACTCCGTTTGCCTAAGTCAACCCACGAAACGAGCGTGCGGGCGCTAAGTCGATCGGAGAGACGTAATGCGTAAGCCAGGGATCAGCTCGGTCCTCTTCTGCGTGCTGTCGGTCCTACTGCCACAGCCCTCGGTCTGGCTAGGGCTTAGACATGGAATGAACTCCCTATGCCTAAGCCAACCTACGAAATGGGCGTGCGAGACTCAGCCGGCCAGAGAGGTAGAATGCCCAAGCCGAGGATCGGCCCGGTCCCCCCTGCATGCTTCCTATCCTGCTGCTGGTCCTGCTGCTGCAACCCTTGGTCCAATTTGATCTTAGACTGGGAATGAACTCTGTATGCATAGACATGGAATTAACTCCATGTGCCTAAGCCAACCCACGAAACGAGGGTGCGGGCGCTTAGCCGGCCAGAGAGGCAGAATGCGTAAGTCAGAGATCGACCCGTTCCCCCCTGTGGGCTATCAATCCTGCTGCCGCAACCCTCAGTTTGGTTTGATCTTAGACTGGGAATGAACTCCGTATGCCTAAGTCAACCCACAAAACGAGCGTGCGGGTGCTCAGCCGACCAGAGAGGCAGGATGCACAAGCCGGGATAGAACGGGTGGTAGGTGGGTTCAAGCACATCTTCATATTTCTATCATGCCAATGCCATTTTTATGGCTTTTAAATTCATACAATGGTCCCCTAAGCCCTCATGTGAAGTTTCATTGCAAGACGACCCGTTTTCTATTTTTCATGATTTTCAAAACTTTTTGAGGTTCAGGATTTTTTTAAATTTTTTTAGAAAGAGTTTTGTCCCCAAATTTGCTAGAGATGATCCTTGTATTTTTTTTGGTGTGCACAAAAACATTTAGCTAAAAACTCGAAGTGGAGAAGATTTTTTGGCCATTTGAAAAAAGTGTCCCCATTTCAGGCACTTTAATGGCTACTGGCAGCAAACCTATAAAATCTCAAATGCTCTTTAAGGGGGCATGAGTTCTCTAGGTTTGATGAGGGATAAGGGGCCAATATAAGGGCCAAGTACCAGCATCCATCGCACATCATGTGCGCACACCCCCCGGCCCCCCCAATCGCTGGAACCCCAATACCGTCGGTTAGGCTCTCCGGCGATGCTCCGACGATGGTGCCCCGGGCGAAAAAAATGCGGCACCAGCACATGCCCGAGCCCAGCATGTGCACCTTGGCTCAAAATCATAGACTGGGAATGGACTCCTATGCCTATGTCAACCCACGAAATGAGCGTGCGGGCGCTCAGCCGACCAGAGAGGCGGGATGCGCAAGCCGGGGATTGAACGGATGGTAGGTGGGTTCAAGCACATCTTCATATTTCTGCCATGCCAATGCCATTTCTATGGCTTGTAAATTCATACAATGGTGCCCTAAGCATTCATGTGAAGTTTCGTGGCAAGACGACCGGATTTTTATTTTTCAGGATTTTCAAAACTTTTTACGGTTCAGGATTTTTTAAAATTTTTTTAGAAAGAGTTTTGTCCCCAAATTTGGTAGAGGTGATCCTTGTATTTTTGTTGGCATGCACAAAACAATTCAGCTAAAAACTCGAAGTGGAGAAGATTTTGTGACAGTTTGAAAAAAGTGTCCCCATTTTAGACACTTTAATGGCTACTGGCAGCAAACCTATAAAATCTCAAATGCTCTTAAGAAGGTGTGAGTTCTCAAGGCTTGATGAGTGATAGGGGGCCAATATAAGGGCCAATTTCCAGCAGCCATTGCACATCATGTGCGCACATGCCCTCGGCCCCCCCAATCGCCGCAACCCCCAATGCCGTCGACTAGGCTCTCTGGCAATGCTCTGACGATGCTCCGACAATGGTGTCCCGGGGGAAAAAAATGTGGCACCAGCACATGCTCGAGCCCAGCATGTGCACCGTGGCTCAAAATCTTAGACTGGGAATGAACTCCGTATGCTTAGACATGGAATGAACTACGTATGCCTAAGCCAACCCATGAAACGAGCGTGCGGGTGCTCAACCGATCGGAGAGGCAAAATGTATGAGCCGGGGATCAGCCTGATCCCCCTCTAGGTACTGTCGATCCTGCTACCTCAACCCTCAGTCTGATCTGATCTTAGATTCGGAATGAACCCGTATGAATAAGTCAACCCATGAAACAAGCGTGCGGGCATTGAGCCGATCGAAGAGGCATAATGCGCAAGCCAGGGATCTGTTCGGTCCCCTTCTGTGTTCTGCCGGTCTCACTACCACAACCCTCGGTCTGACTGGGGCTTAGATATAGAATGAACTCACTATGCCTAAGCCAACCCATGAAACGGGCATGCGGGTGCTCAGCCGGTCAGAGAGGCAGAATGCGTAAGTCGGGGATTGGCTTGGTCCCCCCTGCATGCTGGTGATCCTGTTACCGCAACCCTCGGTCCGATCCAATCTTAGACTGGGAATGAACTCTGTATGCTTAGACTGCAGATGAACTCCGTATGCCTAAGTTAACCCACGAAATGAACGTGCGGGCGCTCAGCCAACCAGAGAGGCATAATGTGCAAGCTGGGGATCAGCTCGATCCCCCTCTGCGTGCTGTCGATCCCGCTCCTGGTCCTGGTGCCACAACACTCGGTTCGACTAGGGCTTAGACATTGAATGAACTCCGTATGCCTAAGCCAACCCACGAAATGAGCGTGCTGTCGATCCTGCTACTGCAACCCTCGGTCCAGTCCAATCTTAGACTGGGAATGAACCCGCATGCGTAAGTCAACCCATGAAACGAGCATGCGGGCGTTGAGCCGGTCGAAGAGGTATAATGCGTAAGCCGGGGATCGACCTGGTCCCTCTTACGTGCTGTCGATCCTGCTGCTGGTCTTGCTGCTGCAACCCTTGGTCAGCCGAGCGGAGATGTAGAATACGCAAGTCAGGGATCAGCCCGATTGAAATCTCAAATGCTCTTTAAGGGGGTGTGAGTTCTCGAGGTTTGATGAGGGATAGGGGGTCAATATAAGGGCCAAGTACTAGCACCCATCGCATATCATGCGCACACACCCCTCGACCCCCCCAATCGCCAGAACCCCTAATACCATCGGTTAGCCTCTCCGGCGATGCTCTGGTGATGGTACCTCGGGTGAAAAAAATGCGGCACTAGCACATGACTGAGCCCAGCATGTGCACCATGGCTCAAAATCTTAGACTAGGAATGAACTCCGTATGCTTAGACATGGAATGAACTCCGTATGCCTAAGCCCACCCACTAAATGAGCGTGCGGGCGCTCAGTCGGCCGAAGAGGCAGAATACGCAAGTCGGGGATCGACCTGGTCCCCCCTACGTGCTGTCGATCCTATTGCTGCAACACTCAGACCGATCTGATCTTAGACTAGGAATGAACTCCGTATGTATAAGTCAACCCATGAAATGAGCGTACGGGCACCGAGCCGGCCGAAGAGGTATAATGCGCAAGCCGGGGATCGACCCGATCCCCCTCTGCGTGCTGTCGGTCCCGTTGCCACAACCCTCGGTTTGGCTAGGGCTTAAACATGGAATGAACTCCCTATGCCTAAGCCAACCCACGAAATGGGCGTGTGGGCGTTTAGCCGATCGGAGAGGCATAATGGGTAAGTCGAGGATCGATCTGATCCCCCCTGCGTGCTGTCGATCCTACTGTCGCAACCCTCGGTACGGTCTGATCTTAGACTAGGAATGAACTCCATATGCTTAGACTGGGGATGAACTCCGTATGCCTAAGTCAACCCACGAAACGAGCATGCGGGCGTTCAATCGATCGGAGAGGCTGGTCGAAAAGGCATAACACGTAAGTCGAGGATCAGCCCGATCACCCTCCACATGATGTCGATCCCGCTGCTGGTCCTACTACCATAACCCTCGGTCCGGTTGGGGCTTACACAAGGAATGAACTCCTTATGCCTAAGCCAACCCACGAAACAAGCGCGCGGGCGCTCAGCTGACTGGAGAGGCAGAATGCGGAAGTCGGAGATCGGTCGGTCCTCCTTACATGCTGTCGATCCTGCTGCTAGTCCTGCTGTCACAACCATCGATCCGGTCCGATCTTAGACTGGGAATGAACTCCGTATGCTTAGACATGGAATGAACTCCATATGCCTAAGCCAACCCATGAAACTAGTGTGCGGGCGCTCAGCTGACCGGAGAGCCATAATGCACAAGTTGGGATCGGCCCGGTCCCCCTTAAGTGCTGTCGATCCTGCTATCGTAACCCATGGTCCGGTCCGATCTTAGACTGGGAATAAACTCCGTATGCCTAAGTTAACCCATGAAATGAGCGTGCGGGTGCTGAGCGTGCCAGAGAGGCATAATGCGCAAGCCTGATCCCCCTCTGCCTGCTTTCGATCCCGCTACCACAACACTCAGTCCGGCTGGGGCTTAGACATGGAATGAACTCCCTATGCCTAAGCCAACCCACGAAACGGGCATGCGGGTGCTTAACCGGTCGGAGAGGTAGAATGCGCAAGCTGGGGACCGACTCGATCCCCCCTGCGTGTTGCCGATCTACTTCTGCAACCCTCAGTACGGTCCGATCTTAGACTGGGAATGAGCTCTGTATGCTTAGACGGGGGATGAACTCTGTATGCCTAAGTCAACCCATGAAACGAGCGTGCGGGCGCTCATACGACCAGAGAGGCAAGATGCGCAAGCCGAGGATCGAATGAGTGGTAGGTGGGTTCAAGCACATCTTCATATTTCTGCTATGCCAATGCCATTTTATGGCTGGTAAATACATACAATGGTCCCCGAAGCCTTCATGTGATGTTTCGTGACAAGACGACCCATTTTCTATTTTTCACGATTTTCAAAACTTTTTACGGTTCGAGATTTTTTAAAATTTTTTTAGAAAGAGTTTTGTCCCTAAATTTGGTAGAGGTGATCCTTTTATTTTTGTTGGCATGCACAAAAAAATTCAGCTAAAAATTGGAAGTGGAGAAGATTTTGTGACCGTTTGAAAATAGTGTCCCCATTTCAGACACTTTAATGGCTACTGGCAGCAAACCTATAAAATCTCAAATCTCTTTATGGGGGTGTGAGTTCTCGAGGATTGATAAGGGATAGGGGGACAATATAAGGGCCAAGTACCAGCACCCATCGCACATCATGTGTGCACACCCCAAGCCCCCCAATCGTCGGAACCCCCAATGCCGTCGGCTAGGCTCTCCGGTGATGCTCCAACGGTGGTGCCTCGGGCAAAAAAAATGCGGCACCAGCACATGCCCGAGCTCAGCATGTGCACCATGGCTCAAAATCTTAGACTGGGAATGAACTCCGTATGCTTAGACATGGAATGAACTCCGTATGCCTAAGCCAACCCATGAAACGAGCGTGCGGGCACTCAGCCGGATGGAGAGGCAGAATGCGTAAGTCGAGGATCGACCCGGCCACCCCCTGCATGCTGTCGATCCTGCTGCAGTAACCCTCGATCTGGTCTGATCTTAGACTGGGAATGAACTCCGTATGCCTAAGTCAACCCACAAAATGAGCGTGCGGGTGCTAAGCCGACCACAGTGGCATAATGCGCAAGCCGGGGATCGACCCGGTCCCCCTCTGCGTGCTGTCGGTCCCGCTGCCGCAACCCTCGATCCGCCTGGGGCTTAGACATTGAATGAACTCTTGATGCCTAAGCCAACCCAAGAAACAGGCATGCGGGCACTCAGTCGATCGAAGAGGTAGAATGCGTAAGCAGGGATAGGCCCGATCCACCCTGCGTGCTGTCGATCCTGCTATCGCAACCCTCGATCTGATTCGATCGTAGACTGGGAATGAACTCCGTATGCTTAGACTGGGGATGAACTCCGTATGCCTAAGTCAACCCACGAAATGAGCATGCGAGCGCTCAATCGACCAGAGAAGCCGGTCGGAGAGGCATAATGCGCAAGTCACGGATTAGCCCGATCCCCCTCTGCGTGCTGCCGATCCCACTGCCGGTCCTGCCGCCACAACCCTTGGTCCAGCTGGGGCTTAGACATGGAATGAACTCTGTATGCCTAAGCCAACCCACGAAATGAGCGTGCGGGCGCTCAGCCGACCGGAGAGGCAGAATGCGCAAGTCGGGGATCAGCCCGATCCCCTCTTACGTGCTGCTGATCCTACTGCTGGTCCTGCTGCCGCAACCCTCGATCGATCTTAGACTGGGAATGAACTCTGTATGCTTAGACATGGAATGAACTTCGTATGCCTAAGCCAACCTACGAAACGAGCGTGCGGGCACTCAGTCGGTCGGAGAGGCATAATGCGCAAGCCAGGGATCGACCCGGTCCCCTTCTGCGTGCTGTCGGTCCTGTTGCCACGACCCTCGATCTGGCTAGGGCTTAGACATGGAATGAACTCCCTATGCCTAAGCCAGCCCATGAAACGGGCTTGTGGGTGCTCAGCCGATCGGAGAGGTAGATTGCGCAAGCTGGGGATCGACTCGGTTCCTCCTACGTGCTATCGATCCTGCTACCGTAACCCTCAGTCCGATCCGATCTTAGAATGGGAATGAACTCCGTATGCTTAGACTGGGGATGAACTCTGTATGCCTAAGTCAACCCATTAAACGAGCGTGCAGGCGCTCAGCCAACCAGAGAGGTAGGATGCGCAAGCTGGGGATCGAACGGGTGGTAGGTGGGTTCAAGCACATCTTCATATTTCTGCCATGCCAATGCCATTCTTATGGCTTGTAAATTCATACAATGGTCCCCTAACCCTTCATGTGAAGTTTCATGGCAAGATGACCCATTCTGTATTTTTCACGATTTTCAAAACTTTTTACGGTTCGGGATTTTTTAAAATTTTTTTAGAAAGAGTTTTGTTCCCAAATTTGGTAGAGGTGATCCTCATATTTTTTTTGGCATGCACAAAAAAATTCAGCTAAAAACTCAAAGTGGAGAAGATTTTGTGACCGTTTCAAAAAAGCGTCCCCATTTCAAGCACTTTAATGGCTACTGGCAGCAAACCTATAAAATCTCAAATGCTCTTTACGGGGGTGTGAGTTCTCAAGGTTTGATGAGTGATAGGGGGCCAATATAAGGGCCAAGTACCAGCACCCATCGCACATCATGTGTGCACACCTCCTGGCCCCCCCAATCGTCGGAACCCCCAATGCCGCTGGTTAGGCTCTTCGATGATGCTCCAACGATGGTGCCCCGGGAGAAAAAAATGCGGCACCAGCACATGCCCAAGCCTAGCATGTGCACCACGGCTCAAAATCATAGACTGGGAATGAACTCTGTATGCTTAGTCATGGAATGAACTCAGTATACCTAAACTAACCCATGAAACGAGCGTGCGGGCGCTCAACTGGTCGGAGAGGCAGAATGCGCAAGTCGAGGATCAGTACGATCCCTCCTGTGTGCTATTGATCCTGCTACCGTAACCCTTGGTCCGGTTCGATCATAAACTGGGACTGAACTCCGTATGCATAAGTCAACCCACAGAATGAGCGTATGGGTGCTAATCCGACCGAAGAGGCATAATGTGCAAGCCGGGGATCGGCTCGGTCCCCCTCTGCGTGCTGCCAGTCCTGCTGCCACAACCCTCAGTTTGGCTGGGGCTTAAACATGGAATGAACTCTCTATGCCTAAGCCAACCCACGAAATGGGTGCGCGGGCACTCAACCGGCCGGAGAGGCAGAATGCGCAAGCCAGGGATCGGCCCAGTCCCCCTACGTGCTGTCAATCCTACTGCCGCAACCCTCGATTCGGTTCGATTTTAGACTGGGAATAAGCTCTGTATGGTTAGACTGGGGATGAACTCCGTATGCTTAAGTCAACCCATTAAACGAGCGTACGGGCGCTCAACCGGCCGGAGAGGTCGACTGGAGAGGCAGAATGCGCAAGTCGGGGATCAGCCCGGTCACCCTCCATGTGCTATCGATCCCGCTGCCAATCCCACTGCCGATCCTACTGTCGATCCCCCTCTGTGTGCTGCCGATCTCGCTGCCGGTCTGATTGGGGCTTAGACATGGAATGAACTCCGTATGCCTAAGCCAACCCACGAAACGAGCTTGTGGGTGCTCAACCGGCCAGAGAGGTAGAATATGCAAGCCAGGGATCAGGCAGATCCCCGCTTGCGTGCTGCCATTCCTACTACTGGTCTTACAGCCGTAACCTTCGGTCCGATCTGATCTAAGACTGGGAATGAACTCCATATGCTTCGACATGGAATAAACTCTGTATGCCTAAGCCAACCCACAAAACGATGTAGGGGTGCTCAGCCAGTAGGAGAGGCAGAATGAGTAAGCCGAGGACCAATCCGATCCCCCCCTACGTGCTGTCGATCCTACTATCGCAACCCTCGATCCGGTCCGATCTTAGACTGGGAATGAACTCTGTATGCCTAAGTTAACCCACGAAACGAGCGTGCGGGCGCTTAGTTGGTCGAAGAGGTCGACCGGAGAAGCATAATGCGCACGTCGGGGATCAACCCGATCCCCCTCTGCGTGGTGTCGATCCCGCTACCAGAACCCGTGGTCCGACTGGGGCTTAGACATGGAATGAACTTGGTATGCCTAAGCCAACCCACGAAATGAGTGTGCGGGCGGTCAACCGGCCGAAGAGGCAGAATACGCAAACCGGGGATGGACCTGATCCCCCTTGCGTGCTACCGATCCTACTGCTGGTCCTGCAACCACAACCTTCGATCCGGTCCGATCTAAGACTGGGAATGAACTCCGTATACTTAGACATGGAATGAACTCTGTATGCCTAAGCCAACCCACGAAACGAGCGTGCGGCCGTTCAGCCGATCGGAGAGGCAGAATGCGTAAGTTGGGGATCGGCCCGGTCCCCCCTTGCGTGCTGTCGATTCTGCTACCGCAACCTTCCATCCAATCCGATCTTAGACTGGGAATGGACTCCGTATGCCTAAGTCAACCCACGAAACGAGCGTACGGGCGTTGAGCCGATCGGAGAGGCATAATGAGCAAGTCGAGGATCGGCTCGATCCCACTCTACGTGCTGCCAGTCTCACTGCCACAACCCTCGATCCAACTGGGGCTTAGACATGGAATGAACTCCCTATGCCTAAGCCAACCCATGAAACGGGGTGTGCGGTCACTCAACCGATCGAAGAGGTAGAATCGCAAGGCGAGGATCGGTCCGGTCCCCCCTACGTGCTACCGATCCTACTGTCGTAACCCTCGATCTGGTTTGATCTTGGACTGGGAATTAACTTCGTATGCTTAGACTGGGGATGAACTCCGTATGCGTAAGTCAACCCACGAAACGAGCGTGTGGGAGCTCAATCGACCAGAGAGGTAGGATGCGCAAGCTGGGGATCGAACGGGAGGTAGGTGGGTTCAAGCACATCTTCATGTTTCTGCCATGCCAATGCCATTTTTATGGCTTGTAAATTCATATAATGGTCCCCTAAGCCTTCATGTGAAGTTTCATGGCAAGATGACCCGTTTTCTATTTTTTACGATTTTTGAAACTTTTTAGAGTTCAAGATTTTTTAAAATTTTTTTAGAAATATTTTTGTCCCCAAATTTGGTAGAGGTGATCCTTGTATTTTTGTTGGCTTGCACAAAAAAATTTAGCTAAAAACTCGAAGTGGAGAAGATTTTGTGACCATTTGAAAAAAGTGTCCCCATTTCAGACACTTTAATGGCTACTGGCAGCAAACCTATAAAATCTCAAATGCTCTTTAAGGGGGTGTGAGTTCTGGAGGTTTGTTGAGGGATAGGGGGCCAATATAAGGGCCAAGTACTAGCACCCATTGTGCATCTTGTGCGCGCACCCCCCAGCCCCCCAATCGTCGGAACCCCCAATGCCGTCGGTTAGGCTCTTCGACGATGCTCCGATGATGGTACCTCGATGAAAAAAATGCGGCACCAGCACATGCCCAAGCCCAGTATGTGCACCGTGGCTCAAAATCTTAGACACGGAATGAACTCCGTATGCTTTGACATGGAATGAACTCCGTATGCATATGTCAACCCACGAAACGAGCGTACTGGCGCTGAGCTGGCTGAAGAGGCATAATGTGCAAGCCGGGGATCGGCCTGGTCCCCCTTTACGTGCTGTCATTCCTGCTGCCACAACTCTTGGTCTGGCTTGGGCTTAGACATGGAATGAACTCCCTATGCCTAAGCCAACCCACGAAACGGGCATGCTGGTGCTCAGCCAGCCGGAGAGGTAAAATGCGTAAGTTGAGGATTGGCCCGGTCCCCCTTGCATGCTGCCGATCCTGTTACCGCAACCCTCGGTCTAGTTTGATCTTAGACTAGGAATGAACTCCGTATGCTTAGATTGGGGATGAAGTTTGTACGGCTAAGTCAACCCACAAAATGAGCGTGTGGGCTCTTAGCCGACCGAAGAGGCATAATACGAAGCTAAGGATCAGCCCAGTCCCCCTCTGCATGCTGCTGATCTCGCTGCCGATCCTGCTGCCGCAACCCTCGGTCCGACTAGGGCTTAGACATGGAATGAACTCCGTATGCCTAAGCCAACCCACGAAACGAGCGTGCGGGTGCTCAACCAATCAGAGAGGCAGAATGCACAAGCCAGGGATCGGCCCGGTCCCCCTTATGTGCTATCGATCCTGCTACTGGTCCTGCTACTGGTCCTACTACCGCAACCCTCGATCCAATTTGATCTTAGACTGGGAATGAACTCCATATGCTTTGACATGGAATGAACTCCGTATAACTAAGCCAACCCACAAAACGAGCGTGCGGGCATTCAACAGGCCAGAGAGACAGAATGCGCAAGCTGGGGATCAGCCCGATCCCCTTCTACGTGCTACCGATCCTGCTGCTTTTTCTGCTACCGCAACCCTTGGTTTGATTCGATCTTAGACTGGGAATGAACACCGTATGCTTAGACATGGAATCAACTTCGTATGCCTAAGCCAACCCACGAAACGAACGTGCGGGCGCTCAGTCGGTCGGAGAGGCAGAATATGTAAGCCGGGGATCAGCTCGATCCCCCTACGTGCTGTCGATCCTGCTGTTGCAACCCCCGATTCGACTAGAGCTTAGACATGGAATGAACTCCCTATGCTAAGCCAACCCACGAACTGGGCGTGCGGGCTTACAGCCGACGGGAGTGCCAGAATGCGCAAGCCAGGGATCGGTATGGTCCCTCCTGCGTGCTGCCGATCCTGCTACCGTAACCCTTGGTCCGATCTGATCTTAGATTGGGAATGAACTCCGTATGCTTAGACTGCGGATGAACTCCGTATGCCTAAGTCAACCCATGAAACGAGCGTGCAGGTGCTCAGTCGGCTAGAGAGGCTGGCCGGAGAAGCATAATGTGCAAGCTGGGGATCAACCCGATCCCCCTCTACATGCTGTCAATCTCGATGCCAATCCTGCTACGATAATCCTCGGTCCGACTGGGGCTTAGACATGGAATGAACTCTGTATGCCTAAGTCAATCCACGAAACAAGCGTGCGGGGGTTGAGCCAGTCGAAGAGGCATAATGCGCAAGTCGGGGTTCAGCCTGATCCCCCTTTGCGTGCTATCGGTCCCACTGCCACAACCTCAGTCTGGCTGGGGCTTAGCAATGGAATGAACTCTCTATGCCTAAGCCAACCCATGAAACGGGCGTGTTGGTGCTCAGCCGATCGGAGAGGCAGAATGCGTAAGCCGGGAATCGACTTGATCCCCCCTGCGTGTTGCCGATCCTGCTATCGCAACCGTCGGTTCAATCTGATCTTAAACTGTGAATGAAATCCGTATGCCTAAGTCAACCCACGAAACGAGCGTGTGGGCGCTCAGCTGGCCGGAGAGGCATAATGCGCATGCCGAGGATCAGCCCGGTCCCCCACTGCGTCCTGCTACCACAACCCTCAGTCCAGCTTGGGCTTAGACATGGAATGAACTTTGTATACCTAAGCCAACCCACGACATGAGCGTGCGGTTGCTCAACCCGCTGGAGAGACAGAATGCGCAAGCCGGGGATCGTCCTGATCCCCCTCTGCGTGCTGTCGATCCTGCTACTAGTCCTATTGTCACAACTCTCGATTCGATCTGATCTTAGACTGGGAATGAACTTCGTATGCTTAGACATGGAATGAACTCCGTATGCCTAAGCCAACCCATGAAATGAGCATGCGGGCACTCAGCTAGCCGGAGAGGCAGAATGCGTAAGTCGGGGATCGATCCGATCCCCCTCGCGTGCTATCCATCCTGTTACCGTAACCCTCGGTTCGATCCAATCTTAGACTGGGAATGAACTCCGTATGCCTAAGTCAACCCATGAAACGAGTGTGCGGGTGCTGAGCCAACCGCAATGAACTCCTTATTCCTAAGCTAACCCATGAAACGAGTGCACAGGTGCTCAATCGGTTGGAGAGGCAGAATGCACAAGCCGGGGATCGACTCGATCACCCCTTGCGTGCTCTCGATCATGCTACTGGTCCTGTTGCTGTAACCCTCGGTCCGATTTGATCTTAGATTGGGGATGAACTCCATATGCTTAGACATGGAATGAACTCTGTATGCCTAAGCTAACCCACGAAATGAGCGTCCAGGTGCTCAGCCGATCGGAGAGGCAGAATGCATAAGCCAAGGATCGACCCGATCTCCCCTGTGTGATGTCGATCTTGCTATCGCAACCCTCGGTCAGGTCTGATTTTAGAATGGGAATGAACTCCATATGCCTAAGTCAACCCACGAAATGAATGTGCAGGCATTAAGCCGGCTGAAAAGGCATAATGTGCATGCCGGGGATCGACCCGGTCCCCCTCTGCGTGCTGTCGGTCTCGCTCCCACAACCCTCGGTTTGGTTAGGGCTTAGACATGGAATGGACTCCCTATGCCTAAGCCAACCCACGAAATGGGTGTGTGGGCGCTCAGCCGGTTGGAAAGGCAGAATGCGCAAGTTGGGGATCGACCCGATCCCCCCTGCGTGCTACCGATCCTGCTGTCGTAACCCTCGGTCCAGTCCGATCTTAGACTAGGAATGAACTTTATATGCTTAGGCTGGGGATGAACTCTGTATGCCTAAGTCAACCCATGAAACAAGCGTACGGGCACTCAGCCAACCAGAGAGGCAGGATGCGCAAGTCGGGGATCGAACGAGTGGTAGGTGGGTTCAAGCACATCTTCATATTTCTACCATCCCAATGCCATTTTTATGGCTTGTAAATTCATATAATGGTCCCGTAAGCCTTCATGTGAAGTTTCATGGCAAGACAACCCGTTTTCTATTTTTCATGATTTCTAAAACTTTTTGAGGTTCGAGATTTTTTAAAATTTTTTTAGAAAGACTTTTGTCCCCATATTTGGTAGAGGTGATCCATGTATTTTTTTTGGCATGCACAAAAAAATTCAGCTAAAAAATCAACATGGAGAAGATTTTGTGATCGTTTGAAAAAAGTGTCCCCATTTCAGACACTTTAATGGCTACTGGCAATAAACCAATAAAATCTCAAATGCTCTTTAAGGAGGTGTGAGTTCTCGAGGTTTGATGAGGGATAGGGGGCCAATATAAGGGCCAAGTACCAGAACCCATCACACATCATGTGCGCACACCCCCCAGCCCCCCCAATCGTTGAAACCCCCAATGTTGTCGGTTAGGCTCTCCGGTGATGCACCGACGATGGTGCCTCAGGCGAAAAAAATGCAGCACCAGCACATGCCCGAGCCCAGCATGTCCACCGTGGCTCAAAATCTTAGACTGGAATGACCTCTGTATGCTTAGACATTGAATGAACTCTGTATGCCTAAGCCAACCCATAAAACGAACGTGTGGGTGCTCAACCGGTCGGAGAGGCAGAACGCGCAAGTCGGGGATCGACCTAGTCCCCCCTACGTGCTATCGATCCTGCTGCCGTAACATTCAGTCTGGTCTGATCTTAGACTGGGAATGAACTCCGTATGCATAAGTTAACCCATGAAACAAGCATGTGGGCGCTGAGCCAATCGAAGAGGCCTAATGCACAAGTTGGGGATCAGCTCGATCCACCTCTACGTGTTGCTGGTCTCGCTGCCACAACCCTTGGTCCAGCTGGGGCTTAGACATGGAATGAACTCCCTATGCCTAAGCCAACCCATGAAACAAGCGTATGGGCACTCAGTCGGTCAGAGAGGCAGAATACGTAAGCCGAGGATCGACCCAATCCCCTCTAAGTGCTGTCGATCCTGCTACCGCAACCCTCGGTCCAGTCCGATCTTAGATTGGGAATGAACTCTATATGCTTAGACTGGGGATGAACTCCGTATGCCTAAGTCAACCCATGAAATGAGCATGCGGGCGCTCAGTCGGTCGAAGAGGCCGATCGAAGAGGCATAATACGCAAGTCGAAGATTAGCCCGGTCCCCCTCTGCATGCTGTCGATCCCGTTGCCAGTCCTGTTCCCACAACCTTCGGTCCGACTGGGGCTTAGACATAGAATGAACGTCATATGCCTAAGCCAACCCACGTAACGAGCGTGCAGGTGCTCAACTGGGCGGAGAGGCAGAATGCGCAAGCCGAGGATCGGATCGGTCCCCCTTACATGCTGCCGATCCTGCTGCCCCAACCCTCGGTCCGGTCCAATCTTGGACTGGGAATGAACTCTGTAGGCTTAGACTAGGGATGAACTCCGTATGCCTAAGTCAACCCATGAAATGAACGTGCGTGCTGTTGATCCTGTTGCTGGTCCTGCTGCTGTAACCCTCGATCCGGTTTGATCTTCAACTGGGGATGAACTCTGTATGCTTAGACATGGAATGAACTTCGTATGCCTAAGCCAATCCACGAAATGAGCGTACGGGCATTCAGTCGATCGAAAAGGTAGAATGCACAAGCCAGGGATCAGCTCGGTCCCTCCTGCGTGCTATCGATCCTACTGCCGCAACCCTCGGTCTGGCCTGATCTTAGATTGGGATGAACTCTGTATGCTTAAGTCAACCCACGAAATGAGTGTGCAGGTGCTGAGCTAGTCGAAAAAGCATAATGTGCAAGCCGGGGATTGGCCCGATCCCCCTCTGCGTGCTACTGGTCTCGCTGCCACAACCCTCGGTCCGGTTGTTGCTTAGACATGGAATAAACTCCCTATGCCTAAGCCAACCAATGAAATGGGCGTGCGGGTGCTCAGCCAACCGGAGAGGCAGAATGCACAAGCCGGGGATCAGCCCGATCCCCCCTGCATGCTGTTGATCCTACAGTCGCAACCCTCGGTCCAGTCCGATCTTAGATTGGGAATGAACTCCATATGCTTAGACTAGGGATGAACTTGGTATGCCTAAGTCAACCCACGAAACGAGCGTACGGGCGCTCAGTCGACCAGAGAGGCAGGATACGCAAGCCGGGGATCGAACGGGTGGTAGGTGGGTTCAAGCACATCTTCATATTTCTACCATGCCAATGCCATTTTTATGGCTTGTAAATTCATACAATGGTCCCGTAAGCCTTCATGTGAAGTTTCGTGGCAAGACGACCCGTTTTCTATTTTTCACGATTTTCAAAACTTTTTGAGGTTCGAGATTTTTTAAAATTTTTTTAGAAAGATTTTTGTCCCCAAATTTGGTAGAGGTGATCCTTGTATTTTTGTTGGCATGCACAAAAAACTCAGCTAAAAACTCGACGTGGAGAAGATTTTGTGACCATTTGAAAAAAGTGTCCCCATTTCAAACACTTTAATGGCTACTGGTAGCAAACCTATAAAATCTTAAATGCTCTTTAAGGGGGTGTGAGTTCTCGAGGTTTGATGAGGGATAGGGGTCCAATATAAGGGCCAAGTACCAGGACCCATCGCACATCATGTGCACACACACCCCGGCCCTTCCAATCGCTGGAACCCTCAATACCGTCGGTTAGGCTCTCCGACGATGCTCTGGCGATGGTGCCCCAGGCAAAAAAAATGTGACACCAGCACATGCCCAAGCCCAACATGTACACTGTGGCTCAAACTCTTAGACTGGGAAGGAACTCCCTATGCTTAGACATGGAATGAACTCCGTATGCCTAAGCCAACCCACGAAACAAGCGTGCAGGAACTTTTTCGATCGAAGAGGCAGAATCCGCAAGCCAGGGATCGATCTAGTCCCCCCCTGCGTGCTGTCAATCCTGCTACTGCAATCCTCGATCCGATCTGATCTTCGACTGGGAATGAACTTCATATGCATAAGTTAACCCACGAAATGAGCGTACGGGTGCTGAACCGACCGAAGAGGCATAATGTGCAAGCCAGGGATCGGCCCGGTCCCCCTTTGTGTGCTACCGATCCCGCTGCCACAACCCTCGGTTTGGTTGGGGCTTAGACATGGAATGAACTCCCCAAGCCTAAGCAAACCCACAAAATGGTCATGTGGGCGCTCAACCGACCGGAGAGGCAGAATGCACAAGACGGGGATCGACCCAGTCCCCTTACGTGCTGTCGATCCTGCTGCTACAACCCTCGGTCTGGTCCGATCTTAGACTGGGAATGAACTCTGTATGCTTAGACTGGGGATGAACTCCGTATGCCTAAGTCAACCCACGAAATGATCGTACGGGCACCCATCCGACCAGAAAGGCATAATGCACAAGCTGGGGATCAGTCCGGTCCCCCTCTGCATGCTATCGATCCTGCTGTCGGTCCTGCTGTCATAACCTTCGGTCCGACTGGAGCTTAGACATGGAATGAACTTCATATGCCTAAGCTAACCCATGAAACGAGCGTGCGGGTGCTCAGTCGGGTGGAGAGGTAGAATGCGTAAGCTGGGTACCGATTCGGTTCCCCTTGCGTGCTGCCGATCCTACTATCGCAACCCTCGGTCTGGTCCAATCTTAGACTGGGAATGAACTCTATACGCTTAGACTTGGGATGAAGTCTGTATGCCTAAGCTAGCCCACGAAACGAGCGTACGGGCGCTCAGTCGGTCGGAGAGGTAGAATGCGTAAGTTGAGGATTGACCTGGTCCCCCTTACGTGCTGTCAATTCTACTACCGCAACCCTTGGTCCGGCCTGATCTTAGACTGGGAATGAACTCCGTATGCATAAATCAACCCACGAAATGAGCATACGGGTGCTGAGCCGACTGAAGTGGCATAATGCGCAAGTCAGGGATCGGCCTGGTCCCCCTCTGCATGCTACCGCTCCCACTGCAACAACCCTCGGTCCGACTGGGACTTAGACATAGAATGAACTCCCTATGCCTAAGCCAACCAGTGAAACGGGCGTGCGAGCACTCAACCGGGCAGAGAGGCAGAATGCGCAAGTAGAGGATCAGCTCGGTCCCCCCTGCGTGCTGCCAATCCTGCTGTCTCAACCCTCGATCCGGTCTGATCTTAGACTGGGAATGAACTCCGTATGCTTAGACTGGGGATGAACTCTGTATGCTTAGACTGGGGATGAACTCCGTATGCCTAAGTCACTCACGAAACGAGCTTGCGGGCGCTCAGCCGACCAGAGAGGCAGGATGCACAAGCTGGGGATCGAACGGGTGGCAAGTGGGTTCAAGCACATCTTCATGTTTCTACAATGCCAATGCCATTTTTCTAGCTTGTAAATTCATACAATGGTCCCCTAAGCCTTCATGTGAAGTTTCATGGCAAGACGACCCATTTTCCATTTTTCACGATTTTTGAAACTTTTTACGATTCGGGATTTTTTAAAATTTTTTCGGGAAGAATTTTGTCCCCAAATTTGGTAGAGGTGATCCTTGTATTTTTGTTGGCATGCACAAAAAAATTCAGCTAAAAACTCAAAGTGAAGAAGATTTTGTGACCGTTTGAAAAAAGTGTCCCCATTTCAGACACTTTAATAACTACAGGAAGCAAACCTATAAAATCTCAAATGCTCTTTAAGGGGGTGTGAGTTCTTGAGGTTTGATGAGGGATAGGGGGCCAATATAAGGGCCAAGTACCAGCACCCATCGCACATCATGTGCGCACACCCCCCGGCCCCCCAATCGCCGGAACCCCCAATGCCGTCGGTTAGGCTCTCCGGTGATGCTCCGGCAATGGTGCCCCGGGCGAAAAAAATGCGGCACCAGCACATGCCTGAGCCCAGCATGTGCACCTTGGCTCAAAATCTTAGGCTAGGAATGAACTCTGTATGCTTAGACATGGAATGACCTCCGTATGCCTAAGCCAACCCATGAAACGAGCGTGCGGGTACTCAGCCGGTCGGAGAGGCAGAATGCGTAACCCGGGGATCAGCCCGGTCCCCCCTCTGTGTTGTCGATCTTGCTGGCACAACCCTTGATTTGGTCTGATCTTATACTGGGAATGAACTTCGTATGCTTAATTCAACCCGCAAAATGAGCGTGCGGGCGCTCAGCCGGTCGGAGGGGACGACCGGAGAGGCATACTACGTAAGCCGGGGATCGGCCTGATCCCCCTCTGCATGCTGTCGATCCCGCAGTCGGTCCTGCTACCACAACCCTCGGTCTGGCTGGGGCTTAGACATGGAATGAGCTCCGTATGCGTAAGCCAACCCATGAAACGAGCGTACGGGCGTTCAATCAGCCGGAGAGGCAAAATGCGAAAGCCAGGGATCAGCTCGGCGCCCCCCTGCATGCTACCGATCCTACTGCTGGTCTTGCTGTCGTAACCCTCGGTCTGGTCCAAACTTAGATTGGGAATGAACTCCGTATGCTTAGACATAGAATGAACTCCATATGCCTAAGCCAACCCACGAGATGAGTGTGCGGGCGCTCAGCCGGTCGAAGAGGTAGAATGTGTAAGCTGGGGATCAACCCGGTCCCCCCTGCATGCTGTTGATCCTGCTACTGCAACCCTCGGTCCGGTCTGATCTTAGACTGGGAATGAACTCCGTATGCACAGGTCAACCAATGAAATGACCGTGTGGGTGCTGAGTCGGCCGAAGAGGCATATGCCCAAGTCGAGGATCGACCCAGTCCCCCTCTGCGTGCTGTCAGTCCCGCTGTCGCAACCCTCGGTCTGGTCTGATCTTAGATTGGGAATGAACTTTGTATGCATAAGTCAACCCACAAAATGAGCGTGCAGGTGCTGAGCCGACCGAAGAGGCATAATGCACAAGCCGGGGATCGGCTCGGTACCCCTTTACGTGCTATCGGTCCCGTTGCCACAACCATCGGTCCGGCTAGGGCTTAGACATGGAATGAACTCCCTATGCCTAAGCCAACCCACGAAATGAGTGTACGAGCGCTCAGCCGACCGGAGTGGCAGAATGTGTAAGTCGGGGATCGGCCCGGTCCCCCCTGCGTGCTGTCGATCCTGTTGTCGCAACCCTCGATCCAGTCCGATCTTAGACTGGGAATGAACTCCATATGCTTAGACATGGAATGAACTCCATATGCCTAAGCCAACCCATGAAACGATCATGCGGGCCCTTAGCTGGCCGGAGAGGCAGAATGCGCAAGCCAGGGATCGGCCCGATCCCCCCTTACGTGCTGTCGATCCTGTTGCCGTAACCCTGGTCTGATCCGATCTTAGATTAGGAATGAACTCCATATGCTTAGACTAGGGATGAAGTCCGTATGCCTAAGTCAACCCATGAAACGTGCGTGCGGGCGCTCAGCCAACCGAAGAGGCCGATCGAAGAGGCATAATGCACAAGCCGAGGATCAGCCTGGTCCCCTTCTGCGTGCTACCGATCCCGCTACCAGTCTTGTTGCCACAACCCTCGATCCGGCTGGAGCTTAGACATGGAATGAACTCCGTATGCCTAAACCAACCAATGAAATGAGCGTGCGGACGGAGACGTAGAATGCGCAAGCCAAGGATCGGCCCGGTCTCCCCCTGTGTGCTGACGATCCTACTGCTGGTACTGCTGCCGCAACCCTCGATCCGATCTGATCTTAGACTGGGAATGAACTCCGTATGCTTAGACATTGAATGAACTCCGTATGCCTAAGCCAACCCATAAAATGAGCATACGGGCGCTCAGTCGGCCGGATAGGCAGAATGCGTAAGCAGAGGATAGGCCCGATCCCCCTTATGTGCTACCGATCCTACTGTCGCAACCCTCAGTCTAATCCAATCTTAGACTAGGAATGAACTCCATATGCTTAGACTGGGGATGAACTCTGTATGCCTAAGTGAACCCACAAAACGAGCGTGCGGGCGCTCAGCCGACCAATAGGCAGGATGCGCAAGTCGAGGATCAAACGGGTGGTAGGTGGGTTCAAGCACATCTTCATATTTTTGCCATGCCAATGCCATTTTTATGGCTTGTAAATTCATACAATGGTCCCTTAAGCCTTGATGTGAAGTTTCGTGGCAAGACAACCCATTTTCTATTTTTCACGATTTTTGAAACTTTTTACCGTTCAAGATTTTTTAAAATTTTTTTAGAAAGAGTTTTGTCTCCAAATTTGGTAGAGGTGATCCTTGTATTTTTGTTGGCAGGCACAAACAAATTTAGCTAAAAACATGAAGTGGAGAAGATTTTGTGAACGTTTGAAAAAAGTGTCCCCATTTCAGACACTTCAATGGCTACTGGCAGCAAACCTATAAAATCCCAAATGCTCTTTAAGGGGGTGTGAGTTCTTGAGGATTGATGAGGGATAGGGGGCCAATATAAGGGCCAAGTACCAGCACCCATCTCACATCATATGCGCACACCCCCGGCCCCCCAATCGTCGGAACCCCCAATGCCGTCGGGTAGGCTCTCCGACGATGCTCCGACGATGGTGCCCTGGGCAAAAAAAATGCGGCACTAGCACATGCCCGAGCCCAGCATATGCACCATGGGTCAAAATCTTAGATTGGGAATGAACTCCGTATGCTTAGACATGGAATGAACTCCGTATGCCTAAGCTAACCCATGAAACGAGCGTGCGGGCGCTCAACCGACCGGAGATGCAGAATGCGTAAGTTGAGGATCGACCCGATCCCCCATGTGTGTTGTCGATCCTGCTACCGCAACCCTCAGTCCGGTTTGATCTTAGACTGTGAATGAACTCCATATAAATAAGTTAACCCACGAAACGAGCGTGCGGGCACTGAACCGATCGAATAGGCATAATGCGTAAGTCGGGGATCAGCCCGGTCCCCCTCTGCGTGCTACCGATCCCACTACCACAACCCTCGGTCTGGCTGGGGCTTAGACATGGAAGGAACTCCCTATGCCTAAGCCAACCCATGAAACAAGCGTGTGGGCGCTTAATCGACCGAAGACACTTAATGCGAAAGCCAGGGATCGGCTTGGTCCCCCCTGTGTGCTGCCAATCCTACTACCGCAACCCTCGGTCTAGTCTGGTCTTAGACTGGGAATGAACTCCGTATGCTTAGACATGGAATGAACTCCGTATGCCTAAACCAACCCACAAAACGAGTGTGCGGGCACTCAGCTGGCTGAAGAGGTAGAATGTGCAAGCTGAGGATCAAGCCGGTCCCCCCTGCGTGCTGTCAATCCTACTGCCACAACCCTTGGTCCAGTCCCGTCTTAGACTGGGAATGAACTTTGTATGCCTAAGTCAACCCATAAAACGAGCGTGTGGGCACTGAACCAACCGGAGGCATAATGCGCAAGCCAGGGATCGACTCGATCCTCCTCTACTTGCTACCGGTCCCGCTGCCACAACCTTCAGTCCGACTGGGGCTTAGACATGGAATGAACTCCCTATACCTAAGCCAACCAACGAAACGGACGTGTGGGCGCTCAGTTGACTGGAGAGGTAGAATGCACAAGTCGCAGATCAACTCGATCCCCCCTGCGTGCTGTCGATCCTGTTGTCGCAACGTTCGATCCGGTCTGATCTTAGACTGGGAATGAACTCCATATGCTTAGACTAGGGATAAACTCCATATGCCTAAGTCAACCCATGAAACGAGCGTGCGGACGCTCAGTCAACCAGAGAGGCAGGATGCGAAAGCCGGGGATCGAACGGGTGGTAAGTGGGTTCAAGCACATCTTCATATTTCTACCATGCCAATGCCATTTTTATGGCTTGTAAATTCATACAATGGTCCCCTAAGCCTTCATGTGAAGTTTCGTGGCAAGACGACCCGTTTTCTATTTTTCACGATTTTTGAAACTTTTTACGGTTCAGGATTTCTTAAAATTTTTTTAGAAAGAGTTTTCTTCCCAAATTTGGTAGTGGTGATCCTTGTAGTTTTTTTGGCTTGCACAAAAAAATTCAGCTAAAAACTCAAAGTGGAGAAGATTTTGTGACCGTTTGAAAAAAATGTCCCTATTTCAGACACTTTAATGGTTACTGGTAGCAAACCTATAAAATCTCAAATGCTCTTTAAGGGTGTGAGTTCTTGAGGTTTGATGAGATATAGGGGGCCAATATAAGGGCCAAGTACCAGCACCCATTGTACATCATGTGCGCACACCCCCCAGCCCCCCAATCACTGGAACCCCCAATGCGTCTGGCGATGCTCCGATGATGCATCGACGATGGTGCCCCAGGTGAAAAAAATGCGGCACCTGCACATGCCCAAGCCTAGTATGTGCACCGTGGCTCAAAATCTTAGACTGGGAATGAACTTCGTATGCTTAGACATGGAATGAACTCCGTATGCCTAAGCCAACCCACGGAACAAGCGTGCGGGCGCTCAGCCGACCGGAGAAGCAGAATGCACAAGCCAAGGATCGGTCCGGTCCGATCTTAGATTGGGAATGATCTCTGTATGCATAAGTCAACCCATGAAACGATCGTGTGAGCACTGAGCCGACCGAAGAGGCATAATGCACAAGCTAGGGATCGATCTGGTCTGATCTTAAACTAGGAATGAACTCCGTATGCTTAGACTGGGGATGAACTCCATATGCCTAAGTCAACCCATGAGACGAGCATGCGGGCACTCAACTGAATAGGAAGGCTAGTCGAAGAGGCATAATGCGTAAGCCGAGGATTAGCTCGGTCCCCCTCTGTGTGTTATCAATCCCGCTGTAAGTCTTGCTGCTACAACCCTCGGTCCGGCTGGGGCTTAGACATGGAATGAACTCCGTATGCCTAAGCCAAACCATGAAATGACTGTACGGGCGCTCAGCCGGTCGGAGAGAAAGAATACGTAAGCCGAGGATAGGCCCTGTCCCCCCCTACGTGCCGCCGATCTTACTGCTGGTCCTGGTACTACAACCCTTAGTCCGGTCTGATCTTAGACTGGGAATGAACTCCGTATGCCTAAGCCAACCCACAAAACGAACGTGTGGGCGCTCAGCCGACAAGAGAGGTAGAATGTGCAAGCCGGGGATCGGCCCGGTCCCCTCTGTATGCTATCGATCCTGTTGCTGTAACCCTCGGTCTGGTCTGATCTTAGACTGGGAATGAACTTCGTATGCCTAAGTCAACCCATGAAACGAGCGTGTGGGCGCTGAGCCGGTCGGAGAGGCATAATGCACAAGCCAAGGATCGATCGATCCCCCTCTACGTGCTGCCGATCCTGCTGCCACAACCCTCGGTCCGACTGGGGCTTAGACATGGAATGAACTCCCTATGCCTAAGCCAACCCACGAAATGGGTATGCGGGTGCTCAGCAGGCTGAAGAGGCAGAATGAATAAGCCAGGGATTGACCCGGTCCCCCTTTTGTGCTGCCGATCCTACTACCGTAACCCTCAGTTTGGTCTGATCTTAGACTGAGAATGAACGTCGTATGCTTAGACTAGGGATGAACTCCATATGCCTAAGTCAACCAGTCAGAGAGGCATAATGCGTAAGCCGAGGATCAGCTCAGTCCCCCTCTGCATGCTGTCGATCCCACTACCGATCCTGCTACCACAACCTTTAGTCTGGCTAGGGCTTAAACATGGAATGAACTTCGTATGCCTAAGCCAACCCACAAAACGAGTGTGCGGGCACTCAGCTGACCAGAGTGACAGAATGAGCAAGCCGGAGATCAGCACGATCTTCCCTTGTGTGCTACCGCTCTTGTTGTTGGTCGTGCTGTCGCAACCCTCGGTCCCGTCTGATCTTAGACTAGGAATGAACTCTATATGCTTAGACATGGAATGAACTCCGTATGCTTAAGGCAACCCACGAAACGAGCGTGCGGGTGCTCAGCAGACCTGAGAGGCAGGATGCGCAAGTCGGGGATCAAACGGGTGGTAGGTGGGTTCAAGCACATCTTCATATTTCTACCATTCCAATGCCATTTTTATGGCTTGTAAATTCATAAAATGCTCCCCTAAGCCTTTATGTGAAGTTTCGTGGCAAGATGACCCGTTTTCTATTTTTCACGATTTTTGAAACTTTTTACGGTTCGAGATTTTTTAAAAATTTTTTAGAAAGAGTTTTGTCTCCAAATTTGGTAGAGGTGATCCCTGTATTTTTGTTGGCATGCACAAAAAATTCAGCTAAAAACTCAAAGTGGAGAAGATTTTGTGATCGTTTGAAAAAAGTGTCCCCATTTCAGACACTTTAATGGCTACTGGCAGCAAACCTATAAAATCTCAAATGCTCTTTAAGAGGGTGTGAGTTCTCGAGGTTTGATGAGGGATAGGGGGCCAATATAAGGGCCAAGTACCAGCACACATCAGACATCATGTGTGAACACCCCCCGGCCCCCCTAATCGTCGGAACCCCCAATGCCGTCGGTTAGGATCTCCGGTGATGCTCCGGTGATGCTCTGACGATAGTGCCCCAGGTGAAAAAAATGTAGCACCAGCACATGCCTGAGCCTAGCATGTGCACCATGGCACAAAATCTTAGACTGGGAATGAACTCCATATGCTTAGACATGAAATGAACTCCGTATGCCTAAGCCAACCCACGAAACGAACGTGCAGGATCTCAACCGGTCGAAGAGGCAGAAAGCACAAGCCATGGATCGATGCGGTCCCCCCCATGTGCTGTTGATCCTGCTACGGTAACCCTCGGTCCGATATGATCTTTGACTGGGAATGAACTCCGTATGCATAAGTCAACCTAGGAAATGAGGTGCAGACGTTGAGTCGGTCGAAGAGGCATAATGCGCAAGCCAGGGATCGGCCCGATCCTCCTCTATGTGCTGCTGGTCCTGCTACCACAACCCTCAGCTCGGCTGGGGCTTAAACATGGAATGAACTCTCTATGCTTAAGCCAACCCACGAAATGGGCATGCAGGTGCTCAGCCGGTCAGAGAGGTAGAATGTGTAAGTCGGGGATCGACCTGATCCCCTCTGCGTGCTGCTGATCCTACTGCCGCAACCCTCAGTTTGATCTGATCTTAGACTAGGAATGAACTCTGTATGCTTAGACTGGGGATGAACTTCGCATGCCTAAGTCAACCCACGAAACGAGCATGCGGGCGCTCATTCGACCAGAGAGGCAGGATGCGCAAGCAAGGGATCGAACGGGTGGTAGGTGGGTTCAAGCACATCTTCATGTTTCTGCCCTACCAATGCAATTTTTATGGCTTGTAAATTCATACAATGGTCCCCTAAGCCTTCATGTGAAGTTTCATGGCAAGACGACCCATTTTTCATGATTTTTAAACCTTTTTACGGTTCGAGATTTTTTAAAATTTTTTTAGAAAGAGTTTTGTCCCCAAATATGGTAGGTGTGATCCTTGTATTTTTGTTGGCATGCACAAAAAAATTCAGCTAAAAACTCGAAGTGGAGAAGATTTTGTGACCATTTGAAAAAAGTGTCCCCATTTCAGACACTTTAATGGCTACTGGTAGCAAACCTATAAAATCTCAAATGCTCTTTAAGGGGGTGTGAGTTCTCGAGGTTTGATGAGGGATAGGGGGCCAATATAAGGGCCAAGTACCAGCACCCATCACACATCATGTGCGCACACCCCCGGCCCCCCCAATCGCCAGAACCCTCAATGCCGTCGGTTAGGCTCTCCGGTGATGCTCCTGCGATGGTGCCCCGGGCAAAAAAAATGTGACACCAGCACATGCTCGAGCCCAGCATGTGCACCGTGGCTCAAAATCTTAGACTGGGAATGAACTCCATATGCTTAGACATGGAATGAACTCTGTATGCCTAAGCGAACCCACGAAACGAGCGTACGGGCGCTCAGCCGATCGAAGAGGCAGAATGTGCAAGTCGGGGATTGACCTGATCCCCCCTACGTGCTGTCGATCCTGCTGCCACAATCCTCAGTTCATTCTGATCTTAGATTGGGAATGAACTCCGTATGCGTAAGTCAACCCACGAAACGAGCGTGCGGGTGTTGAGCCAACCGAAAAGGCATAATGCACAAGCCAGGGATCGTCCCGGTCCCCCTCTGCGTGCTGTCAGTCCCGCTGCCACAACCCTCGATCTGGCTGGGGCTTAGACATGGAATGAACTCCCTATGCCTAAGCCAACCCATGAAACGGGCGTGCGGGCGCTCAGCCGGTCGGAGAGGCAGAATGCGCAAGCTGAGGATCGACCCGGTCCCCCCTGCGTGCTACCGATCCTGCTGTCGCAACCCTCGATCTGATCCGATCTTAGACTGTGAATGAACTCTGTATGCTTAGACTGGGGATGAACTCCGTATGCCTAAGTCAACCCATGAAACAAGCATGCAGGCGTTCAGCCGACCGGAGAAGCCGACCGGAGAGGCATAATGCATAAGCCGAGGATCAGCCCGGTCCCCCTCTGCATGCTGTCGATCCCCCTATCAGTCCTACTACCACAACCCTCATTCTGACTGGTGTTTAGACATGGAATGAACTCCCTATGCCTAAGCCAACACACGAAATGAGCGTACGGGTGCTCAGTCAACTAGAGAGGCAGAATACGCAAGCCAGGGATCGGTCTGGCCCCCCCTGCGTGCTACCGATCCTGCTACCGCAACCCTTGGTTCAGTTCGATCTTAGACTGGGAATGAACTCCGTATGCTTAGACTGAGGATGAACTTCGTATGCCTACGTCAACCCACAAAACAAGCGTGCGGGTGCTTAGCCGACCAGAGAGGCAGGATGCACAAGCCGGGGATCGAACGAGTGGTAGGTGGGTTCAAGTGTCACGCCCTGGGCGAGCACGCCAGGCATATTAGGCACACCAGCAGGCGAGCTAGAAGTTAAGGCCCACAGACCAGGCATGCTGGCAGGTATCTGTATGCAAAGCCTAGCAAACAAGTTCAGAATGCCCGCCCGACTTGTAGGCCAGCCCGTGAGACCAAGGCCTGGCATACAAGCTGCCTGCACCACATTCAGAAGGGCCCAAGTTGCTGGACATGCAAGGGAAGCTTCTAGAAGCAAGCAGGATCAGCAGAAGCATCCTAGCAGATTTGGTTGACCTTGAAAATCAGGAGTTAGCATCCTGATTGATTGTAATCCCATGATTTTAGCCTTTATTCTAGGGATATTGCCATTAAGTTGTAGCTAGAGCCTCAACTATAAATAGAGGGCTGCTCCACCCTCATTTGTACACCATCAAACACTTCTGTTTCAGTGAATACAAGAGCATTTTTAGAATTCTATCTTATTCATCTTGTTTCTTTTTAACTTGCGTAATTAGCCCTTCCCATTGTTCTAGTACCCGCACGGTTGTGTTTTAGGCTGACTTGGCACAAAGGAGGAGATTCCAAGCCTAAGGCCGCATGGATTCTGAGTCTAAGGTCAGAGCCCGTGACAGTTGGTATAAGAGCAAGTTCGATTCTACATGTTTGTGTTATGCAGGTTAGATCAGGATTGAGGAGATGGCATCCCTAAACAATGTTGCTAGCCAACAACCAGAGGCCCAAGAGCATGGGCGTGGAAGAGGCAAGAAAGTCGATTCTAGAGATATCTGGTCTACCATGGAGGGTAGGCTGGCCAAGGTGGAGGTGACCATGGGCAACATGGGGGAGAAGTTTGAGGAGGTAGAGACTCACATTGCATTGCTAGATTTCATGAGGGAGGAGATCCAAAGTGAGCTGGAAGCTGCTCTCAACAAAGGCACGGACGTGATCACCCAGAAGAATAAGGCCTTGGAGGTTGAAGTGCTGACCTTGCGTCATGGCACGGAAGCCATGCGCTAGCGGATGGAAGAGCTTACCAGTGAGCTCGTTGCTTGCAAGACTGCCATTGGGAATGGCATGTTTGCTGGAGTGTCCAAGTCCAGATTGGATGTCCCCAAGCCTAAGGAGTTCAAGAGGACTAGGGCGGCTAAGGAAGTAGACAACTACTTTGGGGTATGGAGCAGTACTTCCAGGCCATGGGCATGCAAGATGAGGCGATAAAGGTAAGCACCACTGCTATGTATCTCACTGATGTAGCCTTATTGTAGTGGAGGCGTAAGTGTGATGATGTCAGGCATGGGAGCGCCAAGATTAGAACCTGGGTAGAGTTCCAAAAAGAGTTCAGAGAATAATTTTACTCGGAGTATGCCGATGATGAGGCACGGGCAAAGTTGCGCAGGTTGAGCCAGCAAGGGGACATAAGGGAGTATGTCCAAAAATTCTTTGAACTAATGCTCCAGATCTCGGATCTAGGTGAGAAGGATGACTTATTTGCTTTCATGGATGGGCTAAAGTCGTGGGTGAAGCATGAGCTACAAGGGAGGGGAGTTCATGACTTGGCCAAAGCCATGACTACTGCCGAGGCCTTGATAGAGTTCAAGCCTCTGAACAAGTTCAAGTCTTCCAAGCCCAAGGGTAAGGGCAGGGACGATAGGGACCAAAAGAAGCATTCCAAAGGGAAGGATCGTGATCGAAAGTCAAAGGATGGGGACCGAGACCATTCAACCAAAGATGGCGAGAGGAAGCCACTAGCAGGCAAGTGGAAAGCAAAGGGGGACCGAGAGCCACTAGCATGCTAACTATGTGGAGGGAGCCACATAGTGCGCAATTACACACAAAAGGGCAAGCTGGCTACTGTAGACAAGGAGTCTAACGAGGAGCCAGAGTCAGGGGCAGCAAAGCTTGGGTCATTGGTGCTCAATGCTATCCAGAGTAAGGGGAGCCACAAGCCAAAGGGCTTGATGTTTACGGATCTGATGGTTGTGGGTCAGAAGGTGAGCATACTAGTGGACATAGGTGCCTCACATCTTTTTATGAAGCCTGAAAGCTTGGACTAAAGGTGCAAAAAGGGACTGGTACCATTAAAACGATGAACTCTAAAGAGGTTCCAGCCATTGGAGTAGCACGGGGAGTGGAGTTACAGCTTGGAGATCGGAAAGGCAAGGAGACCATTGAGGTAATACCCCTTGACGACTATGAGTTTGTGATTGGGTTGGATTTCCTTGTTTGGATTAATGCCCTCCTTGTGCCTTTTACCGATTGTGTTTGCATCTTGGATGCACGGTGCCAATGCCTAGTGCCATTGAGGAGAGGGTCTGGAGTTCGGTCACGGGTGGTGTCAGCCATCTAATTTGCCAAGGCGGTAAGCAGATAAGAAGACACCTTTTTGGCAGCCTTGAAATATGATGAGCCAAGGTGAGCGCACTAGTGGACATAGGTGCCTCACATCTTTTTATGGAGCCTGAAAGCTTGGACTAAAGGTGCAAAAAGGGACTGGTACCATTAAAACGATGAACTCCAAAGAGGTTCCAGCCATTGGAGTAGCACGAGGAGTGGAGTTGCAGCTTAGAGACTGGAAAGGCAAGGAGACCATTGAGGTAATACCCCTTGATGACTATAAGTTTGTGATTGGGTTGGATTTCCTTGTTCGGATTAACGCCCTCCTTATGCCTTTTGCCGATTGTGTTTGCATCTTGGATGCACGATGCCAATGCCTAGTGCCATTGAGGAGAGGGTTTAGAGTTGGGTCGCAGGTGGTGTCAGCCATCCAATTTGCCAAGGCGGTAAGCAGACAAGAAGAAACCTTCTTGGAGAAATATGATGAGCCAAGGGAGAAGGAGATCGAGTCACCCTTGAAGGTGTTAAAGGTGATGAAGACCTTTAGTGATGTGATGCCCGCAAAGCTGCCTAGCAAGCTACCACCTAAGAGGGAGGTGGACCACAAGATCGAGTTGGTGTTCGAGGCCAAGCCACCAGCCAGAGCCCCTTACCGAATGTCTCCACCAGAGTTGGAGGAGTTAAGGAAGTAGCTCAAGGAGTTAGTTGATGCTGGCTTCATCAGGCCATCGAAGGCACCCTATGGTGCATCGGTTCTATTCCAGCGCAAGCATGATGGGTCATTACGGCTGTGCATAGACTATCGAGCTTTGAACAAGCTAACCATCAAGAACAAGTACCCCATCCCACTCATTGCGGACTTGTTCGATCAACTTGGGAGCGCAAGGTGGTTCACTAAGCTAGATTTGAGGTCAGGCTACTATCAAGTCAGGATCATAGAGGGAGATGAGCCAAAGATAACATTTGTCACTTGGTATGGTTTGTATGAGTTCTTGGTGATGCCTTTTAGACTCACGAACGCCCCAGCAACATTCTGCACCCTTATGAACAAGGTACTTTAGTCATTCCTTGATCGGTTTGTTATGGTTTATTTGGATGACATTGTGATTTACAGCCAAACTTTGGGAGAGCATGTAGACCACTTGAGATAGGTGTTTGAGGTGTTACGGGTGCACAAGCTGTTTGTTAAGAGGGAGAAGTGCTCATTCACCTAGTAGGAGATCCTGTTCTTTAGCCACATAGTGGGAGGTGGCAGGATACACATGGATGAAGGCAAGATACACGCCATCCTGGAGTGGCAACCGCTAGCCAAGGTCACTGAGTTGAGATCATTCCTTGGGTTGGTTAACTACTACAAGCACTTCATCAAAGGTCACTCAGAGATAGCCACGCCATTGACTGACTTGCTCAAGAAAGGGAGAGCATGGGAGTGGAATGCAGGGTGCCAGGAAGCCTTTGATAGGTTGATGCAGGCTGTGACCGAGGAGCCAGTCTTGGCCTTGCCAGACCATGCCAAGCCGTATGAGGTACATACGGATGCATCAAACTTTGCCATAGGGGGCGTGTTGATGCAGGAGGGACGTCCAGTCGCGTTCAAGAGTAGAAAGCTGAACGAGATTGAACGTAGGTACACGGTCCAAGAGAAAGAGATGACTGCAGTGGTGCACTGCTTGCGCACTTGGTGCCATTACCTGTTGAGGTCGAGGTTCATGGTAAGGAGGGACAATGTGGTGACCAGCTACTTCCAGACACAGAAGAGGTCATCCCCCAAGCAAGCGAGATGGTAAGATTTTCTTGTAGAATTTGATTTCCAGATGAAGTACAAGCCAAGACGGGCGAACCTAGTGGCAGACGCTCTGAGTAGAAAGGCTAGCCTTGCTACCATTAGCCAACCAGAGGGGTCACTGGTGCTGCGCATCAATGAGGGACTTGCACATGATCCTACAGTGAAGGCTTTGATGGAGTACACCCAGCAAGGTAAGACTAGGCGATTTTGGTTACAGGATGGCTTGCTGTACACCAGGGGCAGTAGACTGTTTGTGCCGCAGCACGGGAAACTCCGCAAGGAAGTTTTGCAAGAATGCCATGATGCAAGGTAAGCTGGACACCCTGGAGTGAGCCGTACCTTGGTGCTGATCGAGGACCGGTACTACTGGCCGTACATGAGGGATGATGTGGAGGCCTATGGGAAGACTTGTCTTGTGTGCCAACAGGACAAGGTGGAGCTCAAGAAACCAGGTGGTCTCTTGGAGCCATTACCAGTGCCAGAGCAACCATGGGAGAATGTTTCTCTAGACTTTATAGTCGGTCTACCCAAAGCAGAAGGGTTTAGAAGCATCATGGTAATGGTGGACAGGTTTTTCAAGTATGGAATTTTCATTCCAGCAACCAAGGAGTGCCTAGCCGAGGAGGCAGCTCGATTGTTCCTGAAGAACATGGTTAAGTATTGGGGAGTGCCGAAGACCATTGTTAGTGATCGAGACGGGCATTTCACGGGCAGGTTCTAGACTGAGTTGTTCAAGCTGTTGGGGTCAGACTTGAACTTTTCCACCAGCATGCATCCGCAGACCGATGGGCAGACAGAACGAGTGAATAGACTATTGGAGGTCTACCTCAGGCACTATATGAGTGCCACACAAAGGAACTGGCCAAAGCTGCTAGATTTTGCACAGTTTTCCTACAGCTTGCACAAGAGCGAGGCAACGAACCAGAGCCCATTTAAGGTTGTGACAAGGCAACAACCACTAACACCCGGTTTGATTGCTGCAGGTTATATAGGGCCGAATCCAGCAGCATACAAGTTTGCCAAGGCATGGTAGGAGCAAACTGACTTGGCCAGAGTTTGTCTACACAAGGCGGCCAAGAGGTCGAGGAAGTGGGCAGACCAAAAGAGGCAGGATGTGCAGTTCCAGGTTAGAGACTTGGTGTTGGTGAAGCTGAATCCCATTGTGCGCCAGAGGGGGCTGCACAAAGGCCTAGTCTAGAGGTATGAAGGACCTTTTTGAGTAGTCAAGAGGGTAGGTAAGGTTGCCTATAAGCTGGATATGCCACCCAAGCTGAGGGTACACCCGATGTTTCATGTGAGCATGCTCAAGCCATTCCATGAGGATGAGGGAGATCCAGGATGGGTAGAGTCAAAGCGTGCGCCATTGGGAGCAAGGGCCTCATATGAGAAGGAGGTCCACAGCATCATAGCTGATCGAGAGGTTAGACGGAAGAATTATCAACCAAGACAAGAGTACTTGGTGCGCTGGAAGGGACTTCTAGACAGTAAGGCGAGTTGCGAACTAGCAGATGACTTATGGTAGTTCGAGGACCAGATCAACACTACCATGTAGATGACACAATGATGGCATTATGCAATTAGGTGGGGGTGAATGTAATGCCCTGGATGGGTGTGCCAAGCACATCAGGCACACCAGCAGGCGAGCCAGAAGTTAAGGCCCGCAAACCAGACGTGTTGGTGGGTATCTATGCGCAAAGCCTAGCAAACTAGTAACACCCACCCGACTTGCAGGCTAGCCCGTGAGACCAAGGCCTGGCATACAAGCTGCCCGCACCACATCCAAAAGGGCCCAAGGTGCTGGACACGCAAGGGAAGCTTCTACAAGCAGGCAGGATCAGCAGGAACATCCTAGCAGATTTGGTTAACCCTAAAAATCAGGAGTTAGCATCCTGATTGATTGTAATCCCATGATTTTGGCCTTTATTATAGGGATATTGCTATTAAGTTGTAGCTGGAGCCTCAACTATAAATAGAGGGTTGTTCCACCCTCATTTGTACACCATCAAACACTTCTGTTTCAGTGAATACAAGAGCATTTCCAGAATCTGTCTTGTTCATCCTGTTTCTCTTTAACTTGCGTAAGCAGCCCTTCCCATTGTTTTAGTGCCTGCACGCTTGTGTTTTAGGCTGACTTAGGCACAAAGGAGGAGATTCCAAGCCTAAGGCTGCACGGATTCGGAGTCTAAGGTCGGAGCCCGTGACACAAGCACATATTCACATTATTGCCTTGCCAAAGCCTTTTTTATGGAATGTAAATTCATACAATGGTCCCCTAAGCCTTCATGTGAAGTTTTGTGGCAAGACGACCCGTTTTCTATTTTTTACGATTTTTGAAACTTTTTACGGTTTGGGATTTTTTAAAAATTTTTTAGAAAGAGTTTTGACCCCAAATTTCGTAAAGGTGACCCTTGTATTTTTGTTGGCATGCATAAAAAAATTCAGCTAAAAACTCGAAGTGGAGAAGATTTTGTGACCGTTTGAAAAAAGTGTCCCCATTTTAGACACTTTAATGGCTACTGGCAGCAAACCTATAAAATCTCAAATGCTCTTTAAGGGGGTGTGAGTTCTCGAGGTTTGATGAGGGATAGGGTGCCAATATAAGGGCCAAGCACCAGCACCCATTGCACATCATGTGTGCACACCCCCCGGCCACCCCAATCGCCGGAACCCCCAATGCCATAGGTTAGGCTCTCCAGTGATGCTCCAACAATGCTCCAGTGATGGTGTCCTGGGTGAAAAAATTGTGGCACCAGCATATGCCCGAGCCCAACATGTGCACCGTGCCTCAAAATCTTAGACTGGGAATGAACTCCATATGCTTAGACATGGAATGAACTCCATATGCCTAAGCCAACCCACGAAACGATCATGTGGGCGCTTAGCCGATCGGAGAGGCAGAATGCGCAAGTTGGGGACTGACCCGATCCCCCTACGTGCTGTCGATCTTGCTACTGCAACCCTTGGTCTGGTCCGATCTTAGGCTGGGAATGAACTTCGTATGCATAAGTCAACCCATGAAACGAGCGTACGGGCACTGAGCTGATCAGAGAGGCATAATGCGCAAACCGAGGATCAACTCGGTCCCCCTCTGCGTGCTGCCAGTCCCGCTACCACAACCCTCAGTCCGGCTGGGGCTTAGACATGGAATGAACTCCCTACACCTAAGCCAACCCACGAAACGGGCGTACAGGTGCTCAACTGGCTGAAGAGGCAGAATACGTAACCCGGGGATCGAACTGGTCCCCCCTGCGTGCTACTGATCCTACTATCGCAACCCTCGGTCTGATCTGATCTTAGACTGGGAATGAACTCTATATGCTTAGATCGAGGATGAATTCCGTATGCCTAAGTCAACCCACGAAACGAGCCTGTGGGCGCTCAGCCGACCAAAGAGGCAGGATGCGCAAGCCGGGGATCAAATGGGTGGTAGGTGGGCTCAAGCACATCTTCATATTTCTGCCATGTCAATGCCATTTTTATGGCTTGTAAATTCATAAAATGGTCTCCTAAGCCTTCATGTGAAGTTTCGGGGCAAGACGACCCGTTTTCTATTTTTCATGATTTTCAAAACTTTTTGCGGTTCGAGATTTTTTAAAATTTTTTTAGAAAGAGTTTTGTCCCCAAATATGGTAGAGGTTATCCTTGTATTTTTTTTGGCATGCACAAAAAAATGCAGCTAAAAAATCGAAGTGGAGAAGCTTTTGTGACCGTTTGAAAAAAGTGTCCGCATTTCAGACACTTTAATGGCTACTGGTAGCAAACCTATAAAATCTCAAATGCTCTTTAAGGGGGTGTGAATTCTCAACGTTTGATGAGGGATAGGGGGCCAAATAAGGGCCAAGTACCAGCACCCATCGCACATCATGTGCGCACACTCCCCGGCCCCCCAATCGCTGGAACCCCTAATAACGTCGGTTAGGCTCTTCAACGATTCTCCGATGATGGTGCCTCAAGCGAAAAAAATGTGGCACCAGCATATGCCCGAGCCCAGCATGTGCACCATGGCTCAAACTCTTAGACTAGAAATGAACTCCATGATGTTAGACATGGAATGAACACCGTATGCCTAAGCCAACACACGAAACGAGCGTGCAGACACTCAACTAGTCGGAGAGGCAGAATGCGCAAGTCGGGGATCAGCCCGGTCCCCCCTGCGTGCTGTCGATCTTGCTGTTGCAACCCCCAGTCTGATCTGATCTTAGACTGGGAATGAACTCCGAATGCATAAGTCAACCCATGAAACGAGCGTGCGAGTGCTGAGTCAGCCGAAGCGGCATAATATGCAAGCCGGGGATCGGTCCAGTCCCCCTCTGCGTGCTACCGGTCCCACTGCCACAACCCTTGGTCCGACTGGGGCTTAGACATGGAATGAACTCCCTGTGCCTATGCCAACAAATGAAACGGGCAAGCGGGTGCTCAACCGACCGGAGAGGCAGAATGCGTAAGTTAGGTATCGACCCGGTCCCCCCTGCGTGCTGCCGATCCTACTATCGTAACCCTCGGTCCGGTCTGATCTAAGACTGGGAATGAACTTCGTATGCTTAGACTGGGGATGAACTCCATATACCTATGCCAACCCATGAAATGAGCGTACGGGGGCTCAACCTACCGGAGAGGCATAATGCGCAAGCTAGGGATCAGCCCGATACCCCTCTGCGTGCTACCGATCCCGCTACCGATCCTGCTGCCACAACCTTCGGTCTGGCTGGGGCTTAGACATGGAATGAACTCAGTATGCCTAAGCCTACCCACGAAACGATCGTACGGGTGTTCAGCTGGCCGAAGAGGCAGAATGCGCAAGCCAGGGATCGGTCCGGTCCTTCCCTACGTGCTGTCGATCCTACTGCTGGTACTGCTATCGCAACCCTCGGTTCGGTCTGATCTTAGACTGGGAATGAACTCCGTACGCTTAGACATCGAATGAACTCCGTATGCCTAAGCCAACCCATGAAACAAGCGTACCGACCCGGTCCCCCCGCGTCCTGTCTATCCTGCTGCTGCAACCCTTGGTCCAGTCTGATCTTAGACTGAGAATGAACTCCTTATGCCTAAGTCAACCCATGAAACGAGCGTGCGGGTGCTAAGCCGGTCGGAGAGGCATAACGCGCGAGCTGGGGATCGACTTGGTCCACCTCTGTGTGTTGTCGATCCTGCTACCACAACCCTCGGTCCAGCTGGGGCTTAGACATGGAATGAACTCCCTATGCCTAAGCCAACCCACGAAACGGGCGTGCGGGCGCTTAGCCGGCCAGAGGGCAGAATGTGCAAGCCGGGGATCGGTCCGGTCCCCCTTGCGTGCTATCAATCCTATTGCTGCAACCCTCGGTCCGATCCGATCTTAGACTGGGAATGAACTCTGTATGCTTAGACTGGGGATGAACTTCGTATGCCTAAGTCAACCCATGAAATGAGCGTGCTGGTGCTTAGTCGACCAGAGAGGCAGGATGCGCAAGCCGGTGATCGAACGGGTGGTAGGTTGGTTCAAGCACATCTTCATATTTCTGCCATGCCAATGCCATTTTTATGGCTTCTAAATTCAAACAATGGTCCCCTAAGCCTTCATGTGAAGTTTTGTGGCAAGACGACCCGTTTTCTATTTTTCACGATTTTTGAAACTTTTTACGGTTCGGGATTTTTGAACCTTTTTTTATAAAGATTTTTGTCCCCAAATTTGGTAGAGGTGATCCTTGTGTTTTTGTTGGCAAGCACAAAAAAATTCAGCTAAAAACTCGAAGTGGAGAAGATTTTGTGACCATTTGAAAAAAGTGTCCCCATTTCAGACACTTTATTGGCCACTGGTGGCAAACCTATAAAATCTCAAATGCTCTTTAAGGGGGTGTGAGTTCTCGAGGTTTGATGAGGGATAGGGGGCCAATATAAGGGCCAAGTACCAGCACCCATCGCACATCATGTGAGCACACCCCCCAGCCCACCCAATCGTCGGAACCCCCAATGCCGCCGGTTAGGCTCTCCGACGATGCTTCGACGATAGTGCCCCAGGCGAAAAAAATGCGGCACCAGCACATGCTCGAGCCTAGCATGTGCACCGTGGCTCAAACTCTTAGACTGGGAATGAACTCTATATGCTTAGACATGGAATGAACTCCATATGCCTAAGCTAACCCACGAAACGAAAGTGCGGGCACTTAACCGGCCGGAGAGGCAAAATGCACAAGTCGGGGATCAGCTCGGTCCCCCTCTGCGTGCTGTTGGTCCCGTGCCACAACCCTCGGTCTGGTTGGGGCTTAGACATGGAATGAACTCCATATGCCTAAGCTAACCCACGAAGTGGGCGTGCGAGCGCTCAGCAGGCTGGAGAGGCAGAATACGCAAGCCGAGGATCGGCCCGATCCCCCCTACGTGCTGTCGATCCTGCTACCGCAACCTTCGGTTTGATTCGATCTTAGAGTGGGGATGAACTCCGTATGCTTAGACTAGGCATGAACTCCGTATGCCTAGGTCAACCCACGAAACAAGCGTGCGGGCACTCAGCCAGCCGAAGAGGCAGAATACGTAAGCTAGGGATCGACCCAGTCCCCCCTGCGTGCTGCCGATCCTGCTGCTGGTCCTGCTACCGCAACCCTCGATCCGATCCGATCTTAGACTGGGAATGAACTCTGTATGCCTAAGTCAACCCACAAAATGAGCGTTCAAGTGTTGAGCTGACCGGAGAGGCATAATACGCAAACCGAGGATTAGCTTGATCCTCTTCTACATCCTGTCGATCCCACTGCCACAACCCTCAGTCCGATTGGGGCTTAGACATGGAAAGAACTCCCTATGCCTAAGCCAACCCATGAAATGGGCGTACGGGCGCTCAGCCGACCGGAGAGGCAGAATGCGTAAGCCGGGGATCGGCCCGGTCCCCCCTGCATGCTGTCGTAACCCTCGGTCTGGTATGATCTTAGACTAGGAATGAACTCTGTATGCTTAGACTGGGGATGAACTCTGTATGCCTAAGTCAACCCATGAAATGAACGTGTGGGTGTCACACCCTAGGTGGTCGCGCCAGGCACATCAGGCGGACCAACAAGCGAGCTAGAGGTTGAGGCCCATAGACCAGGCGTGCTAGCGGGTATCTGCACGCAAAGCCTAGGAAACGAGTTCAGAACACCCGCTCGACTTGCAGGCCAGCCTGTGAGACCAAGGCCTGGCATACAAGCTACCTGTACCACATCCAGAAGGGCCCAAGGTGCTGGACACGCAAGGGAAGCTTCTGGAAGTAGGCAGGATCAGCAGGATCATCCTGGCAGATTTGGTTGACCCTAAAAATCAGGAGTTAGCATCCTGATTGATTGTAATCCCATGATCTTAGCCTTTATTCTAGGGATATTGCCATTAAGTTGTAGCTGGAGCCTCAACTATAAATAGAGGGCTGCTCCACCCTCATTTGGACACCATCAAACACTTCTGTTTCGGTGAATACAAGAGCATTTCTAGAATTCTGTCTTGTTCATCTTGTTTCTCTTTAACTTGCGTAATCAGCCCATTCTGCGTGTTTGTGTTGTGCAGGTTAGATCATGATTGAGGAGATGGCATCCCAAAGCGACGTTGCTTGCCAGCAATCAGAGGCCTAGGAGCATGGGCGTGGAAGAGGCAAGAAAGCCAGTTCTAGAGATATCTGGTCTACCATGGATGGTAGGCTGGCCAAGGTGAAGGTGACTGTAGGCAACATGGGGGAGAAGCTTGAGGAGGTAGAGACTCACATTGCATCGCTAGACTCCATAGGGAAGGAGATCCAAACTGAGCTGGAAGCTGCTCTCAATAAAGGCTTGGACGTGTTCACCCGAAAGAATCAGACCTTGGAGGCTAAAGTGCTGACCTTGCACGATGGCATGGAGGCCATGCACCAACGGATGGAAGAGCTTGCCAGTGAGCTCGTTGCTTGCAAGACTGCCATTGGGAATGGCATGTTTGCTAGAGTGTCGAAATCCAGATTAGATGTCCCCAAGCCTAAGGAGTTTAAAGGGACTAGGGCAGCCAAGGAAGTAGACAACTACCTTTGGGGTATGGAGCAGTACTTCTAGGCCATGGGCATGCAAGATGAGGTGATAAAAGTAAGCACTGTTGCTATGTATCTCACTAATGTAGCCTTATTATGGTGGAGGTACAGGTGTGATGATGTCAGGCATGGGAGCACCAAGATTGAAACCTGGGCAGAGTTCCAAAAAGAGTTCAGAGAACAATTTTACTCAGAGTATGCCGATGATAAGGCATGGGCAAAGTTACGCAGGCTGAGCCAGCAAGGGGACATAAGGGAGTATGTCCAAAAATTCTCTAAACTAATGCTATAGATCTCGGATCTAGGCGAGAAGGACGCCTTTTTTGCTTTCATGGATGGGCTGAAGCCGTGGGTGAAGCATGAGCTACAAAGGAGAGGAGTTCATGACTTGGCTAAAGCCATGACTACTGTCGAGGCCTTGATAGAGTTCAAGCCTCTGAACAAGTTTGAGTCTTCCAAGCCCAAGTGTAAGGGCAGGGACGATAGGGATCGAAAGAAGCAGTCCAAAAGGAAGGACCGTGATCGGGAGTCCAAAGATGGAGACCGAGACCGTTCAACCAAGGATGGCGAGAGAAAGCCACCAGCGGGCAAGTGGAAAGCAAAAGGGGATCGAGAGCCACTAGCATGCTACCTATGTGGAGGGAGCCACATAGCATGCAATTGCCCATAGAAGGGCAAGCTAGCTGCTATAGACAAGGTGTCTAACGAGGAGCCAAAGTCAGGGGCAGCAAAGCTTGGGTCGTTGGTGCTTAGTGCTATCCAGAGTAAGGGGAGCCGTAAGCCAAAGGGCTTGATGCTTATGGATCTGATGGTTATGGGTCAGAAGGTGAGCGCACTGGTGGACACAAGTGCCTCACATCTTTTTATTTCATGTGATGGAGCCCGAAAGCTTGGACTAAAGGTGCAGAAAGGGACTAGTACCATTAAAACAATGAACTCCAAAGAGGTTCCAGCCATTGGAGTAGCACAAGGGGTGGAGTTATAGCTTGGAGACTAGAAAGGCAAGGAGACCATAGAGGTAATACCCGTTGATGACTATGAGTTTGTGATTGGGTTGGATTTCCTTGTTCGGATTAATGCCCTCCTTGTGCCTTTTGTCGATTGTGTTTGCATCTTGGATGCACGATGCCAATGCCTAGTGCCATTGAGGAGAGGGTCTGGAGTTGGGTCACGGCTGGTGTCAGCCATCCAATTTGCCAAGACGGTAAGCAGATAAGAAAATACCTTCTTGGCAGCCTTAAAATATGATGAGCCAAGGGAGAAAGAGATCGAGTCACCCTTGGAGGTGCTAAAGGTGCTGAAGACCTTTAGTGATGTGATGCCCGCAATGCTACCTAGCAAGCTACCTCCTAAGAGGGAGGTGGACCACAAGATCGAGCTAGTGTCTGAGGCCAAGCCACCAGCCAGAGCCCCTTATCGAATGTCTCCACCAGAGTTGGAGGAGTTGAGGAAGCAGCTCAAGGAGTTAGTTGATGCTGGCTTCATCAGACCATCGAAGGCACCCTATGGTGCACCGATTATATTCCAGCACAAGCATGATGGGTCATTATAGCTGTGCATAGACTATCGGGCTTTGAACAAGCTGACCATCAAGAACAAGTACCCCATCCCACTCATTGCAGACTTGTTCGATCAACTTAGGAGTGCAAGGTGGTTCACCAAGCTGGATTTGAGGTCAGGCTACTATCAAGTCAGGATTACGAAGGGAGATGAGCCAAAGACAGCATGTGTCACTTGGTATGGTTCGTATGAGTTCTTGGTGATGCCTTTCGGACTCACAAACGCCCCAGCAACATTCTGCACCCTTATGAACAAGGTACTTCAGTCATTCCTAGATCGGTTTGTTGTGGTTTATTTAGATGACATTGTGATCTACAGCCAGACTTTGGGAGAGCATGTAGACCACTTGAGACAGGTGTTCGAGGTGTTGCAGGTGCACAAGCTATTTGTCAAGAGGGAGAAGTGTTCATTCGCCTAGGAGGAGATCCCATTTCTTGGCCACATAGTGGGAGGTGGCAGGATACGCATGGATGAAGGCAAGATACACGCCATCCTGGAGTGGCAACTGCCAGCCAAGGTCACTGAGTTGAGATCATTCCTTAGGCTGGTTAACTACTACAGGCGCTTCATCAACGGTCACTCAGCAATAGCCACGCCATTGACTGACTTGCTCAAGAAAGGGAGAGCATGGGAGTGGAATGCAGGGTGCCAGGAAGCCTTTGATAAGTTGAAGCAAGCTGTGATCGAGGAGCCAGTCTTGGCCTTGCCAGACCATGCCAAGCCGTATGAGGTGCATACAGATGCATCAGACTTTGCCATAGGGGGCGTATTGATGCAGGAGGGACGTCCAGTCGCGTTCGAGAGTAGGAAGCTGAGTGAGACTGAACGTAAGTACACGGTCCAAGAGAAGGAAATGACTGCAGTGGTGCACTGCTTTCGCACTTAGCGCCATTACCTGTTGGGGTCAAGGTTCGTGGTTAGGATGGACAATGTGGCGACCAGCTACTTCCAGATGCAGAAGAAGCTGTCCCCCAAGTAGGCGAGATGGTAAGATTTTCTTGTAGAATTTGATTTCCAGATGGAGTACAAGCCAGGATGGGTGAACCTAGTGGCAGACGCCCTGAGCAGGAAGGCTAACCTTGCTTCCATTAGCCAACCAGAGGGGTCACTGGTGCTGCGCATCAATGAGGGACTTGCACATGATCCTACAGCCAAGGCTTTGATAGAGTATGCCCAGCAAGGTAAGACTAGGCGATTTTCGTTGCAGGATGGCTTGCTATACACCAGGGGCAGTAGACTATTTGTGTCATAGCACGAAAAGCTCCGCAAGGAAGTTTTGCAAGAATGCCATGATTCAACGAGGGCTGGACACCCCAGAGTGAGCCACACCTTGGCCCTAATCGAGGACCGGTACTACTGGCCGCACATGAGAGACAATGTGGAGGCCTTTGTGAAGACTTGTCTTGTGTGCCAACAGGACAAGGTGGAGCTCAAGAAACCAGGCGGTCTCTTGGAGCCATTGCCTGTGCCAGAGCGACCATGGGAAAGTGTTCCTCTAGACTTTATAGTCAGTTTACCCAAAGCAGAAGGGTTTGGAAGCATCATGGTAGTGGTGGACAGGTTTTCCAAGTATGGAATCTTCATTCCAGCAACCAAGGAGTGCCCAGCTGAGGAGGCAGCTCGATTGTTCCTAAAGAACATGGTTAAGTACTGGGGAGTGCCGAGGACCATTGTCAGTGATCGGGACGAGCGTTTCATGGGCAGGTTCTGGACTGAGTTGTTCAAGCTGTTGGGGTCAGACTGGAACTTTTCCACCAGCATACATTCGCAGATCGATGGGCAGACAGAGCATGTAAATGGACTATTAGAGGTCTACCTCAAGCACTAGTGAGTGCCACACAAAGGGACTGGCCAAAGCTGCTAGATATTGCACAGTTTTCCTATAACTTGCAAAGGAGCGAGGCAACGAACCAGAGCCCATTAGAGGTTGTAACAGGCCAACAACCACTAACACCTGGTTCGATTGCTGCAGGTTATATAGGGTCAAATCCAGCAGCATGCAAGTTTGCCAAGGCATGGCAGGAGCAAACTGACTTGGCCAGAGTTTGTCTACACAAGGTGGCCAAGAGGTCGAAGAAGTGGGCAGACTAGAAGAGGCGGGATGTGCAGTTCCAGGTTGGAGACTTGGTGTTAGTGAAGCTGCATCCCATTGTGCGCCATAGGGGGCTGCACAAAGGCCTAGTTCGGAGGTATGAGGGACCTTTCTGAGTAGTCAAGAGGGTAGGCAAGGTTGCCTACAAGCTAGATATGCCACCCAAGCCAAGGGTACACCCGGTGTTCCATGTGAGCATGCTCAAGCCATTCCATGAGGATGAAAGAGATCCAGGATGGGCAGAGTCAAAGCGTCCACCATTTGGAGCAAGGGCCTCATATGAGAAGGAGGTCCACAGCATCATGGCTGACCGGGAGGTGAGACGAAAGAACTATCAACCAAGACATGAGTACTTGGCGCGCTAGAAAGGACTTCCAGACATGAGGTGAGCTGGGAACCAGCAGAGGACTTATGGTAGTTCGGGGACTAGATCAAGCAGTACCATGTAGAAGATGCAGCGAGGGCATTGGCAATCAGGTGGGGGAGAATGTCATGTCTTGGAAGGGCACGCCAGGCACATTAGGCAAACCAGCAGGCGAGCCAGAGGTTAAGGCCCGCAGACTAGGCATGCTAGCGGGTATCTGCCTGCAAAGCCTAGCAAACGAGTTCAGAATGCCCGCCCGACTTGTAGGCCAGCCCGTGAGACCAAGGCCTGGCATACATGCTGCTCGCACCACATCTAGAACAGCCCAAGGTGCTGGACACGCAAGGAAAGCTTCTGAAAGCAGGCAGGATCAGCAGGAGCATCCTAGCATATTTGGTTGACCCTAAAAATCAGGAGTTAGCATCCTGATTGATTGTAATCCTATGATTTTAGCCTTTATTCTAGGGATATTGCCATTAAGCTGTAGCTGGAGCCTCAACTATAAATAGAGGGCTGCTCCACACTCATTTGGACACCATCAAACACTTCTGTTTCAGTGAATACAAGAGCATTTCCATAATTCTATCTTGTTCATCCAGTTTCTCTTTAACTTGCGTAATCAGCCCTTCCCATTGTTCTAGTGCCCGTACGCTTGTGTTTTAGGTAGACTTAGGCACCAAGGAGGTGATTTCGGGCCTAAGGCCGCACGGATTCTGAGTCTAAGGTCAGAGCCCGTGACACGGGCGCTCATCCGATCGGAGAGGCCAGTCGGAGAGACATAATGCACAAGCCAAGGATCAGCTCGGTCCCTCTCTACGTGCTGTCGATCCCACTACCGGTCCTGCTGCCACAACCCTCGGTCTGACTGTGGCTTAGACATGGAATGAATGCCGTATGCCTAAGCCAACCCACGAAATGAGTGTACAGGCAGTCAACCAGCCGGAGAGGCAGAATGAGCAAGCCGAGGATCGGCCCGGTCCCTCCCTGCGTGCTACCGATCCTGCTGCTGTAACCCTCGGTCCAGTTTGATCTTAGACTAGGAATGAACTCCGTATGCTTAGACATGGAATGAACTCCGTATGCCTAAGCCAACGCACGAAACGAGCGTGCGGGTGCTCAACCGGCCGGAGAGGTAGAATGCGCAAGCCAGGGACCGACCCGGTCCCTTCTGTGTGCTGTCGATCTTGCTACCGCAACCCTTGGTCCGGTCTGATCTTAGACTGGGAATGAACTTCATATGCCTAAGTCAACCCACGAAACGAGCGTGCGGGTGCTGAGTCAATCGGAGAGGCATAATGCGCAAGCTGGGGATCGGCTCGGTCCCCCTCTACGTGCTACCGGTCTCGCTACCACAACCCTCGATCCGATTGGGGCTTAGACATGGAATGAACTCCCTATGCCTAAGTCAACCCACGTAACGAACATGCGGGTACTTAGCCGGCTGGAGAGGTAGAATGCGTAAGCCGGGGATCAGCTCGGTCCCCCTTGCGTGTCACCGATCCTACTGTCGCAACCCTCGATCCGATCCGATCTTAGATTGGGAATGAACTCTATATGCTTAGACTGGGGATGAACTCCGTATGCCTAAGTCAACCCATGAAATGATCGTGCGAACACTTAGCCGACCAGAGAGGCAGGATGCGCAAGCCGGGGACCGAACGGGTGGTAGGTGGGTTCAAGCACATCTTCATATTTTTGCCCTGCCAATGCCATTTTTCTGGCTTGTAAATTCATACAATGGTCCCCTATGCCTACATGTGAAGTTTCATGGCAAGACGACCCTTTTTCTATTTTTCATGATTTTTGAAACTTTTTTACGGTTCGGGATTTGTTAAAATTTTTTAGCAATAGTTTTGTCCCCAAATTTGGTAGAGGTGATCCCTGTATTTTTGTTGGCACGTACAAAAAAATTCAGCTAAAAACTCGAAGTGGAGAAGATTTTGTGACGTTTGAAAAAAGTGTCCCCATTTTAGACACTTTAATGGTTACTGACAGCAAACCTATAAAATCTCAAATGCTCTTTAAGGGGGTGTGAGTTCTCGAGGTTTGATGAGGGATAGGGGGCCAATATAAGGGTCAAGTACTAGCACCCATCGCACATCATGTGCGCACACCCCCTTGCCCCCGAATCGTCGGAACCCCCAATGCCGTCGGTTAGGCTCTCCAACGATGCTCCGACGATGGTGCCCCGGGTGAAAAAAATGCGGCACCAGCACATGCCCGAGCCCAGCATGTGCACCATGGCTCAAACTCTTATACTAGGAATGAACTCCGTATGCTTAGACATGGAATGAACTCTGTATGCCTAAGCTAACCCACGAAACGAGTGTGCGGGCGCTCAGCCGATCGAAAAGGTCGGCCAGAGATGCATAATGTGCAAGCTGGTGATTAGCCCGATCCCTCTCTGCATGCTGCCGATCCTGCTACTGGTCCTACTACCACAACCCTCGGTCCAGCTGGGGGTTAGACATGGAATGAACTTCGTATGCCTAAGCCAACGCACGAAATGAGCGTGCGGGTGCTCAGTGATCGTAGAGGCAGAATGTGCAAGCCGAGGACCGGCCTGATCCCACCTGCGTGCTATCAATCCTACTGCCACAACCCATAGTATAGTCTGATCTCAGACTGGGAATGAACTTCGTATGCCTAAGTCAACCCCCGAAACGAGCGTGCAGGCGCTGAGCCAGTCGAAGTGGCATAATGCGCAAGCCGACGATCGACCCAGTCCCCCTCTGTGTGCTGCCTATCCCGCTGCCACAACCCTTAGTCTGGCTAGGGCTTAGACATGGAATGCACTCCCTATGCCTAAGCCAACCCACGAAATGGGCGTGCGGGCGCCCAGCCGACCAGAGAGGCAGAATGCATAAGCCAGGGATTGGCCCGATCCCCCCTGCGTGCTACCGATCTTACTGTCGCAACCCTCGATCTGGTCTGATCTTAGACTAGGAATGAACTTCATTTGCTTAGACTAGGAATGAACTCTGTATGCCTAAGTCAACCCACGAAACGAGCGTGCGGACGCTCAGCCCACCAGAGAGGTAAGATGCGCAAGCCGGGGATCGAACGGGTGGTGGGCGGGTTCAAGCACATCTTCTTATTTCTACCATGCCAATGCCATTTTTATGGCTTGTAAATTCATACAATGGTAGCCTAAGCTTTCATGTGAAGTTTCGTGGCAAGACGACCCCTTTTCTATTTTTCACGATTTTCAAAACTTTTTATGTTCGAGATTTTTTTAAATTTTTTTGGAAAGAGTTTTATCCCCAAATCTAGTAGAGATGATCCTTGTATTTTTTTTGGCGTGCACAAAAAAATTCAGCTAAAAACTCAAAGTGGAGAAGATTTTGTTACCATTTGAAAAAAGTGTCCCCATTTCAGACACTTTAATGGCTACTGGCAGCAAACCTATAAAATCTCAAATGCTCTTTAAGGGGGTGTGAGTTCCCGAGGTTTGATGAGGGATAGGGGGCCAATATAACGGCCAAGTACCATCACCCATCGCACATCATGTGCGCACACCCCCCGGCCCCCCAATCGTCGGAACCTCTAATGCCGTCGGTAAGGCTCTCGGACGATACTCCGACGATGGTGCCCCGTGCGAAAAAAATGCGGCATCAGCACATGCCTGAGCCCAACATGTGCACCGTGGCTCAAACTCTTAGACTGAGAATGAACTCTGTATGCTTAGACATGGAATGAACTCCGTATGCGTAAGCCAACCCATTAAACGAGCGTGTGAGCGCTCAGTCGGTAAGAGATGCAGAATATGCAAGTCGAGGATCAGCCTGATCCCCCTCTACGTGCTGCCGGTCTCGCTGCCACAACCCTCGATCCGACTGAGGCTTAGACATGGAATGAACTCCCTACGCCTAGGCCAACCCACGAAACGGGCATGCGATCGCTCAGCCGAACGGAGAGGTAGAATTTACAAGCCGGGGATCGACCTAATCCCCCCTACGTGCTACCGATCCTACTACAACAACCCTCGGTCTGGTCCAATCTTAGATTGGGAATGAACTCCGTATGCTTAGACTGGGGATGGACTCCATATGCCTAAGTCAACCCACGAAACGAGCGTACGGGCGCTCAACCGACCGGAGAGGTCGGTCGGAGACGCAGAATGTGCAAGCAGGGGGTCAGACGGTGCCCCATACATGCTGCCAATCTGTTGCTGCAACCCTCGGTTCGGTCCGATCTTAGACATGGAATGAACTCCGTATGCCTAAGCCAACCCATGAAACGAGCGTACGGGCACTCAGCCGGTGGGAGAGGTAAAATGCGCAAGCCAGGGATCGGCCCGATCCTTCCTGCATGCTGTCGATCCTGCTGCATAACCCTCGGTCCGATCCAATCTTAGACTGGGAATGAACTTCGTATGCCTAAGTCCCCCACAAAATGAGCGTTCGGGTGCTGAGCCTGATGGAGAGGTATAATGCGTAAGCCGCGGATCGACTTGGTCCTCCTCTACGTGATGCCGGTCTCACTACCAGAACCCTCGATTTGGTTGGGGCTTAGACATGGAATGAACTCACTATGCCTAAGCCAACCCACGAAACGGGCGTGCGGGCACTTAGCCGACCGGAGTGGCAGAATGTGCAAGCCAGGGATCGACCTAGTCCCCCCTACGTGCTGTCGATCCTGCTGTTGCAACCCTCGGTCCGATCCAATCTTAGACTAGGAATGAACTCCGTATGCTTAGACTGGGGATGAACTCTGTATGCCTAAGTCAACCCACGAAACGAGCGTGCAGGCGCTCAGCCGACCAGAGAGGCAGGATGCGCAAGCTGGGGATCGAATGGGTGGTTGGTGGGTTCAAGCACATCTTCATATTTCTGCTATGCCAATGTCATTTTTATGGCTTGTAAATTCATACAATGGTCCCCTATGCCTTCATTTGAAGTTTCGTGGCAAGATGACCCGCTTTCTATTTCTCACGATTTTCAAAACTTTTTGCAGTTCGGGAGTTTTTAAAATTTTTTTAGAAAGAGTTTGTCCCCAAAATTGGTAGCGGTGATCCTTGTATTTTTATTGGCATGCACAAAAAAATTCAGCTAAAAACTCAAAGTGGAGAAGATTTTGTGACCGTTTGAAACGAACGTGCAGGCGCTCAGTCGGTCGGAGAGGCAAAATGTGCAAGCCGGGGACTGGCCCGGTGCCCCACTATGTGCTATTGATCCTGCTGTCGCAACCCTCAGTCTGGTCTGATCTTAGACTGGGAATGAACTTCGTATGCCTAAGTTAACCCACAAAGCGAGCGTGCGGGCACTGAGCCGACCAGAGAGGCATAACACGCAAGTCAGGGATCAGCCCGATCCCCCTCTACGTGCTGTCGGTCCCGCTACCACAACCCTCAGTCTGGCTTGGGCTTAGACATGGAATGAACTCCGTATGCCTAAGCCAACCCACGAAACGAACGTGCGGGTGCTCAGTCGGCCGAAGAGGCAGAATGCGTAAAATGGGGATCGACCTGGTCCCCCCTATGTTCTGTCGATCCTGTTGCTGCAACCCTCAATCCAGTCCAATCTTAGACTGGGAATGAACTCCGTATGCCTAAGTCAACCCACGAAACGAGCGTGCAGGCGCTGAGCCGATCGGAGAGGCATAATGGTCAAGTCGAGGATCAGCCCGATCCCCCTCTGAGTGCTGCCGGTCCCGCTACCACAACCCTAAGTCCGGTTGGGGCTTAGACATGGAATGAACTCCCTATGCCTAACCAACCCACGAAACAGGTGTACGGGCGCTCAGCCGATCGTAGAGGCAAAATGCACAAGCTGAGGATCGATCTGGTCCCCCCCTACATGCTGCCGATCCTGCTGTTGCAACCCTCGGTCCGGTCTGATTTTTGATTGGGAATGAACTCCGTATGCTTAGACTGGGGATGAACTTCGTATGCCTAAGTCAACCCATGAAACGAGCATACGGGCGCTCAGCCGACCAGATAGGTAGGATGCACAAGCCGGGGATCGAACGGGTGGTAGGTGGGTTCAAGCACATCTTCATATTTCTGCTGTGCCAATGCCATTTTTATGGCTTGTAAATTCATACAATGGTCCCCTAAGCCTTCATGTGAAGTTTCATGGCAAGATGACCCGTTTTCTATTTTTTATGATTTTCAAAATGTTTTACGGTCTGGGATTTTTTAAAATTTTTTAGAAAGAGTTTTGTCCCCAAATTTGGTAGAGGTGATCCTTGTATTTTTCTTGGCATGCACAAAAAAATTCAGCCAAAAACTCGAAGTGGAGAAGATTTTGTGATCGTTCCAAAAAAGTGTCCCCATTTCAGACACTTTAATTGCTACTGGCAGCAAACCTATAAAATCTCAAATGCTCTTTAAGGGGGTGTGAGTACTCGAGGTTTGATGAGGGATAGGGGGCCAATATAAGGGCCAAGTACCAGCAGCCATCGCACATCATGTGCCACACCCCCTGGCCCCCCAATCGTCGAAACCCCCAATGTCACCGGTTAGGCTCTCCGGCATGCTCCGGTGATGGTGCCCCAGGCAAAAAAATGCGGCACCAGCACATGCCTGAGCCTAGCATGTGCACCGTGGCTCAAAATCTTAGACTGGGAATGAACTCCATATGCTTAGACATGGAATGAACTCCGTATGCCTAAGCCAAGCCACGAAACGATCCTGCGGGCACTCAACCGAACGGAGAGGCAGAATGCACCAGCCGAAGATCGGCCTGATCCCCCCCTACGTACTGTCGATCTTGCTATCGTAAGCCTAGTCCGGTCCGATCTTAGATTGGTAATGAACTCCATATGCATAAGTCAACCCACGAAATGAGCGTGCGGGCGCTGAACCGGTCGAAGAGGCATAATGTGCAAGCCGGGGATCGACCTAGTCCCCCTCTGCGTGCTACCGGTCCCGCTGCCACAACCCCCCGTCCAGCTGGGGCTTAGACATGGAATGAACTCCCTATGCCTAAGCCAACCCACAAAATGGGCGTGCGGGCACTCAACCTGTCGGAGAGGCAGAATGCACAAGCCAGGGATTAGGCCGGTCCCCCTTGCGTGCTGTCGATCCTGCTACTCCAACCCTCGGTCTGGTCCGATCTTAGACTGGGAATGAACTCCGTATGCTTAGACTGGGGATGAACTTCGTATGCCTAAGTCAACCCACAAAACGAGCGTGCGGGCGCTCAACCGGCCAGAGAGGCATAATGCGCAAGCCGAGGATCAGCCCGATCCCTCTCTGTATGCTGTCGATCCCGCTGCCAGTCCTACTACCACAACCCTCGGTCCGACTGGGGCTTAGACATGGAATGAACTCCGTGTGCCTAAGCCAACCCATGAAATGAGCGTATGGGCTCTCAGTCGACCGGAGAGGCAGAATGCCGGGGATCGACCCGGTTCCCCTTGCATGCTATCGATCCTGTTGCTGGTCCTGCTACCGCAACCCTCGGTCCGATCTGATCTTAGACTGGGAATGAACTTCGTATGCTTAGACATGGAATGAACTCCGTATGCCTAAGCCAACCCACAAAATGAGCGTGCGAACGCTCAGCCAGCCGGAGAGGCAGAATGCACAAGCCAGGGATCGGCCTGGTCCCCCCTACGTGCTGTCGATCTTGCTGCTGCAACCTTCGGTCCGATTCGATCTCAGATTGGGAATGAACTCCATATGCATAAGTCAACCCACAAAATGAGTGTACGGGTGTTGAACCGATCGAAGAGGCATAATGTGCAAGCTAGGGATCGACCCGGTCCCCCACTGCGTGCTGTCGGTCCCGCTGCCATAACCCTCGGTTCGGTTGGGGCTTAGACATAGAATGAACTCCCTATGCCTAAGCCAACCCACGAAACGTGCGTTCGGGCACTCTGTCGACTAGAGAGGCAGAATGCGCAAGCTGAGGATCGGCCCGGTCCCCCCTGCGTGCTACCGATCCTGTTGCCACAACCCTCGGTCCAGTCCAATCTTAGACTGGGAATGAACTCCGTATGCTTAGACTAGGGATGAACTCCGTATGCCTAAATCAACCCACGGAATGAGCGTGCAGGCGGTCAGCCAGCCGAAAAGGCTGGTTGGAGAGGCATAATGCGTAAGTCGAGGATCACTCTAATCCCTCTCTGCATGCTGCCAATCCCACTACCAATCTTGCTGCCACAACCTTCGGTTCGGCTGGGGCTTAGACATGGATTGAATTCCGTATGCCTAAGCCAACCCACAAAACGAGCATCCGGGCACTCAGTCGATCGGAGAGGCAGAATGCACAAGCCTAGGATCAGCCCGATCCCCCCCTGTGTGCTACCGATCCTGCTGCTAGTCTTACTGCCACAACCCTTGATCCGGTCCGATCTTAGATTGGGAATGAACTCGGTATGCTTAGACATCGAATGAACTCCGTATGCCTAAGCCAACCCATGAAACGAGCGTCTGGGCGCTCAGCCGGTCAGAGAGGTAGAATGCGCAAGCTGGGGACTGGCCTAATCCCCCTTACGTACTGTTGATCCTGCTACCGCAACCCTCGGTTCGGTCTGATCTTAGATTGGGAATGAACTCTGTATGCCTGAGTCAACCCACAAAACGAGCATACGAGAGCTGAGCCGATCGGAGAGGCATAATGCGTAAGCCGGGGATCGACCCGATCCCTTTCTACGTGCTACCGGTCCTACTGCGACAACCCTCAATCCGGCTTGGGCTTAGACATGGAATGAACTCTCTATGCCAAAGCCAACCCACGAAACGAACGTGCGGGCACTCAGCCGACCGAAGAGGCAGAATGCACAAGCCAGGGATCGGCCCGATCCCCCCTGCGTGCTGTCGATCCTACTGTCGCAACCCTCGGTCTAGTCTGATCTTAGACTCGGAATGAACTCCATATGCTTAGACTGGGGATGAATTCCATATGCCTAAGTCAACCCATGAAACGAGCGTGCGGGCACTCGGTCGGCTGGAGAGGCATAATGCGCAAGCCGAGGATAAGCTCGATCCCCTCTACGTGCTGTTGGTCTCGCTGCCGGTCCTACTGCCACAACCCTCGGTCTGGCTAGGGCTTAGACATGGAATGAACTCCATATGCCTAAGCCAACCCACGAAATGAGCGTGCGGGTGCTCAACCGGCCGGAGAGGCGGAATGCGTAAGCCGAGGATCGACCAGTCCACCCCAGCGTGCTGTCGATCTTGCTGCTGGTCCTGCTGCCGCAACCCTCGGTCTGATCCAATCTTAGACTGGGAATGAACTCCGTATGCTTAGACATGGAATGAACTTCGTATGCCTAAGCCAACCCACGAAATGAGCGTGCGGGCTCTCAGTCGACCGGAGTGGCATAATGCGCAAGTCGGGGACCAGCCAGGTCCCCCCTGCATGCTGTCGATCCTGCTATCGCAACCCTCAATCCGGTCTGATCTTATACTGGGAATGAACTCCGTATGCCTAAGTCAACCCATGGAACGAGAGTGCAGGCACTTAACCGGTCGGAGAGGCGTAATGCGCAAGTCGGGGATCGACCCAGTCCCCCTCTGCGTGCTGTCGGTCCCGCTACCACAACTCTCACTCTGGCTAGGGCTTAGACATGGAATGAATTCCCCATGCCTATGCCAACCCACGAAACAGACGTGCGGGTGCTCAACCGGCTGGAGAGGCAGAATGCGAAGTTAGGGATCGACCTGGTCCCCCCTGTGTGCTACCAATCCTGCTGTCGCAACCCACGATTCGATCCAATCTTAGACTAGGAATGAACTCTGTATGCTTAGACTGAGGATGAACTCCGTATGCCTAAGTCAACCCAGAAAAAGAGCATGTGGGCACTCAGCCGGCCGGAGAGGCCAATCGGAAAGGCATAATGCGCAAGTCGGGGATCAACCCAGTCCCTCTCTACGTGCTGCCGATCTCGCTGCCGATCTTACTGCCACAACCCTCGGTTCGACTGGGGCTTAGACATGGAATGAACTACGTATGCCTAAGTCAACCCACGAAAAAAGCATGCGGGCGCTCAACCGATCGGAGAGGCAAAATTTTTGTTGGCATGCATAAAAAAATTCAGCTAAAAACTCGAAGTGGAGAAGATTTTGTGATCGTTTGAAAAACGTGTCCCCATTTCAGACACTTTAATAGCTACTGGCCACAAACCTATAAAATCTCAAATGCTCTTTAAGGGGGTGTGAGTTCTCGAGGTTTGATGAGGGATAGATGGCCAATATAAGGGCCAAGTACCAGCACCCATCACACATCATGTGCGCACACCCCTCGACCCCCCCAATCATCGAAAACCCAATATCGTCGGTTAGGCTCTACGACGATGCTCCGACGATTGTGCCCCGGGTGAAAAAAATACGACACCAGCACAAGCCTGAGCCCAACATGTGCACCGTGGCTCAAAATCTTAGACTGAGAATGAACTCCTACGCTTAGACATGGAATGAACTCCGTATGCCTAAGCCAACCCATGAAACGAGTGTGCGGGCGCTCAGTCGGTCGAAGAGGTAGAATGCGCAAGCCGCAGATCGGCCCAGTCCCCCCCTGCATGCTATCAATCCTGCTGTCGAACCCTTAGTCCGGTCTAATCTTAGATTGGGAATGAACTCCGTATGCATAAGTCAACCCATGAAACAAGCGTGCGGGCGTTGGGTCGACCGGAGTGGCATAACGCGTCAGCCGGGGATCGGCCCTTGTCCACCTCTATGTGCTACCGGTCCTGCTGCCACAACCCTCGGTTCGGCTAAGGCTTAGACATGGAATGAACTCCCATAGCCTAAGCTAACCCACAAAATGGGTGTACGGGCCCTCAACCGGTTGGAGAGGCAGAATGCACAAGTCGGGGATCGGCCCGATCCCCCTTACGTGCTGTCGATCCTGCTGCCGTAACCCTCGATCTGATCCAATCATAGACTGCGAATGAACTCCATATGCTTAGACTGGGGATGAACTCCATATGCCTAAGCCAACCCATGAAATGAGCGTGCGGGTGCTCAGTCGGTCGGAGAGGCAGAATGCGCAAGCCGGGGATCGGTCTGGTCCCCCCTGCGTGTTGTCAATCCTACTACCGTAACCCTCAGTCTGATTCAATCTTAGACTAGGAATGAACTCAGTATGCCTAAGCTAACCCACGAAATGGGCGTGCGGGCTCTCAGCCGATCGGAGAGGCAAAATGCGCAAGCCGGGGATCGATTCGATCCCCCTTGTGTGCTGCCGATCCTGCTGCCGCAACCTTCGATCCGGTCTAATCTTAGACTGGGAATGAACTCCATATGCTTAGACTGGAATAAACTCCGTATGCCTAAGCCAAACCATGAAACGAGTGTGCGGGTGCTCAACCGACCCGAGAGGCAGAATGCGCAAGCCGGAGATCGGCCCAGTCCCTCTTATGTTCTGTCAATCCTGCTCTCGCAACCCTCGATTCGATCCAATCTTAGACTGGGAATTAAGTCCGTATGCCTAAGCCAACCCACAAAACGAGCGTGCAGGCACTGAGCCGACCGGAGAGGCATAATGCGCAAGTCGGGGATCAGTTCGGGCCCCCTCTGCGTGATGCCGGTCCCGCTGCCACAACCCTCGATCCAGCTGGGAATGAACTCCATATGCTTAGACATGGAATGAACTCCGTATGCCTAAGCCAACCCACGAAACGAGCATGCGGGCACTCAGCCGGTGGGAGAGGCAGGATGGCAAGCCGAGGATCGAATGGGTGGTAGGTGGGTTCAAGCACATCTTTATATTTCTGCCATGCCAATTCCATTTTTATGGCTTGTAAATTCATACAATGGTCCCCTAAGCCTTCATGTGAAGTTTCGTGGCAAGACGACCCATTTTCTATTTTTCATGATTTTTGAAACTTTTTACGGTTCGAGATTTTTTTAAATTTTTTTAGAAAGATTTTTGTTCCCAAATTTGGTAGAGGTGATCCTTGTATTTTTTTTGGCATGCACAAAAAAAGTCAGCTAAAAACTCGAAGTGGAGAAGATTTTTTGTCCGTTTGAAAAACGTGTCCCCATTTCAGACGCTTTGATGGCTACTGGCAGCAAACCTGTAAAACCTCAAATGCTCTTTAAGGGGGTGTGAGTTCTCGAAGTTTGACGAGGGAAAGGGGGCCAATATAAGGGCCAAGTATCAGCACCCATCGCACATCATGTGCGCACACTCCCCCGACCGCCCAATCGCTGGAACCCCTAATGATTGGGGATGAACTTCGTATGCCTAAGTCATCCCATGAAACGAGCGTGTGGGTGCTCAACCGGTCGGAGAGGCATAATGTGCAAGTCGGGGATCAGGTCGGTCCCCCTCTGTGTGCTGTCAATCCCGTTGTCAGTCTTGCTACCACAACCCTCAGTTCAGTCGGGGCATAGACATGTAATGAACTCCGTATGCCTAAGCCAACCCATGAAATGAGTGTGCGGGCACTCAGCTAGCCGAAGAGGTAGAATACGCAAGCTGGGGATCGACCTGATCCCCTCTACGTGCTATCGATCTCACTGCTAGTCCTACTGCAACAACCCTCAGTTCGGTCCGATCTTAGACTAAGAATGAACTCCGTATGCTTAGACATGGAATGAACTCCGTATGCCTAAGCCAATCCATGAAATGAGCATGCAGGCACTCAATCGGCTGGATAGGCAAAATGCACAAGCCAAGGATCGGCCCGGTCCCCCTCTGCGTGCTGTCGGTCCCGCTGCCACAACTCTCAATCCGGTTGGGGCTTAGACATGGAATGAACTCCCTATGCCTAAGCCAACCCATGAAATGGGCGTTCAGGCACTCAGTCGACCGGAAAGGCAGAATGCGCAAGTCGGGGATCAGTCCGGTCCCCCCTGCGTGCTGTCGATCCTGCTACCACAACCCTCGATCCGGTTCTATCTTAGACTAGGAATGAACTCTGTATGCTTAGACTGGGGATGAACTCCGTAGGCTTAAACTGAGGATGAGCTCTGTATGCTTAGATTGGGGATGAACTTTTTGTGGTTCGAGATTTTTTAAAATTTTTTTAGAAAAAGTTTTTTCCCCAAATTTGGTAGAGGTGATCTCTGTACTTTAATGGGTACTGGCAGCAAACTTATAAAATCTCAAATGCTCTTTAAGGGGGCGTGAGTTCTCGAGGTTTGATGAGGGATAGGGGGCCAATATAAGGGCCAAGTACCAGCACGCATCACACATCACGTGCGCACACCCCCTGGCCCCCCAATCGCTAAACCCCCAATGCCACCGGATAGGCTCTCCGATGATGCTCCGATGATGGTGCCCCTAGCAAAAAAAATACGGCACCAGTACATGCCCGAGTCCAGCATGTGCTCCGTGGCTCAAAGTCTTAGATTGGGAATGAACTCCGTATGCCTAAGCCAACCCACGAAATGAGCGTATGGGTGCTCAAGCGACCGGAGAGGTAGAATACCCAAGCCGGGGACCGACCCGATCCCACCGGCGTGCTGTCGATCCTACTGCTGCAACCCTTAGTACAGTCTGATCTCAGACTGGGAATGAACTTCATATGCCTAAGTCAACCCCCGAAACGAGCGTGCAGGTGCTGAGCTAGTCAGAGAGGCATAATGCGCAAGCCGACGATCGACCCAATCCCCCTCTGCGTGCTGCCTGTCCCGCTACCACAACCCTTGGTCTGGCTAGGGCTTAGACATGGAATGCACTCCCTATGCCTAAGCCAACCGACGAAATGGGCGTGCGGGTGCCCAGCCGACCAGAAAGGCAGATTACATAAGCTGGGGATCGACTCGATCCCCCCTGCATGCTACTGATCCTACTGTCGCAACCCTCGATCCGATTTGATCTTAGACTGGGAATGAACTTCATTTGCTTAGACTGGGAATCAACTCTGTATGCCTAAGTCAACCCATGAAACGAGCGTGCGAACGCTCAGCCCACCAGAGAGGCAAGATGCGCAAGCCGGGGATCGAATGGGTGGTGGGTGGGTTGAAGCACATCTTCTTATTTCTACCATGCCAATGCCATTTTTATGGCTTGTAAATTCATACAATGGTACCCTAAGCTTTCATGTGAAGTTTCGTGGCAAGACGACCCCTTTTCTATTTTTCACGATTTTCAAAACTTTTTGCGTTTGAGATTTTTTAAAATTTTTTTAGAAAGAGTTTTATCCCCAAATCTGGTAGAGGTGATCTTTGTATTTTTGTTGGCGTGCACAAAAAAATTCAGCTAAAAACTCAAAGTGGAGAAGATTTTGTTACCGTTTGAAAAAAGTGTCCCCATTTCAGACACTTTAATGGCTACTGGCAGCAAACCTATAAAATCTCAAATGCTCTTTAAGGGGGTGTGAGTTCTCGAGGTTTGATGAGGGATAGGGGGCCAATATAACGGCCAAGTACCAGCACCCATCACACATCATGTGCGCACACCCCCCGGCCCCCCCAATCGTCGGAACCTCCAATGCCGTCGGTTAGGCTCTCTAACGATGCTCCGGCGATGGTGCCCCATGCGAAAAAAATGCGGCATCAGCACATGCCCGAGCCCAAGCATGTTCATCGTGGCTCAAACTCTTAGACTGGGAATGAACTCTGTATGCTTAGACATGGAATGAACTCCGTATGCATAAGCCAACCCATGAAACGAGCGTGCGGACGCTCAACCGGTTAGAGAGGCAGAATACACAAGCCGGGGATCGACCCGATCCCCCTTTACATGCTGCCGGTCCCACTGCCACAACCCTCGGTCTGGCTGGGGCTTAGACATGGAATGAACTCCCTACGCCTAGGCCAACCCATGAAATGGGCATGCGGGCGCTCAGTCGATCGGAGAGGTAGAATTTGCAAGCCGGGGATCGGCCCAATCCCCCTTGCGTGCTACCGATCCTGCTGCAACAACCCTCGGTCTAATCCAATCTTAGATTGGGAATGAACTCCGTATGCTTAGACTAGGGATGAACTCCATATGCCTAAGTCAACCCACGAAATGAGCGTACGAATGCTCAGCTGACCGGAGAGGTCGGCTGGAGAGGCAGAATGCGTAAGCCGGGGGTTGGCCCGATCCCCCTATGTGTTGCCAATCTGTTACTACAACCTTCGGTTCGGTCCGATCTTAGACATGGAATGAACTCCGTATGCCTAAGCCAACCCATGAAACGAGCGTGCAGGCACTCAGCCGATCGGAGAGGTAGAATGCGCAAGCCAGGGATCGGCTCGGTCCCCCCTGCATGCTATCGAACCTGTTGCATGACCCTTGGTTTGATCCAATCTTAGACTGGGAATGAACTCCATATGCCTAAGTCCCCCACGAAATGAGCGTTCGGGCGCTGAGCCTGACGGAGAGGTATAATGCGCAAGCCACGGACCGACCTGGTCCTCCTCTACGTGATGTCGGTCCCGCTACCAGAACCCTCGGTCTGTTTGGGGCTTAGACATGGAATGAACTCCCTATGCCTAAGCCAACCTACGAAACGGGCGTGCGGGCACTTAACCGGTCGGAGAGGCAAAATGCGTAAGCCGGGGATCGGCCCAGTCCCCCCTGCGTGCTGCCGATCCTGCTGTTGCAACCCTCGGTCCGGTCTGATCTTAGACTAGGAATGAACTCCGTATGCTTAGACTGGGGATGAACTCCGTATGCCTAAGTCAACCCACGAAATGACTGTGCAGGTGCTCAACCGACCAGAGAGGCAGGATGCGCAAGCCGGGGATCGAATGGGTGGTAGGTGGGTTCAAGCACATCTTCATATTTCTGCTATGCCAATGTCATTTTTATGGCTTGTAAATTCATACAATGGTCCCCTATGCCTTCATTTGAAGTTTCGTGGCAAGATGACCCATTTTCTATTTCTCACGATTTTCAAAACTTTTTACGGTTTGGGATTTTTTAAAATTTTTTTAGAAAGAGTTTTGTCCCCAAATTTGGTAGAGGTGATCCTTGTATTTTTATTGGCGTGCACAAAAAAAGTCAGCTAAAAACTCGTAGTGGAGAAGATTTTGTGACCATTTGAAATGAGCGTGTAGGCGCTCAGCCGGTCGGAGAGGCAAAATGTGCAAGCCGGGGACCGGCCCAGTCCCCCATTGTGTGCTGTTGATCCTGCTGCCGCAACCCTCGGTCCGATCCAATCTTAGACTGGGAATGACCTTCGTATGCCTAAGTCAACCCATGAAGCGAGCGTACGGGCGTTGACCCGATCGGAGAGGCATAACATGCAAGTCGGGGGTCAGCCCGGTCCCCCTTTGCATGCTGCCGGTCCCGCTACCACAACCCTCGATCCGGCTTGGGCTTAGACATGGAATGAACTCCATATGCCTAAGCCAACCCACGAAACGAACGTGCGGGTGCTCAGTCGGCCGGAGAGGTAAAATGCGTAAAACGGGGATCGACCTGGTCCCCCGTACGTGATGTCGATCCTGTTGTTGCAACCCTCAATCCAGTCCAATCTTAGACTGGGAATGAACTCCGTATGCCTAAGTCAACCCACGAAACAAGCGTACGGGCGCTGAGCCGATCGGAGAGGCATAATGGTCAAGCTGGGGATCAGCTCGATCCCCCTCTGAGTGCTGCCGGTCCCGCTACCACAACCCTCAGTCTGGTTGGGGCTGACATGGAATGAACTCCCTATGCCTAAGCCAACCCACGAAACGGGTTTACGGGCCCTCAGCCGGTCAGAGAGGCAAAATGCGTAAGCCAAGAATCGACCCGATCCCCCCTGCGTGCTGCCAATCCTACTGTCGCAACCCTCGGTCCGGTCTGATTTTTGACTGGGAATGAACTCCGTATGCTTAGATTGGGGATGAACTCCGTATGCCTAAGTCAACCCATGAAACGAGCGTGCGGGCGCTCAGCCGACCAGAGAGGTAGGATGCGCAAGCCAGAGATCGAACGGGTGGTTGGTGGGTTCAAGCACATCTTCTTATTTCTGCTGTGCCAATGCCATCTTTATGGCTTGTAAATTCATACAATGGTCCCCTAGGCCTTCATGTGAAGTTTCATGGCAAGATGACCCGTTTTTTATTTTTTATGATTTTCAAAATATTTTACGGTATGGGATTTTTTAAAATTTTTTAGAAAGAGTTTTGTCCCCAAATTTGGTAGAGGTGATCCTTGTATTTTTCTTGGTATGCACAAAAACATTCAGCCAAAAACTCGAAGTGGAGAAGATTTTGTGATCGTTTGAAAAAAGTGTCCCCATTTCTGACACTTTAATTGCTACTGGTAGCAAACCTATAAAATCTCAAATGCTCTTTAAGGGGGTGTGAGTACTCGAGGTTTGATGAGGGATAGGGGGCCAATATAAGGGCCAAGTACCAGCAGCCATCGCACATCATGTGCGCACCCCCTAGCCCCCCAATCGTCGGAACCCCTAAAGCCATCAGTTAGGCTCTCCGGTGATGCTCCAATGATGGTGCCCCAGGCAAAAAAATGCGGCACCAGCACATGCCCGAGCCTAGCATCTGCACCATGGCTCAAAATCTTAGACTGGGAATGAACTCCGTATACTTAGACATGGAATGAACTCCGTATGCCTATGCCAAGCCACGAAATGATCCTGCAGGCACTCAACCGATCGAAGAGGCAAAATGCGCCAGCCGGGGATCGGCCTGATCCCCCCTACGTGCTGTCGATCCTGCTGCTGCAACCCTCGGTCCGGTCCGATCTTAGATTGGGAATGAACTCCATATGCATAAGTCAACCCATGAAACGAGCGTACGGGCGCTGAGTCGATCGAAGAGGCATAACGTGCAAGCCGAGGATCGACCTAGTCCCTCTCTGCGTGCTAGTGGTCCCGCTGCCACAACCCTCCGTCTGACTGGGGCTTAGACATGGAATGAACTCCCTATGCCTAAGCCAACCCACGAAATGGGCGTACGGGCACTCAACCACCCGGAGAGGCAGAATGCGCAAGCCGAGGATCGAGCTGGTCCCCCTTGCGTGCTGTCGATCCTGCTGCTGCAACCCTCAGTCCAGTCCGATCTTAGACTAGGAATGAACTCCGTATGCTTAGACTGGGGATGAACTTCGTATGCCTAAGTCAACCCATGAAACGAGCGTGCGGGCGCTCAACCGGCCAAAGAGGCATAATGTGCAAGCCAGGGATCAGCCCGATCCCTCTCTGTGTGCTGTCGATCTCGCTGCCGGTCCTACTACCACAACCCTCGGTCTGACTGGGGCTTAGACATGCAATGAACTCCGTATGCCTAAGCCAACCCATGAAATGAGCGTGCGGGCTCTCAGTCGATCAGAGAGGCAGAATGCGTAAGCCGGGGATTGGCCCAGTTCCCCCTGTGTGCTACCGATCCTGCTGTTGGTCCTGCTACCACAACCCTCGATCCGATCCAATCTTAGACTGGGATTGAACTCCGTATGCTTAGACATGGAATGAACTCCGTATGCCTAAGCCAATCCACGAAATGAGCGTGCGAACGCTCAGCCAGCCAGAGTGGCAGAATGCATAAGCCGGGGATCGACCCGGTCTTCCCTGCGTGCTGTCGATCTTGCTGCCGCAACCTTTGGTTCGATTCGATCTCAGACTGGGAATGAACTCCGTATGCATAAGTCAACCAACGAAACGAGCGTGCAGGCACTCAGCCGGTCGAAGAGGCATAATGCGCAAACCAGGGATCGGCCTGGTCCCCCACTGCGTGCTGCTGGTCCCGTTGCCATAACCCTCGATCCAGTTAGGGCTTAGACATGGAATGAACTCCCTATGCCTAAGCTAACCCACGAAATGTGCATTCGGGCACTCAACCGACTGGAGAGGCAGAATGCACAAGCTGAGGATCGGCTCGGTCCCCCCTACGTGCTATCGATCCTATTGCCACAACCCTCGATTTGGTCCAATCTTAGACTGGGAATGAACTCTGTATGCTTAGACTGGGGATGAACTTCGTATGCCTAAGTCAACCCACGGAACGAGCGTGCGGGCGCTCAGCCAATCGGAGAGGCCGGTCGGAGAGGCATAATGCGCAAGCCGGGGATCAGTCTGATCCCTCTTTGCATGCTACCAATCCCACTACCGGTCCTGTTGTCACAACCTTCGGTTCGGCTGGAGCTTAGACATGGATTGAAGTCCGTATACCTAAGCCAACCCACGAAACGAGCATCCGGGCACTCAGTCAATCAAAGAGGCAGAATGCCCAAGCCTAGGATCGACCCGGTCCCCCCTGCGTGCTATTGATCCTGCTGCTAGTCTTGCTGCCGCAACCCTCGATCCGATCCGATGTTAGATTGGGAATGAACTCGGTATGCTTAGACATCGAATGAACTCCGTATGCCTAAGCCAACCCATGAAAGGAGTGTCTAGGCGCTCAGCCGGTCAAAGAGGTAGAATGCGCAAGCCAGGGACTGACCTGATCCCCCCTGCGTGCTGTCGATCTTGCTGCCACAACCCTCGGTTCGATCTGATCTTAGATTGGGAATGAACTCCGTATGCTTGAGTCAACCCACAAAACGAGCACGCGGGAGTTAAGCCGGTCGGAGAGGATAATGCGTAAGCCGAGGATCGACCAGATCCCCCTCTGCGTGCTGCATATCCCGCTGCGACAACCTTCAATCCAGCTTGGGCTTAGACATGGAATGAACTCCCTATGCCTAAGCCAACCCACGAAACGAGCGTGCGGGCGCTCAGCTGATCGAAGAGGTAGAATGCGCAAGCCGATGATCGGCCCGGTCCCCCTACGTACTATCAATCCTACTGTCGTAACCCTTGATCCAGTCCGATCTTAGACTAGGAATGAACTCCATATGCTTAGACTGGGGATGAATTCCGTATGCCTAAGTTAACCCATGAAATGAGCGTGCGGGCACTCGGTCAGCTGGAGAGGCATAATGCGTAAGTCGAGGATCAGCTCGATCCCCTCTGCGTGCTGTCGATCTCACTGTCGATCCTGCTACCACAACCCTCGGTCCGGCTGGGGCTTAGACATGGAATGAACTCCATATGCCTAAGCCAACCCACGAAATGAGCGTGCGGGTGCTCAACTGGCCGGAGAGGCGAAATTCGCAAGTCGAGGATCGACCAGTCCACCCCAGCGTGCTGTCGATCTTGCTGCTGGTCCTGCTACCGCAACCCTCGGTCCGATCCGATCTTAGACTGGGAATGAACTCCGTATGCTTAGACATGGAATGAACTTCGTATGCCTAAGCCAACCCACGAAACGAACATGCAGGCTCTCAGTTGACTGGAGTGGTAGAATGCCAAGCCGGGGACCAGCCAGGTCCCCCCTGCATGCTATCGATCCTGCTGTTGCAACCCTCGATCCGGTCCAATCTTATACTGGGAATGAACTCCGTATGCCTAAGTCAACCCATGAAACGAGCGTGCAGGCACTTAGCCGATTGAAGAGGCATAATGCGCAAGCCGGGGATCGGCCCGATCCCCCTCTACGTGCTGTCGGTCCTGCTACCATAACTCTCGCTCTGGCTAGGGCTTAGACATGGAATGAACTCCCTATGCCTATGCAAACCCACGAAACAGGTGTGCGGGCACTCAACTGACAGGAGAGGCAGAATGCGCAAGTCGAGGATCGGCCTGGTCCCCCCTGCGTACTACCGATCCTGCTGTCATAACCCACGATTCGATCCGATCTTAGACTAGGAATGAACTCCGTATGCTTAGACTGAGGATGAACTCTGTATGCCTAAGTCAACCCACAAAACAAGCGTGTGGGCACTCAACCGGCCAGAGAAGCCGATTGGAGAGGCATAATGCGCAAGCCGGGGATCAGCTTGGTCCCCCTCTATGTGCTGTCGATCCCGTTGCCGATGTTACTACCACAACCCTCGGTCCGACTGGGGCTTAGACATGGAATGAACTACATATGCCTAGGCCAACCCACGAAACAAGCGTGCGGGCGCTCAACCGGAGGGAGAGGCAGAATTTTTGTTGGCATGCATAAAAAAATTCAGCTAAAAACTCGAAGTGGAGAAGATTTTGTGATCGTTTGAAAAAAGTGTCCCCATTTCAGACACTTTAATAGCTACTGGCCGCAAACCTATAAAATCTCAAATGCTCTTTAAGGGGGTGTGAGTTCTTGAGGTTTGATAAGGGATAGTGGCCAATATAAGGGCCAAGTACCAGCACCCATCTCACATCATGTACGCACACCCCTCGGCCCCTCCAATCACCGAAAACCTCAGTGTCATCGGTTAGGCTATCTGACGACGATTGTGCCCCGGGTGAAAAAAATGCGACAACAGCACAAGCCCGAGCCCAGCATGTGCACCGTGGCTCAAAATCTTAGATTGAGAATGAACTCCTATGCTTAGACATGGAGTGTGCGGGCACTCAGCCGGTCGGAGAGGTAGAATGCGCAAGCCAGGGATCGGCCCAATCCCCCCCTGCGTGCTTTCGATCCTACTATCGCAACCCTCAGTCCGATCCAATCTTAGACTGGGAATGAACTCCGTATGCATAAGTCAACCCACGAAACAAGCGTGCGGGTGCTGAGCCGATCGAAGAGGCATAACGCATAAGCCGAGGATCGGCCCTTGTCCCCCTCTACGTGCTGCCTGTCTCACTGCCACAACCCTCGGTCCGGCTGGGGCTTAGACATGGAATGAACTCCCTATGCCTAAGGTAACCCATAAAATGGGTTTACGGGCCCTCAGTCGGTCAGAAAGGCAGAATGCACAAGCCGAGGATCGACCCGATCCCCCTTACGTGCTATCGATCCTACTGTCGCAACCCTCGGTCCTGTTCAATCTTAGACTGTGAATGAACTCCACATGCTTAGACTGGGGATGAACTTCGTATGCCTAAGCCAACCCACGAAACGAGCGTGCGGGTGCTCAGCCGGCCAGAGGGGCAGAATAAGCAAGCCGAGGACCGGTCTGGTCCCTCTTGCATGTTGTTGATCCTACTGCCGCAACCCTCGGTCTGATCCAATCTTAGACTGGGAATGAACTCCGTATGCCTAATCTAACCCATGAAATGGGCATGCGGGCCCTCAACCGATCGGAGAGGGGAAATGCGCAAGCCGGGGATCGACTCGATCCCCTTGCATGCTATCGATCCTGCTGCAGCAACCCTCAGTCCGATCCGATCTTAGACTGGGAATGAACTCCATATGCTTAGACTGGAATGAACTCCGTATGCCTAAGCCAACCCATGAAACGAGTGTGTGGGCACTTAGCCGGTCAAAGAGGCAGAATGCGCAAGTCGGGGACCGACCCAGTCCCTCTTACGTTCTATCGATCCTACTGTCGCAACTCTCAGTTCGGTACAATCTTAGACTGGGAGTTAAATCTGTATGCTTAAGCCAACCCACGAAATGAGCGTGCAGGCACTGAGCCGATCGGAGAGGCATAATGCGCAAGTCAGGGATTAGCTCGGGCCCCCTCTGCGTGATGCCGATCCCGCTGCCACAACCCTCGGTCTAGCTGGGAATGAACTCCATATGCTTAGACATGGAATGAACTCTGTATGCCTAAGCCAACCCATGAAACGAGCGTGCGGGCGCTCAGCCAGTCGGAGAGGCAGGATGCGCAAGTCGGGGATCGAACGGATGGTACATGGGTTCAAGCACATCTTTATATTTCTGCCATGCCAATTCCATTTTTATGGCTTGTAAATTCATACAATGGTCCCCTAAGCCTTCATGTGAAGTTTCGTGGCAAGACGACCCGTTTTTTATTTTTCACGATTTTTGAAACTTTTTACGGTTCGGGATTTTTTAAAATTTTTTTAGAAAGATTTTTGTCCCCAAATTTGGTAGAGGTGATCCTTGTATTTTTTTTTTGGTATGCACAAAAACATTCAGCTAAAAACTCAAAGTGGAGAAGATTTTGTGTCTGTTTGAAAAAAGTGTCCACATTTCAGATGTTTTGATGGCTACTGGCAGCAAACCTATAAAACCTCAAATGCTCTTTAAGGGGGTGTGAGTTCTTGAGGTTTGATGAGGGATAGGGGGCCAATATAAGGGCCAAGTACCAGCACCCATCACACATCATGTGCGCACACTCCCCGGTCACCCAATCGTCGAAACCCCCAATGATTGGGGATGAATGTCGTATGCCTAAGTCAACCCACGAAACGAGCGTGTGGGTGTTCAGTCGGCCAGAGAGGCATAATATGCAAGTCAGGGATCAGCCCAATCCCACTCTGTGTGTTGTCGATCCCGTTGTCAGTCCTGCTACCGCAACCCTCGGTTCGGCCAGGGCATAGACATGTAATGAACTCGGTATGCCTAAGCCAACCCATGAAACGAGCGTGCAGGCGTTCAGCTAGCCGGAGAGGTAGAATGCGCAAGCTGAGGATCAGCCCAATCCCTCCCTGCATGCTATCGATCTTGTTGCTGGTCCTGCTACAACAACCCTCGGTCCGGTTCGATCTTAGACTGGGAATGAACTCCGTATGCCTAAGCCAATCCACAAAACGAGCGTGCGGGCACTCAACCGGCTGGAGAGGTAAAATGCATAAGCCAGGGATTGACCCAGTCCCCCTCTACGTGCTGTCGGTCCTGCTGCCACATCCCTTAATCCAGCTGGGGCTTAGACATGGAATGAACTCCCTATGCCTAAGCCAACCCATGAAATGGGCGTGCAGGCACTCAGTCGACCGAAGAGGTAGAATGCGCAAGCCGGGGATCGGCCCAGTCCCCTTTACGTGTTGCCAATCCTGCTGCCACAACCCTCAATCCGATTCGATCTTAGACTAGGAATGAACTCCGTATGCTTAGACTGGGGATGAACTCCGTATGCTTAGATTGATGATGAACTCCATATGCTTAGACTGGGGATGAACTTTTTGCGGTTCGAGACTTTTTAAAATTTTTTTAGAAAAAGTTTTTTCCCTAAATTTGGTAGAGGTGATCCCTGTACTTTAATGGGTACTGGCAGCAAACCTATAAAATCTCAAATGCTCTTTAAGGGGGTGTGAGTTCTCGAGGTTTGATGAGGGATAGGGGGCCAATATAAGGGCCAAGTACCAGCACCCATCGCACATCATGTGCACACACCCCTCGGCCCGCCAATCATCGGAACCCCCAATGTCACCGGTTAGGCTCTCCGGTGATGCTCCGACGATGGTGCACCGAGCGAAAAAAATACGGCACCAGCACATGCTCGAGTCCAGCATGTGCTCCGTGGCTCAAAGTCTTAGACTGGGAATGAACTCCGTATGCCTAAGCCAACCCACGGAACGAGCGTGTGGGTGCTCAACCGATCGGAGAGGCAGAATGCGTAAGCCAGGGATCGGCTTGATCCCTCTATGTGTGTTGCCGGTCCCGCTACCACAGCACTCGGTCCGATTGGGGGTTAGACAAGGAATGAACTCCCTATGCCTAAGCCAACCCACGAAACGGGCATGCGGGCACTCAGTCGACCGAAGAGGCATAATGCGTAAGCTGGGGATCGACTCGGTCCCCCTGTGTGTTGTCGATCCTACTGCCGCAACCCTCAGTCCGGTTCGATCTTAGATTAGGAATGAACTCCATATGCTTAGATTGGGGATTAACTTTTTACGGTTCGGGATTTTTTAAAATTTTTTTAGAAAACATTTTTTCCCCAAATTTGGTAGAGGTGATCCTTGTACTTTAATGGCTATTGGCAGCAAACCTATAAAATCTCAAATGCTCTTTAAGGGGGTGTGAGTTCTCAAGGTTTGATGAGGGATAGGGGACCAATATAAGGGCTAAGTACCAGCACCTATTGCACATCATGTGCGCACACCCCCCCGACCCTCCCAATCGTCGAAACCCCCAATGCCGTCAGTTAGGCTCTCCAGTGATGCTCTGACGATGGTGCCCCTAACAAAAAAAATGCGGCACCAGCACATGCCCGAGTCCAGCATGTGCTTCGTGGCTCAAAGTCTTAGACTGGGAATGAACTCTGTATGGTTAGACATGGAATGAACTCTATATGCCTAAGCCAACCCACGGAACAAGCGTGCGGGTGCTCAGCTGGCTGGAAAGACAAAATGCACAAGCCGAGGATCGACCCAGTCCCCCCTGCGTGCTGTCGATCCTACTATCACAACCCTCAGTTCAATTTGATTTTAGACTAGGAATGAACTCCGTATGCTTAGACTGGGGATGAACTCCGTATGCCCAAGTCAACCCACGAAACAAGCGTGCAGGAGCTCAGTCGATCGGAGAGACCGATTGGAGAGGCAGAATGCGTAAGCCAGGGATCAGCCCGGTCCTTCCCTACGTGCTATCGATCCTGCTACTCGTCCTGCTACCGTAACCCTCGATCCAATCCGATCTTAGACTGGGAATGAACTCCGTATGCTTAGACATGGAATGAACTCCGTATGCCTAAGCTAACCCTCGAAACAACCGTACAGGTGCTCAGTCAGTCTGAGAGGTAGAATGTGTAAGCTGAGGATCGACCTGGTCCCCTCCTACGTGCTATCGATCCTACTGCAGCAACTCTCAGTCCGGTCAAATCTTAGACTGGGAATGAATTCCGTCTGCCTAAGTCATCCCATGAAATGAGCGTTCGGGTGCTGAGCCGGTCGGAAAGGCATAATGTGCAAGCCGGGGATCCGCTCGGTCCCCCTCTAACTGCTGTCGATCCCGCTGCCACAACCCTCGGTCTGACTGGGGCTTGGACATGGAATGAACTCCCTATGCCTAAGCCAACCCATGAAACGGGCATGGGGGCACTCAGCCGACCAAAGAGGCCGGTCGAATAGGTAGAATGTGCAAGCCAGGGATTGGCTCAGTCCCCCCTGCGTGCTGTCGATCCTGTAGCTGCAACCCTCGGACCAGTCTGATCTTAGACTGGGAATGAACTTCGTATGCTTAGACTGGGGATGAACTCCGTATGCCTAAGTCAATTCATGAAATGAGCGTGCAAGCGCTCAACCGGCCGAAGAGGCCAGTTGGAGAGGCGTAATACGTAAGTCGAGGATCAACCTGGTCTCCCTCTACATGCTGTCGATCCCGCTATCGGTCCTACTACCACAACCCTCGGTCTGACTGGGGCTTAGACATGGAATGAACTCCGTATGCCTAAGCCAACCACGAAATGAGCGTGCGGGCGTTCAGCCGATCGGAGTGGCAGAATGTGCAACCTGGGGATCAGCCCGGTCCACCCCTGCTTGCTGCCGAACCTGCTGCTGGTCCTACCGTCGCAACCCAAGGTCCAGTTTGATCTTAGACTGGGAATGAACTCCGTATGCTTAGACATGGAATGAACACCGTATGCCTAAGCCAACCCACGAAATGAGCGTGTGGGCGCTCAGCCTGTCGGAGAGGCAGAATCGTAAGCCGGGGACCTGCCCGGTCCCCTCTTGCGTGTTGTCGATCCTGCTGCTACAACCCTTGGTCCAGTCTGATCTTAGACTGGGAATGAACTCCGTATGCCTAAGTCAACCCATGAAACGAGCGTACGAGCGCTGAGCCGACTGGAGAGGCATAATGTGCAAGCCGAGGATCGACCCGATCCCCCTCTGCGTGCTGTCGGTCCTATTGCCACAACCCTTGATTCGACTGGGGCTTAGACATGGATGAACTCCCTATGCCTAAGCCAACCCACAAAATGGGCGTGCAGGCGCTCAGTCGGCCGAAGAGGCAGAATGCGCAAGCCGAGGATCGGCCTGGTCCCCACTACGTGCTATCGATCTCGCTGCCGCAACTGTCAGTCCGATCTGATCTTAGACTTGGAATGAACTCTATATGCTTAGATTGGAGATGAACTCCGTATGCCTAAGTCAACTCACGAAACGAGCGTGCGGACGCTCAGCCAACCAAACAAGCAGGATGCACAAGCCGGGGATCGAACGGGTAGTAGGTGGGTTCAAGCACATCTTCATATTTCTGCCATGCCAATGCCATTTTTATGGCTTGTACGTTCATACAATGGTCCCCTACGCCTTCAAGCATCCCCGGTCGACTGAGCGCTCGCACACTCATTTCATAGGGTGGCTTAGGCATACAGAGTTCATTCCATGTCTAAGCGTATGAAATTCATTCCCAGTCAAAGAGTTTGAGTCACGGTGCACATGTTGGCTCGAGCATGTGCTGGTGCTACATTTTTTTTGCTCGGGGCACCATCGTCAGAGCATTGTCGGAAAGCCTAACCAGCGACATTAGGGGTTCTAATGATTGGTGGGGCCGGAGGGGTGTGCGCACATGATGTGTAATGGGTGCTGGTACTCAGCCCTTATATTGGCCCCCTATCCCTCATCAAACCTTGAAAACTCACACCCCCTTAAAGAGCATTTGAGATTTTATAGGTTTGCTGCCAGTAGCCATTAAAGTGTCTGAAATAGGGACACTTTTTTCAAATGGTCACAAAATCTTCTCCACTTCGAGTTTTTAACTAAATTTTTTTGTGCATGCCAACAAAAATACAAAGCTCGCCTCTACCAAATTTGGGGGCAAAACTCTTTCCAAAAAAATTTTAAAAAATACTAAACCGCAAAAAGTTTTGAAAATCATGAAAAATAGAAAACGGGTCGTCTTGCCACGAAAATTCACATGAAGGTGTAGGGGACCATTGTGTGAATTTACAAGCCATAAAAATGGCATTGGCATGGCAGAAATATGAAGATGTGCTTGAACCCACCTACCACCCGTTCGATCCCCGGCTTACGCATTCTACCTCTCTGGTCAACTGAGCGTCCGCACACTCATTTCATGGGTTGACTTAGGCATACGGAGTTTAGGCCTAGTCTAAGCATACGAAGTTCATTTCAAGTCTAAGATCAGACCAGATCGAGGCTTGTGGCAGTAGGATCGGTAGCATGCAGGGGGGACCGGGCCGATCCCCAGCTTGCGCATTCTGCCTCTCCGACCATCTAAGCGGTCGCACGCCCGTTTCATGGGTTGGCTTAGGCATAGGGAGTTCATTCCATGACTAAGCCCCAGTCAGACCGAGGGTTGTGGCAGCGGGATCGGTAGCACGTAGAAAGGGATCGGGACGATCCTTGGCTTGTGCATTATGCCTCTCCGGCCGACTCAGTGCCCGTACGCTCGTTTCATGGGTTGACTTAGGCATACAGAGTTCATTCCCAGTCTAAGATCGAACTGGACCGAGGGTTGTGGCAGCAGGATCGACAGCACGCAAGGGGGGATCGGGTCGGTCCCCGGCTTACGCATTCTGCCTCTCCGGCCGACTGAACACTTGCATGCTCATTTTGTGGGTTGGCTTAGGCATACGGATTTTGTTCCATGTCTAAGCATACGGAGTTCATTCCCAGTCTAAGATCAGACCGGACCGAGGGTTGTGGCAGTAGGACCAGTAGCAGGATTGACAGCACGTAGAGGGGATCGGGCCGATCTTCGGCTTGCACATTCTACCTCTCCGACCGGCTGAGTGCCCGCACGTTAATTTCATGGGTTGGCTTAGGCATACGGAGTTCATTCCATGTCTAAGCCCTAGCCAGATCGAGGGTTGTGGCAGCATGACCGGTAGCGGGATTGGCAGCATGCAGAGGGGGATCGAACTGATCCCCAGCTTGCACATTATGCCTCTCCAGCCGGCCTCTCTGGCTGGTTGAGCGCCCGTACCCTCATTTCGTGGGTTGACTTAAGCATACGTAGTTCATCCAAAGTCTAAGCATATGGAGTTCATTCCAGTCTAAGATCGGATCGGACTGAGGGTTTCGGTAGTAGGATCGGTAACATGCAGGCGGGATCGGGCCGATCCTCGACTTGCACATTCTACCTTTCTGATCGATTGAGCACCTCCACATCCGTTTCATGGGTTGGCATAGGCATAGGGAGTTCATTCCATGTCTAAGCCCCAGCCAGACCGAGGGTTATGGCAGCGGGATCGGTAGCACTCAGAGGGAGACTGGGTCGATCCTCAACTTACGCATTATGCCTCTCCGGATGGCTCAACGCCTGAACGCTCGTTTTATTGGTTGACTTAGGCATACAGAGTTCATTCTCAATCTAAGATCGGATCGGACCGAGGGTTGCGGTAGCAGGATCGACAGCACGTAGGGGGGATTGGGCCGGTCCCTGGCTTGTGCATTCTGCCTCTCTTGTCAGCTGAGCGCCCGCACGCTCGTTTCGTGGTTTGGCTTAGGCATATGGAGTTCATCCCATGTCTAAGCATACGGAGTTCATTCCCAATCTAAGATCAGATCGGACCGAAGGTTGCGATAGCAAGACCAACAGCAGGATTGACAGCATGCAGGGGACCATTGTATGAATTTACAAGCCATAAAAATGGCTTGGCACGATAGAAATATGAAGATGTGCCTGAACCCACCTAACACCCGTTCGATCCCCGGCTTACACATCCTGCCTTTCTGGTCGACTGAGCATCCGCACGCTCGTTTCGTGGGTTGACTTAGGCATACGGAGTTCATCTCCAGTCTAAGCATACGGAGTTCATTCCCAGTCTAAGATTGGACCGGATCGAGGGTTGTGATAGCAGGATCGACAGCACGTAAGGGGGATCGGGTGATCCCCGACTTACGCATTCTACCTTTTCGACCGGCTGAGCACCCGCACGTTCGTTTCGTGGGTTGGCTTCGGCATAGGGAGGTCATTCCATGTCTAAGCCCCAGCCAGATCGAGGGTTGTGGCAGTAGGACCGACAGCACGCAGAGGGGACCGAGCTGATCCCCGACTTACGCATTATGCCTCCTCGATCGGCTCAACGCTTGAACGCTCATTTCATGGGTTGACTTAGGCATACGAAGTTCATTCCCAGTCTAAAACAGACCGGACTGAGGGTTGCGATAGCAAGACTAGCAGCAGGATCGACAGCATATAGGGAGGACCGGGCCGATCCCCGGCTTGCGCATTTTGCCTCTCCGACTGGCTGAGCACCTGCACACTCGTTTCGTGGATTGGCTTAGGCATACGGAGTTCATTCCATGTCTAAGCCCTAGCCGGATCAAGGGCTATGGTAATGGGACTGACAGCATGCAGAGAAGGACTGGGTCGATCCCCAGCTTACGCATTCTGCCTCTCTGGTCGACTGAGCGCCCGCACGCTTATTTTATGGGTTGGCTAAGGCATACGAAGTTCATTCCAAGTCTAAGCATATGGAGTACATTCCCAGTCAAAAATCAGACCGGATCGAGGGTTGCGACAACATGACCAGCAGCAAGATTGGTAGCACGTAGGGTGGGATAGGGTCGATCCCCGGCTTGTGCATTCTGCCTCTCCGGTTGACCTTTCTAACGATTGAGTGCCCGTACACTCATTTCATGGGTTGACTTAGGCATACAGAGTTCATCCCCAGTCTAAGCATATGGAGTTCATTCCCAGGGGGGACCGGGCTGATCCCCGACTTACGCATTCTGCCTCTCTGGCCGGTTGAGTGCCCGCACGCCTGTTTGGTGGGTTGGCTTAGGCATAAGGAGTTCATTCCATGTTTAAGCCCTAGCCGGACCGAGGGTTGTGGTAGTGGGACCGGTAGCAAGTAGAGGGGGACCAGGCCAATCCCCGACGTGCATATTTTGCCTCTTCGGTCGGCTTAGTGCCCGAACACTCGTTTCGTGGGTTGAGTTAGGCATACAGAGTTCATTCCCAGTCTAAGATCAGACCGAACCGACAGTTGCGATAGCAAGATCGACAGCTCGTAGGGGGGGACCAGGTCGAGCCCTGGCTTGGGCATTCTGCCTCTCCGGTCGGTTGAGCGCCCGCATGCTCGTTTCATGGGTTGGCTTAGGCATACGAAGTTCATTCCATGTCTAAGCATAAAGAGTTCATTCTCAGTCTAAGATTGGACCAAACCGAGAGTTGCAGTAGCAAGATCGGCAGCACGCAATGGGGGACTGAGTTGATCCCTGGCTTGTGCATTCTGCCTCTTCGCCAGCCTCTCCTGTAGGTTGAGCGCCTGTGCGCTCGTTTCGTGGGTTGACTTAGGCATACGAAGTTCATCCACAGGCTAAGCATACGAAGTTCATCCCCAATCTAAGATCTAACCGGACCGAGGGTTACGACAGTAGGGTCGACAGCACGTAGGGGGTATCGAGTCGATCCTCGATTTACGCAATCTGCCTCTCCGACCGGCTGAGCACCCGCACACCCGTTTCGTGGGTTGGCTTAGGCATAGGGAGTTTCATTCCATGTCTAAGCCCCAATCCGATCGAGGGTTGTGGCAGCATGACCGACAGCACGCAGAGGGGGATCGAGCCAATCCCCGGCTTGCACATTCTGCCTCTCCGATCGGCTGAGCACCCGCACGATCGTTTCATAGGTTGGCTTAGGCATACGGAGTTCATTACATGTCTAAGCATACGGAGTTCATTCCCAATCTAAAAGTTTGAGCCACGGTGCACATGCTGCGCTCAGGCATGTGGTGGTGCTTCATTTTTTTCCCCTGGGGCACCATCGTCGGAGCATCGTCGGAGCATCACCAGAGAGCCTAACCGACAGCATTGAGGGTTCCGACGATTGTGGGGGCCGGGGGGTGTGCGCACATGATGTGCGATGGGTGCTGGTACTTGGCCCTTATATTGGCCCCCTATCCTTCATCGAACCTTGAGAACTCACACCCCCTTAAAGAGCATTTGAGATTTTATAGGTTTACTGCCAGTAGATATTAAAGTGCCTGAAATGGGGGCACTTTTTTCAAACGGTCGTAAAATCTTCTCCACTTCGAGTTTTTAGCTAAATGTTTTTGTGCATGCCAAAAAAAATACAAGGATCACCTCTACCAAATTTGGGGACAAAACTCTTTCTAAACAAAATTTAAGAAATCCCGAACCGTAAAAAGTTTCAAAAATCATGAAAAATAGAAAACAGGTCGTCTTGCTATGAAACTTCACATGAAGGTGTAGGGGACCATTGTATGAATTTACAAGCCATAAAAATGGCATTGGCACGGCAGAAATATGAAGATGTGCTTGAACCCACCTATCACCTGTTCGATCCCTGGCTTACGCATCCTATCTCTCTGGTCTACTGAGAATCCGCATGCTCGTTTCGTGGGTTGACTTTGACATACGGAGGTAATCCCCAGTCTAAGCATACGGAGTTCATTCCCAGTCTAAGATCGGACCGAACCGAGGGTTGCGACAGTAGGATCGATAGCACACAGGGGGACCAGGCCGATCCTCGGCTTGCGCATTCTACCTCTCCGATCGGCTGAGCACCCGCACACCCTTTTCGTGGGTTGGCTTAGGCATAGGGAGTTCATTCCATGTCTAAGCCCCAGCCGGACCGAGGGTTGTGGCAGCGGGATCGGTAGCACGCTGAGGGGGATCGGGCCGATCCTAGGCTTGCGCATTATGCCTCTCCGGCCAGCTCAGCGACCGCACACTCATTTCGTGTGTTGACTTAGGCATACGGAGTTCACTCCCAGTCTAAGATCAAACTAGACCGAGGGTTACAGTAGCAGGATTGACAGCATGTAGGGGGAACCGGGCCGATCCCCGGCTTACGCATTCTACCTCTCCGGCCAGCTGAGCGCCCCCATGCTCATTTCATGGGTTGGCTTAGGTATACGGAGTTCATTCCATGTCTAAACCCCAGTCGGACCCAGGGTTATGGCAGTAGGATCGGTAGCGGGATCGGTAGCATACAGAGGGGGACCGAGCTGATCCCCGGCATACGCATTATGCCTCTCCGGCCGGTTGAGCACCCGTACGCTCATTTCATGGGTTGACTTAGGCATACAGAGTTCATCCCCAGTCTAAGCATATGGAGTTCATTCCCAGTCTAAGATCGGATTAGACCGAGGGTTGCGATAGCAGGATCGATAGCACGCAGAGGGGACCGGGTCGATCCCTAGCTTGCACATTATGGCTCTCCGGCTGGAGTTCATTACATGTCTAAGCCCCAGTCGGACCGAGGGTTGTGGCAGTAGGACCGGCAGCGGGATCGATAGCACGCAGAGGGGGACTGGGCTGATCCCTGACTTGTGCATTATGTCTCTTCGATCGACCTCTCCGACTAGCTAAGTACCCTCACGCTCATTTCGTGGGTTGACTTAGGCATACAGAGTTCATCCCCAGTCTAAGTATATGAAGTTCATTGCCAGTCTAAGATCAGACCGGACCGAGGGTTGTGGTCGCAAGATCGATAGCACGCACGGAGGACCAGACTGAAGGTTGCAGCAATAGGATCGGTAGCATGTAGGGGGGACCAGGCTGATCCTTAGCTTGTGCATTCTGCCTCTCTAGCCGGCTAAGCGCCCGCATGGCCGTTTCGTGGGTTGGCTTAGGCATAGGGAGTTCATTCAATGTTTAAGCCCTAGCCAGACTGAGGGTTGTCGTAGCAGGACTGGCACCAGGTAGAAGGGGATCGGGCTGATCCCCGGCTTGCGCATTATGCCTCTCCGATCGGTTCAGCATCGAAACGCTCATTTCGTGGGTTGACTTAGGCATATGGAGTTCATTCTCAATCTAAGATCGAACCAGACCGAGGGTTACCCAGCAAGATCAACAGCACACAGGAGGGACCGGGCCTGTCCCCGGCTTGCACATTCTGCCTCTTTGGCCAGCTAAGCGCCCACACGCTCATTTCATGGGTTGTCTTAGGCATACGAAGTTCATTCCATGTCTAAGCATACGGAGTTCATTCCCAGCTAAGATTGGACCAGACCAAGGGTTGCAACAGCAGGACTAGAAGTAGGATTAGCAGCACATAGGGAGGACCAGGCCGATCCCCGACTTGTGCATTCTGCCTCGTTGGTCGGCAGAGCACCCGCACACTCGTTTCGTGGGTTGGCTTAGGCATAGGGAGTTCATTCCATGTCTAAGCCCTAGCCGGACCGAGGGTTGTGCAATAGGATCGACAACATGAAAAGGGGGACCAGGCCGATCCCCGGCTTACGCGTTATGCCTCTTCGACTGGCTCAGCGCCCGCATGCTCATTTCATGGGTTGACTTAGGCATACGGGTTCATTCCCAGTCTAAGATCAGACGGACCGAGGGTTGTGTTAGCAGGATCGACAGCACGCAGGGGGGACCAGGCCAATCCTCGACTTACGCATTCTGCCTCTCCGATCGGCTGAGCACCCGCATGCTCGTTTCATGGGTTGGCTTAGGCATACGGAGTTCATTCCCAATCTAAGATCAGACCCGATCGAGGGTTACGGTAGCAGGACCAATAGCAGGGTCGACAGCACGCAAGAGGGACCGAGCCATTCCAAGCTTGAGCATTCTGCCTCTCCGACTGGTTGAGCACCCACACACTTATTTCATGGGTTGGCTTAAGCATACAGAGTTCATTCCATGTTTAAACCCCAACTAGACCGAAAGTTATGGCAGCAGGATCGACAGCGGGATCGACAGCACACAGAGGGGAACTGGGCTGATCCTTGGCTTCCGCATTATGCCTCTCCGACCAGCCTCTCCGGCCGACTGAGCGCCCGTATGCTCGTTTCGTGGGTTGACTTAGGCATACAGAGTTCATCCGCAGTCTAAGCATACAGAGTTTATTCCCAGTCTAAGATCAAACCGGACCGAAGGTTGCGGCAGCAAGATCGATAGCACATAAGGGGGACCGAGCCGATCCCTGGCTTACGCATTCTGCATCTCCGGCTGGCTGAGCGCCCACACGCCCATTTGGTGGGTTGGCTTAGGCATAGGGAGTTCATTCCATGCCTAAGCCCCAGCCAGACCGAGGGTTGTGGCAGCGGGATAGGCAGCACGCAGAGGGGGATCGACCCAATCCCTGGCTTACGCATTATGCCTCTCCTATCGGCTCAACGGCCGCACGCTCATTTCATGGGTTGACATAGGCATACGGAGTTCATTCCCAGTCTAAGATCAGACCAGACCGAGGGTTGCAGTAGTAGGATCGACAGCACGTAGGGGGGATCGAGCTGATCCCCGACTTACGCAATTTGCCTCTCCAGCAGGCTGAGCGTCCACACACTCATTTTATGGGTTGGCTTAGGCATACGGAGTTCATTCCAAGTCTAAGTATACGAAGTTCATTCCCAGTCTAAGATCGGATCGGATCGAGGGTTGTGGCAGCAGGATCGATAGCACACAGGGAGGGACCGGGTCGATCCCTGGCTTGCGCGTTCTGCCTCTCCGTCCGACTGAGCGCCCGCACGCTCATTTCATGGGTTGGCTTAGGCATATGGAGTTCATTCCATGTCTAAGCCCCAGTCGGACCAAGGGTTATGGTAGCAAGACCGACAGCGGGATTGACAGCACGCAGAGGGGGATCGGGCTGATTCTGGGCTTGCGCATTGTGCCTTTTCGACCGGCCTCTTCGGTCGGTTGAGCCCCCGCATACTCGTTTTGTGGGTTGACTTAGGCATACGGAGTTCATCCCCAGTCTAAGCATACGGAGTTCATTCCCAGTCTAAGATCGGATCGGATCGAGGGTTGCAACAGCAAGATCGGTAGCACATAAGGGGGATCGAGCTGATCCTCGGCTTGCGCATTCTGCATCTCCGGTCGGCTGAGCACCCGCACGCCTATTTCGTGGGTTGGCTTAGGCTTAGGGAGTTGATTCCATGTCTGAGCCCCAGTCGGATCGAGGGTTGTGGCAGCGGGACCGTCAGCACGCGAAATGGGATCGGGTCGATCCCCAGCTTACACATTATGCCTCTTCGGTCGGCTCAGCGCCTGCACGCAGTTTCATGGGTTGACTTATGCATAAGGAGTTCATTCCTAGTATAAGATCGGACCGGACCGGGGGTTATGGTAGCAGGATCGACAGCACGCAGGGGGGGACCAGGCCGATCCCCGGCTTGCGCATTCTGCCTCTCCAGCCGGTTGAGTACCCGCACGCTCATTTCGTGGGTTGGCATATGGAGTTCATTCCATGTCTAAGACCCAGTCAAATCAAGGGTTATGGCAGCAGGATCGACGATGGGATCGATAGCACATAGAGGGGGACCAGGCTGATCCTCGGCTTGCGCATTATGTGTCTCCGACCGACTGAGCGCCCGCACGCTTATTTCATGGGTTGACTTAGGCATATGGAGTTCATCCCCAGTCTAAGCATACGGAGTTCATTCCTAGTCTACGATTGGACCGTATCAAGGGCTACGGTGGCAGGATCGACAGCATGTAGGGGGGATCGGGCCGACCCTCGGCTTGCGCATTCTGCCTTTCCGACCGACTGAGTGCCCGCATGCCCGTTTCATGGGTTGGGTTAGGCATAAGGAGTTCATTCCATGCCTAATCCCCAGTCAGACCGAAGGTTATGGCAGAGGGACCGGCAGCACGCAGAGGGGGATCGGGCCGGTCCCCGACTTGTTCATTATGCCTTTTCGATAGGCTCAGCACCCACACGCTCATTTTATGGCCAAACTTAGGCATACGGAGTTCATTCCCAGTATAAGATCAGATTGGATCGAGGGTTCCTGTAGCAAGATTGATAGCACGCAGGGGGGACCGGGTCGATCCCTGACTTGCACATTCTACCTCTCCAATCGGCTGAGCGCCTGTACGCTCGTTTCATGGGTTACCTTAGGCATACGGAGTTCATTCCATGTTTAAGCCCCAGCTGGATCGAGGGTTGTGGCAGCAAGACCAGCAGCGGGATCGGCAGCACGTAAAGGGGGATGGGGTCGATTTCCAGCTTGCGCAATCTGCCTCTCCAACCAGTTGAGTGCCCGCACACTCATTTTGTGGGTTGGCTTAGCCATACGGAGTTCATTCCATGTCTAAGCCCTAGCCAGACCGAGGGTTGTGGCAGCAAGACTGGCAGCGGGATCGGCAGCATACAGAAGGGGATCGAGCTGATCCCCGACTTGCGCATTATGCCTCTCCGATCGACCTCTCCTACCGACTGAGCGGCCGCACGCTCGTTTCGTGGGTTGACTTTGGTATACGGAGTTCATCCTCAGTCTAAGCATAAGGAGTTCATTCCTAGTCTAAGATCAGACCGAACTGAGGGTTGCGACAGCAGGATCGGTAGCACGCAGGGGGAACTGGGCAGATCCCCGGCTTACGCATTCTACCTCTCCGGCCGGCTGAGCGCCCACACGCCCATTTCATGGGTTGGCTTAGGCATAGGGAGTTCATTCCATGTCTAAGCCCCAACAAGGTCGTGGGTTGTGGCAGAGGGACCGACAGCATGTAGAGGGGGACCTGGCCGATCCCTCACTTGTGCATTATGCCTTTTCGGCCGGTTTAGCACCCGTACGCTTGTTTCGTAGGTTGACTTATGCATATGGAGTTCATTCCCAGTCTAAGATCAGATCGGATCGAGGGTTACGGCAGCAAGATCGACAGCACGCAGGGGGACTAGGTCGATCCTCGACTTGCGCATCTGCCTCTCTGACCTGTTGAGCGCTCGCATGCTCGTTTCATGGGTTGGCTTAGGCATATGGAGTTCATTCCATGTCTAAGCATACAGAGTTCATTCCCAGTCTAAGATTTTGAGCCACGGTGCACATACTGGGCTCGGGCATGTGCTAGTGCCGCATTTTGTTTACCCAAGCTACCATTGTCGGAGCATCGTCGGAGAGCCTAACAGGCGGTATTGAGGGTTTCGGCAATTGGGTGGGCCGAGGGGTGTGCGCACATGATGTGTGATAGGTACTGGTACTTGGCCCTTATATTGGCCCCCTATCCCTCATCAAACCTCGAGAACTCACACCCCCTATCCCTCATCAAACCTAGGCATAGGGAGTTCATTCCATGTCTAAGCCCCAGTCAGATCGAGGGATGTGGCAGCGAGACTGGCAGCATGTAGAGGGGGACTAGGTTGATCCCCAGCTTACGCATTATGCCTCTTCGATCGGCCTCTCCGATCGACTGAGTGCCCTGACGCTCGTTTCGTGGGTTGACTTAGGCATACGGAGTTCATTCCCAGTCTAAGATCAGTCCAAACCGAGGGTTGCGGTAGCAGGATCGACAGCACGCAGGGAGGATCAGGCCAATCTCTGGCTTATGCATTCTGCCTCTCCGGTCAGCTGAGCGCCCACACGCCCATTTCATGGGTTGGCTTAGGCATAGGCAGTTCATTCCATGTCTAAGCCCCAACCGGACCGAGGGTTGTGGCAGTGGGATCGGCAGCACGTAGAGGGGGACCGAGCTGATCCCCAACTTGCGCATTATGCCTCTCCGACGGGCCTCTCTGCCAGGCTGAGCACCCGCATGCTCATTCCGTGGGTTGACTTAGGCATACGGAGTTCATCCCTAGTCAAGCATACAGAGTTCATTCCTAGTCTAAGATTGGTCCGAACCGAGGGTTGCGGTAACAGGATCGGCAGTACGTAGAGGGGATCGGGCCGATCCCTGACTTGCGCAATCTGCCTCTCTGGTCGGCTGAGCGCCCGCACGCCCGTTTCGTGGGTTGGCTTGGGCATAGGCAGTTCATTCCATGTCTAAGCCCCAGCCGAACCGAGGGTCTGTGCCTACATGCTCGTTTCATGGGTTGACTTAGGCATACAGAGTTCATTCCCAGTCTAAGATCGAATCGGATTGAGGGTTGCAGCAGTAGGATCGACAGCACGTAGGGCGGGATCGGGCCGATCCTCGACTTACGAACGGAGTTCATTCCCAGTGTAAGATTGGACCAGACCAAGGGTTGCGGTAGCAAGATTGACAGTACGTAGGGGGGACTGGGTCGATCCCCGGCTTGCGCATTCTGCCTCTTCGGCCGGCTGAGCGCCCTATCTCGCTCGTTTCGTGGGTTGGCTTAGGCATACGGAGTTCTTTCCATGTCTAAGCATATGGAATTCATTCCCAGTCTAAGATTTTGAGCCACGGTGCACATGTTGGGCTCGGGCATGTGGTGGTTCTGCATTTTTTTCACTCGGGGCACCATCATCGAAGCAACGTCGGAGCATCACCGGAGAGCCTAACCGACGGCATTGGGGGTTCTGGTGATTGGGGGGGCCGTGGGGTGTGCGCACATGATGTGCGATGGGTGCTGGTACTTGGCCCTTATATTGGCCCCCTATCCCTCATCAAACCTTGAGAACTCACACCCCCTTAAAGAGCATTTGAGATTTTATAGGTTTGCTGCCAGTAGCCATTAAAGTGTCTGAAATGGGGACACTTTTTTCAAACGGTCACAAAATCTTTTCCACTTTGAGTTTTTAGCTGAATGTTTTTATGCATGCCAACAAAAATACAAGGATCACCTCTACCAAATTTGGGGACGAAACTCTTTCTAAAAAAATTTTAAAAAATCTCAAACCGTAAAAAGCTTCGAAAATAATGAAAAATAGAAAACGGGTCGTCTTGCCATGAAACTTCACACGAAGGCTTAGGGGTCCATTGTATGAATTTACAAGCCATAAAAATGGCTTTGGCATGGCAGAAATACAAAGATGTGCTTGAACCCACCTACCACCAGTTCAATCCCCGGCTTACGCATCCTGCCTCTCTGGTCGGCTGAGTGCCCGCACGCTTGTTTCATGGGGTGACTTAGGCATATGGAGTTCATCCCTAGTCTAGGCATACGGAGTTCATTCCCAGTCAAAGATCAGACTGGACAGAGGGTTACGGCAGCAGGATCAGTAGCACGTAGAGGGGATCGGGCCGATCTCCGACTTGCGCATTCTGCCTCTCCGACCGGTAGAGTGCCGCACGCTTGTTTCGTGGGTTAGCTTAGGCATAGGGAGTTCATTCCGTGTCTAAGACTTAGCCAGATAGAGGGTTGTGGCAACGCGACCAGTAGCACGTAGAGAAGGACCGAATCGATCCCTGGCTTGCGCATTATGCCACTCCGACTGGCTCAGCGCCCGCACGCCCGTTTCGTGGGTTGGCTTAGGCATAGGATTTCATTCCATGTCTAAGCCCCAGCCAGACCGAGGGTTGGGGCAGTGGGACCGGCAGCACACAGAAGGAGATTGGGCCAATCCTCAGCTTGCCATTATGCCTCTTCGACTGGCTCAGTGCCCGCACGCTCGTTTTGTGAGTTGACTTATTCATACGAACTTCATTCCCAGTCTAAAATCAGATCGGACCGAGGGTTGTGGCAGTAGGATTGATAGCACGCAGGGGACCGAGCTGATCCCTGGCTTGCGCATTCTGCCTTTCCTGTCGGCTGAGTGCCCGCACGCTCGTTTCGTGGGTTGGCTTAGGGATACAGAGTTCATTGCATGTCTAAGCATACGGAGTTCATTCACAGTCTAACATTTTGAGCCATGGTGCACATGCTGGGCTCGACCATGTGCTGGTGCCCATTTTTTTCGCCTGGGGCACCATCGTCGGAGCATCGTCAGAGAGCCTAACCGACGGCATTAGGGGTTCTATCGATTGGGGGGCCGGGGGTGTGCGCACATGATGTGCGATGGGTGCTGGTACTTGGCCGTTATATTGGCCCCCTATCCCTCATCAAACCTCAAGAACTCACACCCCCTTAAAGAGCATTTGAGGTTTTATAGGTTTGCTGCTAGTAGCCATTAAAGTGTCTGAGATGGTGACACTTTTTTCAAATGGTCACAAAATCTTCTCCACTTCGAGTTTTTAGCTGAATTTTTTTATGCATGCCAACAAAAATAGAAGGCTCACCTTTACCAAATCTGGGGACAAAAATCTTTCTAAAAAAATTTTAAAAAATCCCAAACCGCAAAAAGTTTTGAAAATTATGAAAAATAGAAAACGGGTCGTCTTGCCACGAAATTTCACATGAAGTCTTTGGGGACCATTGTATGAATTTACAAGCCATAAAAATGGCACTGGCAGGGCAGAAATATGAAGATGTGCCTGAACCCACGTACCACCCGTTCGATCCCCGGCTTGCACATCCTGCCTCTCTAGTCGGTTGAGCTCTCGCACACTCGTTTCATGGGTTGACTTAGGCACACGGAGTTCATCCCCAGCCTAAGCATACGAAGTTCATTCCCAGTTAAGATCAGACCAGACCGAGGGTTGCAGCAGCAGGATCGACAGCACGCAAGGGGGACCGGGTCGATCCCTGGCTTGCGCATTCTGCCTCTCCGGTCGGCTGAGCGCCCGCATGCCCGTTTCATGGGTTGGCTTGGGCATAAGGAGTTCATTCCATGTCTAAGCCCCAGCCAGACCGAGGGTTGTGGTAGCGGGATCGGGAGCACACAGAGGGGGACCGGACCAATCCCCAGCTTACGCATTATGTCTCTTCGGCCCGCTCAGCGCCCGCACAATCGTTTCATGGATTGACTTATGCATATTGAGTTCATTCCCAGTCTAAGATCAGACCGGATCGAGGGTTGCGGTAGCAAGATCGACAGCACGCAGGGGGGATCGGGTCGATCCCCAGCTTGTGCATTCAGCCTCTCCGATCGGTTGAGCGCCCGCACGCTCGTTTCGTGGGTTGGCTTAGGCATACAGACTTCATTCCATGTTTAAGCATACGGAGTTCATTCCCAGTGTAAGATTTTTAGCCACGGTGCACATGCTGGGCTCAGGCATATGCTGGTGCCACATTTTTTTTGCTCGGGGCACCATCGTCGGAGCATTGCTGGAGAGCCTAACCGGCGGCATTGGGGGTTCCGGCGATTAGGGGGCCGGGGGGTGTACGCACATAAGGTGCGATGGGTCCTGGTACTTGGCCCTTATATTGGCCTCCTATCCCTCATCAAACCTAGAGAACTCAAACCCCCTTAAAGAGCATTTGAGATTTTATAGGTTTACTGCCAGTAGCCATTAAAGTGTCTAAAATCGGGACACTTTTTTCAAACGATCACAAAATCTTCTCCACTTCGAGTTTTTAACTGAATTTTTTTGTGCATGCCAAAAAAAATACAAGGATCACGTCTACCAAATTTGATGACAAAAATCTTTCTAAAAAAATTTTAAAAAATCTCGAACAGTAAAAAGTTTTGAAAATCATGAAAAATAGAAAATGGGTCGTCTTGCCATGAAGCTTCACATGAAGGCTTAGGGGACCATTGAATGAATTTACAAGCCATGAAAATGGCATTGGCATGGCAGAAATATGAAGATGTGCTTGAACCCACCTACCACCCGTTCGATCCCCAGCTTACGCATCCAGCCTCTCTGGTCGGCTGAGCGGCCGCACGCTCGTTTCATGGGTTGACTTTGGCATACGGAGTTCATCCCCAGTCTAAGCATAGGGAGTTCATTCCCAGTCTATGATCGGATCGGATTGAAGGTTGCGGTAGCAGCATCGACAGCACGTAGAGGGGATCAGACCGATCCCCGGCTTGCGTATTATGCCTCTCCGATCGGCTGAGCACCTGCACGCCCATTTCGTGGGTTGGCTTTGGCATAGGGAGTTCATTCCATGTCTAAGCCCCAACCGGATCAAGGGTTGTGGCAGCGGGACTAAGAGCACACAGAGGGGGACCGGGCTGATCCCCAGCTTGCATATTATGCCTCTTCGATCGGCTCAACGCCCGCACGCTCGTTTCATGGGTTGACTTATGCATACGGAGTTCATTCCCAATCTAAAATCATACCGAACCAAGGGTTACGGTAGCAGGATCGACAACATGCAAGAGGGACAGGGCTGATCCCCGGCTTACGCATTCTGCCTCTCCGACCGGCTGAGTGCTCATACACTCATTTCATGGGTTGGCTTAGGCATATGAAGTTCATTCCATGTCTAAGCATACGGAGTTCATTCCCAGTCTAAGATCGGATCAAACTAAGGGTTACGACAGCAAGACCAGCAGCAGGATCAGCAGCATGCAGGGGGGGATCGGGTCGGTCCCCGGCTTACGCATTCTACCTCTTCAGCTGGCTGAGCACCTGCACACTCGTTTCGTGGGTTGGCTTAGGCATACGGAGTTCATTCCGTGTCTAAGCCCCAGTCATACTGAGGGTTGTGGTAGTAGGACCAACAGTACACAGAAGGGGACCGGGTTGATGCCTGGCTTATGCATTATGCCTCTCCGACTGATCTCTCCAACCGGCTGAACGTCTGCACGCTCATTTCGTGGGTTGACTTAGGCATACAAAGTTCATCCCCAGTCTAAGCATACGAAGTTCATTCCCAGTCTAAGATCAGATCGAACCGAGGGTTACGGTAACAGGATCAACAGCACGTAAGGGGGACCGGGCAGATCCCCGGTTTGCGCATTTTGTCTATCCGGCTAGCTGAGCGCGTGCACGCCCGTTTCGTGGGTTGGCTTAGGCATAGGGATTTCATTCCATGTCTAAGGCCCAACCGGACTGAGGGTTGTGGCAGTGGGATTGGTAGCACGTAGAGTAGGATCAGGTCGATCTCCAGCTTGCGCATTATGCCTATCCGACTGGCTTAGCGCCCGCACATTCGTTTCGTGGGTTGACTTAGGCATACGAAGTTCATCCCTAGTCTAAGCATACAGAGTTCATTCCCAATCTAAGATCAGATCGGACTGAGGATTGCAGCAGCAGTACCAACAGCAGGATCGACAGCACGCAGGGGGGACCAGGCCGATCCCCGAGTTGCGTATTTTACCTCTCCGGTCGGCTGAGCGCCCGTACGCCCGTTTCGTGGGTTGGCTTAGGCATAGGGAGTTCATTCTATCTCTAAGCCCCAGCTGGACCGAGGGTTATGGCAGCGGGAATGGCAGCAAGCAGAGGGGGACCGAGTCGATCCCCGGCTTGCGCTCTATGCCTCTTCGATCGGCTCAGTGCCCGCACGCTCGTTTCGTGGGTTGACTTATGCATACGGAGTTCATTCCCAGACGAAGATTGGACCAAACCGAGGGTTATAGCAGTAGGATCAACAGCATGTAGGGGGGATCGGGTTGATCCCTAGCTTGTGCATTCTGCCTCTCCAATCGACTGAGTGCCCGCACGCTCGTTTCGTGGGTTGGCTTAGGCATACGGAGTTCATTCCATGTCAAGCATACGGAGTTCATTCCTAGTCTAAGATTTTGAGCGGCGGTGCACATTCTGGGCTTGGGCATGTGCTGGTGCCACATTTTTTTCGCTCGGGGCACCATCGTCGGAGCATCGTCGGAGAGCCTAATCGGTGGCATTAAGGGTTCCGATAATTGGGGGGCCGGGGGGTGTGCGCACATGATGTGCGATGGGTGCTGGTACTTGGCCCTTATATTGGCCCCCTATCCCTCATCAAACCTTGAGAACTCACACCCCCTTAAAGAGCATTTGAGATTTTATAGGTTTGCTGCCAGTAGCCATTAAAGTGTCTCCAATGGGGACACTTTTTTCAAATGGTCACAAAATCTTCTCCACTTCGAGTTTTTAGCTGAATTGTTTTGTGCATGCTAACTAAAATACAAGGATCACCTCTACCAAATTTGGGGGCATAACTCTTTCTAAAAAATTTTTAAAAAATCCCGAACCACAAAAAGTTTCAAAATTTGTGAAAAATAGAAAACGGGTCATCTTGCCACGAAACTTCACATGAAGGCTTAGGGGACCATTGTATGAATTTACAAGTCGTAAAAATGGCATTGGCAGGGCATAAATATAAGGATGTGCTTGTGTCACGGGCTCCGACCTTAGACTCAGAATCCATGCGACCTTAGGCTTGGAATCTCCTCCTTTGTGTCTAAGTCAACCTAAAACACAAGTGTGTAGGCACTAGAACAATGGGAAGGGTTGATTACGCAAGTTAAAGAGAAACAGGATGAATAAGATAGAATTCTGGAAATGCTCTTGTATTCACTGAAACAAAAGTGTTTGATGGTGTACAAATGAGGGTGGAGCAGCCCTCTATTTATAGTTGAGGCTCCAGCTACAACTTAATGGCAATATCCCTATAATAAAGGCTAAAATCATGGGATTACAATCAATCCGGATGCTAACTCCTGATTTTTAGGGTCAACCAAATCTGCCAGGATGCTCCTGCTGATCCTGCCTGCTTCCATAAGCTTCCCTTGCGTGTCCAGCACCTTGGGCCCTTTTGGATGTGGTGCATGTAGCTTGTATGCCAGGCCTTGGTCTCACGGGCTGGCCTACAAGTCGGGTGGGTGTTCTGAACTTGTTTGCTAGGCTTTGCATGTATATACCCGCCAGCACGCCTGGTCTGCGGGCCTTAACTTCTGGCTCGCCTGTTGGTGTGCCTGATGTGCTTGGCACGCCCGCCCAGGGTGTGACATTTTCCCCCACCTAATTGTGCAATGCCCTCATTGCATTTTCTACATGGTACTACCTGATCTGGTCCTCGAACTGCCATAAGTCATCTGCTGGTTCCCAACTTGCCTCACTGTCTGAAAGTCCCTTCCAGCGCACTAAGTACTCTTGTCTTGGCTGATAATTCTTTCGTCTCACCTCTCGGTCAGCTATGATGCTGTGGACCTCCTTCTCATATGAGGCCCTTGCTCCCAATGGCACACGCTTTGACTCTGCCTGTCCTGGATCTCCCTCATCCTCATGGAACGGCTTGAGCATGCTTACATGGAACACCGGGTGTACCCTCAGCTTGGGTGGCATATCCAGCTTGTAGGCAACCTTGCCTAACCTCTTGACTACTCGAAAAGGTCCTTCATACCTCCGGACTAGGCCTTTGTGCAGCCCCCTATGGCTTATAATGGGATGTAGCTTCACCAACACCAAGTCTCCAACTTGGAACTGCACATCCCCAGTACTTAACCATCTTTTTCAGGAACAATCTAGCTGCCTCCTCGACTGGGCACTCCTTGGTTCCTGGAATGAAAATTCCATACTTGGAAAACCTATCCACCACTACCATGATGCTTCCAAACCCTTCTGCTTTGGGTAGACTGACTATAAAGTCTAGAGAAACACTCTCCCATGGTCATTTTGGCACTGGCAATGGCTCCAAGAGACCGCCTGGTTTCTTGAGCTCCACCTTGTCCTATTGGCACATAAGATAAGTCTTCCCATAGGCTTCCACATCATCTCTCATGTGCGGTCAGTAGTATCGATCCTCGATCAGGACCAAGGTACGTCTCACTCCGGGGTGTCCAGCCCACCTTGCATCATGGCATTCTTGCAAAACTTCCTTGCAGAGCTTCTCGTGCTGCGGCACAAACAGTCTACTGCCCCTGGTGTACAGCAAGCCATCCTGTAACCAAAACCACCTAGTCTTACCTTGCTGGGCGTACTCCATCAAAGCCTTGGCTGTAGGATCATGCGCAAGTCCCTCCTTGATGCACGACACTAGTGACCCCTCTGGTTGGCTAATGGTAGCAAGGTTAGCCTTTCTGCTCAGGGTGTCTGCCACTAGGTTCACCTGTCCTGGCTTATACTCTATTTGGAAATCAAATTCTATAAGAAAATCTTGCCATTTCATCTGCTTGGGGGACAGCTTCTTCTGCGTCTGGAAGTAGCTGGTCTCCACATTGTCCATCCTTACCATGAACCTCGACCCCAACAGGTAATGGTGCCAAGTGCGCAAGTAGTGTACCACTGCAGTCATCTCCATCTCTTGGATCGTGTACCTGCGTTCAGTTTCGTTTAGCTTCCTGCTCTCAAACGCGACTGGACATTCCTCTTGCATCAACACGCCCCCTATGGCAAAGTCTGATGCATCCGTATGTACCTCATACAGCTTGGCATGGTCTGGTAAGGCCAAGACTGGCTCTTCGGTCATAGCCCGCTTCAACCTGTCAAAGGCTTCCTGGCACCCTGCACTCCACTCCTATGCTCTCCCTTTCTTGAGCAAGTCAGTCAATGGTGTGGCTATCTCTGAGTGGCCTTTGATGAAGCGCCTGCAGTAGTTAGCCAGCCCAAAGAACGATCTCAACTCAGTGACCTTGGCTGGCGGTTGCCACTTCAGGATGGCATGTATCTTGCCTTCATCCATGCATATCCTGCCACTTTCCACTATGTGGCCAAAGAACGGGATCTCCTACTGGGCGAATGAGCACTTCTCCCTCTTGACAAATAGCTTGTGTGCCCGCAACACCTTGAACACCTGCCTGAAGTGGTCTACATGCTCTCCCAAAGTCTGGCTGTAGATCATTGTGTCATCCAAATAAACCACAACAAACTGATCAAGGAATGACTGAAGTACCTTATTCAAAAAGGTGCAGAATGTTGCTAGGGCGTTCATGAGTCCGAAGGGCATCACCAAGAACTCATACGAACCATACCGAGTGACACATGCTGTCTTTGGCTCATCTCCCTCCATGATCCTAATTTGATAGTAGCCTGACCTCAAATCCAGCTTGGTGAACCACTTTACGCTCCCAAGTTGATCAAACAAGTCCACAATGAGTGGGATGGGGTACTTTTTCTTGATGGTCAGCTTGTTCAAAGCCTGATAGTCTATGCACAGCTGTAATGACCCATCATGCTTGCGTTGGAGTAGAGCCGATGCACCATAGGGTGCCTTCGATGGCCTGATGAAGCCAGCATCAACTAACTCCTTGAGCTGCTTCTTTAACTCTTCCAACTCTAGTGGAGACATTCGGTAAGGGGCTCTGGCTGATGGCTTGGCCTCGAACACCAGCTCGATCTTGTGGTCCACCTCCCTCTTAAGTGGTAGCTTGCTAGGTAGTTTTGCGGGCATCACATCACTAAAGGTTTTCGGCACCTTTAGCACCTCCAAGGGTGACTCAATCTCCTTCTCCCTTGGCTCATCATATTTTAGGGCTGCCAAGAAGGTGTTTTCTTATCTACTTACCACCTTGGCAAATTGGATGGCTGACACCACTAGCCACCCAACTCTAAACCCTCTCCTTAATGGCACTAGACATTGGCACCGTGCATCCAAGATGCAAACACAATCGACAAAAGGCACAAGGAGGGCGTTAATCCAAACAAGGAAATCCAACCCAATCACAAACTCATAGTCATCAAGGGGTATTACCTCAATGGTCTCCTTGCCTTTCCAGTCTCCAAGCTGTAACTCCACTCCCTGTGCTACTCCAATGGTTGGAACCTCTTTGGAGTTCACCGTTTTAATGGTACTAGTCCCTTTCTGCACCTTTAGTCTGAGCTTTCGAGCTCCATAAAAAGATGTAAGGCACCTGTGTCCACTAGTGTGCTCACCTTCTGACCCGTAACCAATAGATCCACAAACATCAAGCCCTTTGGCTTACGGCTCCCCTTACTCTGGACAGCGTTGAGCACTAATGACCCAAGCTGTACTACCCCTGACTCTGGCTCCTCGTTAGACTCCTTGTCTACAGCAGCCAGCTTGCCCTTCTGCGGGCAATTGCGCGCTATGTGGCTCCCTCCACACAGGTAGCATGCTAGTGGCTCTCGGTCCCCCTTTGCTTTCCACTTGCCTGCTGGTCGCTTCCTCTCACCATCCTTGGTTGAACGGTCTCGATCCCCATCCTTGGACTCTCAGTCACGATCCTTCCCTTTGGACTATTTTTTTTGGTCCCTATCGTCCCTGCCCTTACCCTTGGGCTTGGAAGACTCAAACTTGTTCAGAGGCTTGAACTCTATCAAGGCCTCAGCAGTAGTCATGACTTTAGCCAAGTCATGACTCCCCTCCTTTGTAGCTCATGCTTCACCCACGGCTTCAACCCATCCATGAAAGCAAATAAGGTACCCTTCTCGCCTAGATCCGAGATCTGTAGCATTAGTTCAAAGAATTTTTGGACATACTCCTTTATGTCCCCTTGCTGGCTCAGCCTACTCAACTTTGCCCGTGCCCCATCATCGGTATACTCCGGGTAAAATTATTCTCTGAACTCCTTTTGGAACTCTGCCCAGGTTCCAATCTTGGCACTCCCATGCTTGACATCATCACACCTGTGCCTCCACCACAATAAGGCTACATCAATGAGATACATAGCAGTGGTGCTTACCTTTATCACCTCGTCTTGCATGCCCATGGCCTAGAAGTACTGCTCCATACCCCAAAGGTAGTTGTCTACTTCCTTAGTCGCCCTAGTCTCCTTCTTTTGGGTGATCACATCCATGCCTTTGTTGAGAGCAGCTTCCAGCTCACTTTGGATCTCCTCCCCCATGGAGTCTAGCGATGTAATGTGAGTCTCTACCTCCTCAAGCTTCTCCCCCATGTCGCCCATGGTCACCTCCACCTTGGCCAGCCTACCATCCATGGTAGACCAGATATCTCTAGAATCGACTTTCTTGCCTCTTCCACGCCCATGCTCCTGGGCCTCTGGTTGTTGGCTAGCAACATTGCTTTGGGATGCCATCTCCTCAATCATGATCTAACCTGCACAACACAAACACGCAGAATCAAACTTGCTCTGATACCAACTGTCATGGGCTCTGACCTTAGACTCAGAATTCATGTGACCTTACGCTTGGAATCTCCTCTTTTGTGCCTAAGTCAGCCTAAAACACAAGCGTGCGGGTACTAGAACAATGGGAAGGGCTGATTACACAAGTTAAAGAGAAACTGGATGAACAAGATAGAATTCTGGAAATGCTCTTGTATTCACTGAAACAGAAGTGTTTGATGGTGTACAAATGAGGGTGGAGCAGCCCTCTATTTATAGTTGAGGCTCCAGCTACAACTTAATGGCAATATCCCTAGAATAAAGGCTAAAATCATGGGATTACAATCAATCAGGATGCTAACTCCTGATTTTCAGGGTCAACCACATCTGCCAGGATGCTCTTGCTGATCCTGCCTACTTCTAGAAGCTTCCCTTGCGTGTCCAGCACCTTGGGCCCTTCTAGATGTGGTGTGGGCAGCTTGTATGCCAGGCCTTGGTCTTAGCTCGTTTGCCAGGCTTTGCATGCAGATACCCGCCAGCACGCCTAGTCTACAGGCCTTAACTTCTGGCTCACCTACTGGTGTGCCTGATGTGCCTGGCGTGCCCACCCAGGGCGTGACACTTGAACCCACCTACCACCCGTTCGATCCCCGGCTTACGCATCCTACCTCTCTGGTCGGCTGAGCGCCCGCACGCTCATTTTGTGTGTTGACTTAGGCATACGGAGTTCATCCCCAGTCTAAGCATAAGGAGTTCATTCCCAGTCTAAGATCAGATCGGACCAAGGGTTACGTCAGCAGGATCGCTAGCACGTAGGGGGGCCGGGCCAATCCCTGGCTTGCGCATTCTGCCTCTCTGGCCGACTGAGTGCCCGTACGCTCGTTTCATGGGTTGGCTTAGGCATAGGGAGTTCATTCCATGTCTAAGCCACAGCCGGACCGAGGGTTGTGGCAGCAGGACCGACAGCAGGATCGGCAGCATGCAGACGGGGATGGGGTTGATCCTCGGCATGCGCATTATGCCTCTCCAGTCGGCCTCTCCGATCGGCTGAGCACCCGTATGCTTGTTTCATGGGTTGACTTAGGCATACGGAGCTCATCCCCAGTCTAAGCATACGGAGTTCATTCCCAGTCTAAGATCAGACCGAATCGAGGGTTACGACAGTAGGATCGACAGCACGCAGGGGGGACCAGGTCGATCCTCAGCTTGCGCATTCCGCCTCTCCGACCCGTTGAGTGCCGCACGCCCGTTTCATAGGTTGGTTTAGGCATAGGGAGTTCATTCCATGTCTAAGCCCTAGTCGGACCGAGGGTTATGGCAGCAGGACCGACAGCGGGATCGACAGCACGCAGAGGGGGACGGGGTTGATCCCCGGCATGCGCATTATGCCTCTCCGTTCGGCTGAGCGCCAGCACGCTTGTTTCGTGGGTTGACTTAGGCATACGGAGTTCAACCCCAATCTAAGCATACGGAGTTCATCCCCAGTCTAAGATCAGGCCAGATCGAGGGTCACAATAGCAGGATTGCAGCACCCAAAGGGGACCGAGCTGATCCCCGACTTATGCATTCCGCCTCTCCGACCGACTGAGCACCCGTACGTCCGTTTCGTGGGTTGGTTTAGGCATAGGGAGTTCATTCCATGTCTAAGCCCCAGCCGAACTGAGGGTTGTGGCAGCAGGACCGGCAACACGCAGAGGGGGATCGAACCGATCCTTGGGTTACGCATTATGCCTCTTCGGCCTGCTCAGCGCCCACACGCTCATTTCATGGGTTGACTTATGCATACAGAGTTCATTCCCAGTCTAAGATCAGATCGGATCGAGGGTTGCGGCAGCAGGATCGACAGCACATAGGGGGACCGGGTCGATCCTCGACTTACGCATTTTACCTCTCCGATCAGCTGAGCGCCCGTACGCTCGTTTCGTGGGTTGGCTTAGGCATACAGAGTTCATTCCATGTCTAAGATATGGAGTTCATTCCCAGTCTAAGATTTTGAGCCATGGTGCACATGCTAGGCTCGGGCATGTGCTGGTGTCGTATTTTTTTCGCCCTAGGCACCATCACAGAGCATCGTCGGAGAGCCTAACCGGCGGCATTGGAGGTTTCAGCGATTTGGGGGGGCTGGGAGGTGTGCGCACAGGATGTCCGATGGGTGCTGGTACTTGGCCCTTATATTGGCCCCTTATCTCTCATCAAACCTCGAGAACTCACACCCTTTAAAGAGCATTTGAGATTTTATAGGTTTGCTGCCAATAGCCATTAAAGTGTCTAAAATTGGGTCGTCTTAACACAAAACTTCACATGAAGGCTTAGGGGACCATTGTATAAATTTACAAGCCATAAAAATGGCATTGCCATGGTAGAAATATGAAGATGTGCTTGAACCCACTTACCACCTGTTTGAACCCCGGCTTGTGCATCCTGCCTCTCTGGTAGACTGAGTGCCCGTACGCTCGTTTTATGGGTTGACTTAGGCATACGGAGTTTATCCCTAGTCTAAGCATACGGAGTTCATTCCCAGTCTAAGATCGGATCGGACCGAGGGTTGCGGTAGTAGGATCAACAGCACGCAGGGGGGACCAGGCCGATCCTCGGCTTACACATTCTGCCTCTGCAGTCGGTTGAGCGCCCGCACGTGCGTTTCATGGGTTGGCTTAGGCATAGGGAGTTCATTCCATGTTTAAGCCCCTGTCGGGCTGAGGGTTGTGGTAGCGGGACCCACAGCACGTAGAGGAGGACCGGGCTGATCCCTGGCTTGCGCATTATGCCTCTTCGAGCGACTCAACGCCCGTACCTCGTTTCCTGGGTTGACTTATGCATACGGAGTTCATTCCCAGTCGAAGATCAGATCGGATCGAGGGTTGCGATAGTAGGATCGACAGTACACAGGGAGACCGAGTCGATCCCCGACTTGTGCATTCTGCCTCTCTGGCTGGCTGAGCACCTGGACGCTCGTTTCGTGGGTTGGCTTAGGCATACGGAGTTCATTCCATGTCTAAGCATACAGAGTTCATTCCCAGTCTAAGATTTTGAGCCATGGTGCGCATGCTGGGCTCGGGCATGTGCTGGTGCTGCATTTTTTTCACCCGAGGCACCATGCCAGAGCATCGTCGGAGATCCTAACCGACGGCATTGGGGGTTCCGACGATTGGGGGGCCGGGGGGTGTGCGCACATGATGTGCGATGGGTGCTGGTACTTTGCCCTTATATTGGCCCCCTATCCCTCATCAAACCTCAAGAACTCACACCCCCTTAAAGAGCATTTGAGATTTTATAGGTTTGCTACCAGTAGCCATTGAAGTGTCTAAAATGGGGACACTTTTTTCAAACGATCACAAAATCTTCTCCACTTCGAGTTTTTAGCTGAATTTTTTTATGCATGCCAACAAAAATACAAGGACAAAACTCTTTCTAAAAAAACTTTAAAAAATCCCAAATCGTAAAAAGTTTCAAAAATCGTGAAAAATAGAAAACGGGTCATCTTGCCATGAAACTTAACAAGAAGGCTTAGGGGACCATTGTATAAATTTACAAGCCACAAAAATGGCATTGGGATGGTAGAAATATGAAGATGTGCTTGAACCCACCTACCACCCTTTCGATCCCCGGCATGTGCATCCTCTCTCTCTGGTCGACTGAGCGCCCGCATGCTCGTTTGGTGGGTTGACTTAGGCATACGGAGTTCATCCCCAGTCTAAGGAAACGGAGTTCATTCCCAGTCTAAGATCAGACCGGACTAAGGGTTACGACAATAGGATCGGTAGCACGCAGGGGGGACCAGGCCGATCCCCGACTTGCGCATTCTACCTCTCCGACCGACTGAGCGGCCGTACGCTTGTTTTGTCGGTTAGCTTAGGATACAGAGTTCATTCCATGTCTAAACCCCAGCTGGACCGAGGGTTGTGGCAGCAGGACCAGTAGCCGGATCGGCAGCACGTAGAGGGGGACTGGGCTGATCCTAAGCTTGCACATTATGCCTCTCCGACCGGCTAAGCGCCTGTACGCTCGTTTCATTGGTTGACTTAGGCATACGGAGTTCATCCCCAGTCTAAGCATACGAATTTCATTCCCAGTCTAAGATCAGATCGGATCGAGGGTTGTGGTAGCAGGATCGACAGCACGCAGGAGGGACCGGGCCGATCCCTGGCTTGCGCATTCTGCCTCTCCAACCGGCTGAGCACCCGTACGCCTATTTCGTGGGTTGGCTTAGGCATAGGGAGTTCATTCCATGTCTAAACCCCAGCCGGACCGAGAGTTTTGGCAGCGGGACCAACAGCCACAGTGCACATGCTGGGATCTGGCAAGTGCTGGTGCTTCATTTTTTTCGCCCGAGGCACCGTCGCAGGAGCATCGTCGAAGAGCCTAAACAGCACATTGGGGGTTCCGGTGATTGGGGGGCCAGGGGCGTGCGCACATGATGTGCGATGGGTGCTGGTACTTGTCCCTTATATTGGCCCCCTATGCCTCATCAAACCTCGAGAACTCACACCCCCTTAAAGAGCATTTGAGATTTTATAGGTTTGCTGCCAGTAGCCATTAAAGCGTTCGAAATGCGGACACTTTTTTCAAACGATCACAAAATCTTCTCCACTTCGTGTTTTTAGCTGATTTTATTGTGCATGCCAACAAAAATACAAGGATCACCTCTACCAAATTTCGAGACAAAACTCTTTCTAAAAAAATTTTAAAAAATCTCAAACCGCAAAAAGTTTCAAAAATCTTGAAAAATAGAAAACATGTTGTCTTGCCACGAAACTTCACATGATGGCTTAGGGGACCATTGTATGAATTTACAAGCCATAAAAATGGCATTGGCATGGCAGAAATATGAAGATGTGCTTGAACCCACCAACCACCGATTCGATCCCCGGCTTGCGCATCCTGCCTCTCTGGTCGGCTAAGCGCCCGCAAGCTCGTTTCATGGGTTGACTTAGGCATACGGAGTTCATCCCCAGTCTAAGCATACAGAGTTCATTCCCAGTCTAAGCATACGGAGTTCATTCCCAGTCTAAGATTGGACCGATCGAGGGTTACGACAGCAGGATCAACAGCACGTAAGGGGGATCGGGCCGATCCCCGGTTTGCGCATTCTGCCTCTCCGGCCGGCTGAGCACCCGTACGCCCGTTTCGTGGGTTGGCTTAGGCATAGGGAGTTCATTCCATGTCTAAGTCACAGTTGGACCGAGGGTTGTGGTAGTGGGACCGGCAGCACGCAAAGGGGGACTGGATCGATCCCCGGCTTGCGCATTATGCCTCTTCGGTCAGCTTAACGCCCGCATGCTCGTTTCATGGATTGACTTATGCATACGGAGTTCATTCGCAGTCTAAGATTGGACCGGACCGAGGGTTGAGGCAGTAGGATCGTTGGCACATAGGGGAGATTGGGTCGATCCCCGGCTTGCGCATTCTTTCTCTCTGGTCGGTTGAGCGCCCGTACGCTTGTTTTGTGGGTTGGCTTAGGCATACAGTGTTCATTCCAAGTCTAAGCATATGGAGTTCATTCCAGTCTAAGATTTTGAGCCATGGTGCACATGCTGGGCTCGGGCATGTGCTGGTGCAGCATTTTTTTCGCCCGGGGCACAATCGCCAGAGCATCGTCGGAGCATCACCGGAGAGCGTAACCTACGGCATTGTGGGTTCCGACGATTGGGGGGTCGGGGGATGTGCGCACATGATGTGCGATGGGTGCTGGTACTTGGCCCTTATATTGGCCCCCTATCCCTCATCAAACCTCAAGAACTCACACCCCCTTAAAGAGCATTTGAGAAATAGGTTTGCTGCCAGTAGCCATTAAAGTGTCTGAAATGGAGACACTTTTTTCAAACGATCACAAAATCTTCTCCACTTCGAGTTTTTAGCTGAATTTTTTTGTGCATGCCAACAAAAATACAAGGATCACCTCTAAGAAATTTGGCAACAAAATTCTTTCGAAAAAAATTTTAAAAAATCCCGAACCGTAAAAAGTTTCAAAAATTGTGAAAAATAGAAAATGGGTCGTCTTGCCACGAAACTTCACATGAAGGCTTAGGGGACCATTGTATGAATTTACAAGCCATAAAAATGGCATTGGCATGGTAGAAATATGAAGATGTGCTTGAACCCACCTACCACCCGTTCGATCCCCGGCTTGCGCATCCTGCCTCTCTGGTCGACTGAGCACTTACACGCTCATTTCGTGGGTTGACTTAGGCATACTAAGTTCATCCCCAGTCTAAGCATACAGAATTCATTCCTAGTCTAACATCGGATCGGACTGAGGGTTGCGGCAGTAGGATCGGCAGCATGCAAGGGGGACCGAGTCGATCCCTGGCTTGCGCATTCTACCTCTCTGGCCGGCTGAGTGCCCGTACGCTCGTTTCGTGGGTTGGCTTAGGCATACAAAGTTCATTCCATGTCTAAACCCTAACCGAACCGAGGGTTGTGGCAGCAGGACTGACAGTGGGATCGATAGCATGCAGAGGGGGATCGGGCCAATCCTCAGCTTACGTATTATGCCTCTCTGGCCAGCTAAGCGCCCGCACGCTCATTTCATGGGTTTACTTAGGCGTACAGAGTTCATCCCCAGTCTAAGCATATGGAGTTCATTCGCAGTCTAAGATCGGACCGGACCGAGGGTTGCGACAGCAAGATCGGCAGCACGTAAGGGGGACCGAGCCGATCCCCGGCTTGCGCATTCTGCCTCTCCAACCGACTGAGCGCCCGTATGCCCGTTTCGTGGGTTAGCTTAGGCATAGGGAGTTCATTCCATGTCTAAGCCCCAGCCAGACCGAGGGTTGTGGCAGCGGGATCGGCAGCACGCAGAGGGGGACCGAGTCGATCCCTAGCTTGTGCATTATTCCTCTTCGATCTGTTCAGCGCCCGCACGCTCATTTTGTGGGTTGACTTATGCATACGGAGTTCATTCCCAGTCTAAGATTGTGAGATTTTATAGGTTTGTTGGCAGTAGCCATTAAAGTGTCTGAAATGGGGACACTTTTTTCAAACGGTCACGAAATCTTCTCCACTTCGAGTTTTGAGCTTAATTTTTTTATGTATGCCATCAAAACTACAAGGATCACCTCTATGAAATTTGGGGACAAAACGCTTTCTAAAAAAATTTTAAAAAATCCCGAACCGTAAAAAGTTTCAAAAATCATGAAAAATAGAAAACAGGTCGTCTTGCCACAAAACTTCACATGATGGCTTAGGGGACAATTGTATGAATTTACAAGCCATAAAAATGGCATTGGCATGGTAGAAATATGAAGATGTGCTTGAACCCACCTACCACCCGTTCGATCCCCAACTTGCGCATCCTGCCTCTCTGGTCGGTTGAGCGCCCACACGCTCATATTGTGGGTTGACTTAGGCATACGGAGTTCATCCCCAGTGTAAGCATACGAAGTTCATTCCTAGTCTATGATCAGACCAGACCAAGGGTTGCGACAGTACGATCGGTAGCACGCAAGGGGGATCGGGTCGATCCCCGACATGCGTATTCTACCTCTCCGACCGCCTGAGCGCCCGCACGCCCGTTTCGTGGGTTGGCTTAGGCATAGGGAGTTCATTCCATGTCTAAGCCCCAGCCGGACCAAGGGTTGTGGCAGCGGGACCGGCAGCACACATAGGGGGTCCGAGCCGATCCCCGGTTTGCGCATTATGCCTCTCCGGCTGGCTCAGCATCCGCACGCTCGTTTCATGGGTTGACTTAGGCATACGGAGTTCGTTCCTAGTCTAAGATCAGACCAGACCGAAGGTTACGCCAGTAGGATCGACAGCACACAGGGGCGGATTAGGTCGGCCCCCAGCTTGCGCATTCTACCTTTTCGGCCGATTGAGCACCGGCACGCTCATTTCGTGGTTTGGCTTAGGCATACGGAGTTCATTCCCAGTCTAAGACTAGATAGGATCGAGGGCTACGGTAGTAGGACCAGCAACAGGATTGACAGCATGTAGGGAGGACCGAACCGATCCTCGGCTTGCGCATTCTACCTCTCCGATCGGCTGAGCACCCGCAGGCTTGTTTCTTAGGTTGGCTTAGGCATACGTAGTTCATTCCATGTCTAAGCCCCAGCCAGACCGAGGGTTGTGGCAGCAGGACCGACAGCGGGATCGATAGCATGCAGAGGGGGACGAAGCTAATCCCCGGCATGCGCATTTTGCCTCTTCGATCGACCTCTTTGACCGGTTGAGTGCCCGTACACTTGTTTTATGGGTTGTCTTAGGCATACGGAGTTCATTCCCAGTCTAAGATCAGATCGAACCGCCAGTTACAGTAGCAGGATCGAAAGCATGTAGGGGGGATCGGGCCGATCCTCGGCTTGCGTATTCTGCCTCACTGGCCGGGTAAGTGCCCGCACGCTCGTTTCGTGGGTTGACTTAGGCATATGAAGTTCATTCCATGTCTAAGCCCCAGTCGGACCGACGGTTGTGGTAAAGGGACCAGCAGCATGCAGAGAGGGACCGAGTCGATCCCCGGCTTACGCATTATGCCTCTTCGGCTGGCTCAGCACCCGCACGCTCGTTTCATGGGTTGACTTATGCATACGGAGTTCATTCCCAATCTAACATCAGACCAGACCGAAGGTTGTAGCAGCAGGATCGATAGCACGCAGGGGGAGACCGGGTCAATCCCCGGCTTGTGCGTTCTGCCTCTCTGGATGGCTGAGCGCCTGCACGTCCGTTTTGTGGGTTGGCTTAGGCATAGGGAGTTCATTCCATGTCTAAGCCCCAGCCAGACCGAGGGTTGTGGCAGTGGGACCGGTAGCACACAGAGGGGGATCGAGCTGATACCTAGTTTCCAGATTATGCCTTTTCGGCTAGCTCAGCGCCCGCACGCTTGTTTCGTAGGTTGACTTATGCATATGGAGTTCATTCCCAGTCCAAGATCGAACTGGATCGAGGGTTGCGGTAGCAGGATTGACAGCACGCAGGGGGGATCGGGCTGATCCGTGGCTCGTGCATTATGCCTCTCCGGTCGACTCAATGCCTGCATGCTCGTTTCGTGGGTTGACTTAGGCATACGAAGTTCATCCCCAGTTTAAGCATACGAAGTTCATTCCCACACGCTCGTTTCGTGGGTTGACTTGCGTATTCTGCCTCTCTGGCCGGCTGAGCGCCCGTACACCCATTTCGTGGGTTGGCTTAGGCATAGGGAGTTCATTGCATGTCTAAGCCCCAACCGAACCGAGGGTTGTGGCAGCGAGACCGGCAGCACCTAGAGGGGGACCAGGCTGATCCCTGACTTGTGCATTATGCCTCTCCGGTCGGCTCAGTGCCCGCACACTCATTTCGTGGGTTGACTTAGGCATACGGAGTTCATTCATAGTCTAATATTAGATCAGACCGAGGGTTACGACAGTAGGATTGACAGCATGCAGGGGGGACCAGGCCGATCCCCGGCTTGTGCATTCTACCTCTCTGGTCAGCTGAACGCCTGCACGCTCATTTCGTGGGTTGGCTTAGGCATACGGAGTTCATTCCATGTCTAAGCATACGGAGTTCATTCCCAGTCTAAGATCAGATCGGACCAAGGGTTACGGTAGTAGGACCACCAATAAGATCGGTAGCACGCAGGGGGGGACCGTGCTGATCCCTAGCTTACAGATTATGCCTCTCTGGTTGGCCTTCCCGACCGATTAAGCGCCTGCACGCTCATTTCGTGGGTTGACTTAGGCATACGAAGTTCATCCCCAGTCTAAGCATATGGAGTTCATTCCCAGTCTAAGACCGGATCAGATCGAGGGTTGTGGCAGTAGGATCGACAGCATGCAGGGGGGACTGGGCTGATCCCCGGCTTGCACATTCTGTCTTTCCGACCGGCGGAGCGCCCGCACGCCCATTTCATTGGTTAGCTTAGGCATAGGGAGTTCATTCCATGTACGATGGGTGCTGGTACTTGGCCCTTATATTGGCCCCCTATCTCTCATCAAACCTCAAGAACTCACACCCCCTTAAAAAGCATTTGAGATTTTATAGGTTTGCTGTAGTAGCCATTAAAGTGTATAAAATGGGGACACGTTTTTCAAACGGTCCCAAAATCTTCTCCACATCGAGTTTTTAGCTGAATTTTTTTGTGCATACCAACAAAAATACAAGGATCACCTCTTCCAAATTTAGGGACAAAACTCTATCTAAAAATTTTTTAAAAAATCCCGAACCATAAAAAGTTTCAAAAATCGTGAAAAATAAAAAACGGGTCGTCTTGCCACGAAACTTCACATGAAGGCTTAGGGGACCATTGTATCAATTTACAAGCCATAAAAATGGCATTGGCATGGTCGAAATATGAAGATGTGCTTGAACCCACCTATCACCCGTTCGATCCCCAGCTTACGCATCCTGCCTCTCTGGTCGACTGAGCGCCCGCACGCTCGTTTCGTAGGTTGACTTAGGCATACGGAGTTCATCCCCAGTCTAAGCAAATGGAGTTGATTCCCAGTTTAAGATCAGACCAGACCGAGGGTTGCGACAGCAGGATCGGTAGCACGTAGGGGGGATCGGGCCGATCCCCGACTTACACATTCTGCCTCTCCGGTCGGCTGAGTGCCCGTACGCCCGTTCTGTGGGTTGGCTTAGGCATAGGGAGTTCATTCCATGTCTAGGCCACAGTCGGACTGAGGGTTGTGGCAGCCAGACCGACAGCACGCAAAGGGTGATCGGGTCGATCCCCAGCTTGCGTATTATGCCTCTCCGGTCGACTCAACGCCCGCACATTCATTTCATGGGTTGACTTAGGCATACGAACTTCATTCCTTGTCTAAGATCAGACCGGATCGAGGGTTGTGGCAGCAGGATCGATAGTACGTAGGGGGGATCGGGCCGATCCCCAGCTTGCGCATTCTGCCTCTCCAACTGGCTGAGCGTCCACACACTTGTTTTGTGGGTTGGCTTAGGCATACAGAGTTCATTCCATGTCTAAGCATACAGAGTTCATTCCTAGTCTAAGATTTTGAGCCATGGTGCACATGCTGGGCTCGGGCATGTGCTGGTGCCGCATTTTTTTTGCCCGAGGCACCAACGTCGGATCATCACCAGAGAGCCTAATCGATGGCATTGGGGATTTTGGCGATTAGGGGGGCCGAGCGGTGTACGCACATCAAACCTCAAGAACTCACACCCCCTTAAAGAGCATTTGAGATTTTATAGGTTTGCTGCCAGTAGCCATTAAAGTGTCTAAAATACGGACACTTTTTTCAAACAGTCACAAAATCTTCTCCACTTCGAGTTTTTACTTGAATTGTTTTGTGCATGCCAAAAAAAATACAAGGATCGCCTCTACTAAATTTGGGGACAAAACTCTTTCTAAAAAAATTTTAAAAAATCTCGAACCGTAAAAAGTTTCAAAAATTGTGAAAAATAGGAAACGGGTCGTCCTACCACGAAACTTCACATGAAGGCTTAGGGGACCATTGTATGAATTTACAAGCCATAAAAATGGCATTGGCACAACAGAAATATGAAGATGTGCTTGAACCCACCTTCCACCCATTTGATCCTCGGCTTGCGCATTCTGCCTCTTCGACCGGCTGAGCGCCCGCATGCTCGTTTCGTGGGTTGGCTTAGGCATACAGAGTTCATTTCATGTCTATGCCCTAGCCGGACCGAGGGTTGTGGTAGCAGGACCAGTAACGGGATCGGTAGTACTCAGAGGGGGATCGAGTTGATCCTCGACTTAGGCATTATGCCTCTCCGGCTAGCCTCACTGGTTGGTTGAGCACCCGTATGCTCATTTTGAGGGTTGACTTAGGCATACAGAGTTCTTCCCCAGTGTAGGCATACGAAGTTCATTCCTAGGCTAAGATCGAACCAAATTGAGGGTTATGGCAATAGGATTGGTAGCATGCAGAGGGGACCGAGCTGATCCCCGGCTTGTGCATTTTGCCTCTCCAACCGACTAAGCACCTGCACGCCCATTTCATGGGTTGGCTTAGGCATAGGAAGTTCATTTCATGTCTATGCTACAGCTGGACCGAGGGTTGTGGCAGCGGGACTGACAGCACGCAGAGTGGGACCGAGTCGATCCCCGACTTAGTGCCCGCACGCTCGGTTCATGGGTTGACTTAGGCATACAGAGTTCATTCCCAGTCTAAGATTGGATCAAACTGAGGGTTGTGGTAGCAAGATCGACAGAACGCAGGGGGGATCGAGCTGATCCCCAGCTTGCGTATTCTGCCTCTTCGACTGACTGAGCGCTCGCACGCTCGTTTAATGGGTTGGCTTAGGCATACGGAGTTCATTCCATGTCTAAGCATACGGAGTTCATTCCCTGTCAAGATCAGATTAGACCAAGGGTTGCGATAGTAGGACCAACAGTAAGATCAACGGCACGAATGGGGGAACCAGGCTGATCCCCGACTTATGCATTTTGCCTCTCTGGTCAGTTGAGCACCCACACGCTCGTTTCATGGGTTGGCTTAGGCATATGGAGTTCATTCCATGTCTAAGCCCGAGTCGGACCGAGGGTTGTGGTTGCAGGACTGGCATCGAGAGCGGTAACGTGCAGATGGGGACCGAGCTGATCACCGGCTTACGCATTATGCCTTTCTGGTCGGCTGAGCACCCGTACTATCGTTGCATGGGTTGGCTTAGGCATACAGAGTTCATTCCATGTCTAAGCCCCAGCCATACCGAGGGTTGTGGTAGTAAGACCAAAAGCGGGATCGACGGCATGCAAAGGGGGACCGAGCCGATCCCCGACTTACGCATTATGCCTCTTCGGTCAGCTCAATGCCCGTACACTCATTTCATGGGTTGACTTATGCATACGAAGTTCATTCCTAGTCTAAGATTGGACCGGACCGAGGGCTGCGATAGTAGGATCCACAGCATGCAGGGGGGACCAGGTCGATCTCGAGCTTGCGCAATTTGCCTCTCCAGCCAGCTGAGCGCCCGCACGCTCGTTTCGTGGGTTGGCTTAGGCATACGGAGTTCATTCCATATCTAAGCATACAGAGTTCATTCTAAGTCTAAGATTTTGAGCCATGGCGCAGTGCTGATCTTGGGCATGTGCTGGTGCCGTATTTTTTTTGCCCGGGGCACCATCGTCGGAGAGCCTAACCAACGGTATTAGGGGTTCCGACGATTGGGGGGGTCGGGGGGTGTGCGCACATGATGTGCGATGGGTGCTGGTACTTGGCCCTTATATTGGCCCCCTATCCCTCATCAAACCTTGAGAACTCACACCCCCTTAAAGAGCATTTGAGATTTTATAGGTTTGCTACCAGTAGCCATTAAAGTGTTTGAAATGGGGACACTTTTTTCAAACGGTCACAAAATCTTCTCCACTTTGAGTTTTTAGCTGAATTTTTTGGTGCATGCCAACAAAAATACAAGGATCACCTCTACCAAATTTGGGGTCGAAACTCTTTCTAAAACAATTTTAAAAAATCTCGAACCAGAAAACGTTTTGAAAATCATGAAAAACAGAAAATGGGTCATCTTGCCACAAAACTTCACATGAAGGCTTAGGGGACCATTGTATGAATTTACAAGCCATGAAAATGGCATTGGCATGGCATAAATATGAAGATGTGCTTGAACCCACCTACCACCCGTTCGATCCCCGGCCTACGCAGCCTGCCTCTCTGGTCGGCTTAGCGCCCGCACGCTCATTTCGTGGGTTGACTTAGGCATACGGAGTTGATCCCCAGTCTAAGCATACAAAGTTCATTCACAGTCTAAGATCAGACCGGACCAAGGGTTGCGACAACAGGATCGGCAGCACGTAGGGAGGACGGGCCAATCCTCGGCTTACACATTCTGCCTCTCTGGCTGGCTGAGCACTCGCACGTCCGTTTCGTCGGTTGGCTTAGGCATAGGGAGTTCATTCCGTGTGTAAACCCTATCCAGACCGAGGGTTGTGGCAGCGGGTCCGACAGCATGCAGAGATGGACTGGGTCGATCCCTGGCTTACGCATTATGCCTCTCTGGCTGACTGAGCACCCGCACGCTCGTTTCATGGGTTGGCTTAGGCATACGGAGTTCATTCCATGACTAAGCCCCAGTCGGACCGAGGGTTGTGGCAGCAGGACCAGCAGTGGGATTGACAGCACGCAGAGGGGGACCGAGTGGATCCCTGGCTTGCGCATTATGCCTTTTCGATCGGCCTATCCGATCGACTGAGCACCCGCACGCTCGTTTCATGGGTTTACTTAGGCATATGGAGTTTGTCCCCAGACTAAGCATACGAAGTTCATTCCCAGTCTAAGATCAGAGCGGATCGAATGTTGTGCCAACAAGATCGGTAGCACACAGGAGGGACCGAGCCGATCCCTATCTTGCACATTCTGCCTCTTCGGATCGAGGGTTGTGGCAGCGGGATCGGTAGCACCCAGAGAGGGACCGGGCCGATGCCCAGCTTGCGCATTATGCCTCTTCGGTCGGCTCAGCGTCTGCACACTCGTTTCGTGGGTTGACTTGTGCATACGAAGTTCATTCCCAGTCTAAGATTAGATCAGACCGAGGGTTGCAGAGGCAAGATCGACAGCATGCTAGGTGGGATCGGGCCAATCCCCGGCTTGCGCACTCTGCCTCTCCGGCTGGCGGAGCGCCCGCACGCTCATTTCGTGGCTTGGCTTAGGCATATGGAGTTCATTCCATGTCTAAGCATACAGAGTTCATTCCCAGTCTAAGATTCTGAGCCACGGTGCACATGCTGGGTTCGGGCATGTGCTGGTGCCATATTTTTTTTACCCGGGGTACCATCGTCGGAGCATCGTCGAAGCATCACCGGAGAGCCTAACTGGCGGCATTGGGGGTTCTGACGATTGAGAGACCCAGGGGGTGTGCGCACATGATGTGCGATGGGTATTGGTACTTGGCCCTTATATTGGCCCCCTATCCCTCATCAAACCTCGAGAACTCACACCCCTTAAAAAGCATTTGAGATTTTATAGGTTTGCTGCCAGTAGCCATTAAAGTGTCTGAAATGGGGACACTTTTTTCAAATGGTCACAAAATCTTCTCCACTTTGAGTTTTTAGCTGAATTTGTTTGTGCATGCCAACAAAAATACAAGGATCACCTCTACCAAATTTGGGGACAAAACTCTTTCTAAAAAAATTTTAAAAAATCCCGAACCGTAAAAAGTTTCAAAAATCGTGAAAAATAAAAAACGGGTTGTCTTGCAACGAAACTTCACATGAAGGCTTAGGGGACCATTGTATGAATTTACAAGCCATAAAAATGGCATTGGCACAGTAGAAATATGAAGATGTGCTTGAACCCACCTACCATCTGTCCGATCCTCGGTTTACGCATCCTGCCTCTCTGGTCGGCTGAGCGCCTGCACGCTAGTTTCGTGGGTTGACTTAGGCATATAGAGTTCATCCCTAATCTAAGCATACAAAGTTCATTCCCAATCTAAGATTGGATCGGACCGAGGGTTGCGGTAGCAGGATCGGTAGCACGCAGGGGGGATCGGGTCGATCCTCGACTTGTGCATTCTGCCTCTCCGGCCTGCTGAGGGCTCGCACGTCCGTTTCGTGGGTTGGCTTAGGCATAGGGAGTTCATTCCATGTCTAAGCCCCAGCCAGACCGAGGGTTGTGGCAGTCGGACCGGTAGCATGAAGAGGGTGATCGGGTCGATCCCCGGCTTACGCGTTATGCCTCTTCAGCTGGCTCAGCGACCGCACGCTTGTTTCATGGGTTAACTTATGCATACGGAGTTCATTCCTAGTCAAAGATTGGACTGGATCGAGGGTTGCGACAGCAAGATTGACAGGACGTAGGATGGGATCGGGTCGATCTCTGGCTTACACATTCTGCCTCTTCAGTCGGCTAAGCGCCCGTACGCTCGTTTCATGGGTTGGCTTCGGCATACGGAGTTCAGACCGAATTGAGGGTTGTGGCAGTAAGACCAGTAGCAGGATAGACAGCACGTAGGGGGGACCGGGCCATTCCCTAGCTTGCGCATTCTACCTCTCCGGCCAGCTAAGCTTCGCACACTTGTTTCGTGGATTGGCTTAGGCATACCGAGTTCATTCCATGTCTAAGCATACGGAGTTCATTCCTAGTCTAAGATCGGATCGGACCGAGGGTTGCGATAGCAGGACCAGCAACAGGATTGGTAGCACGTAAGGGGGGATCAAACCGATCCCTGGCTTGTGCATTCTGCCTCTCCGACCGACTGAGCGCTCCTACGCTCATTTCGTGAGTAGGCTTAGGCATACGGAGTTCATTCTATGTCTAAGCCCCAGTCAAATCGAGGGTTGTGGCAACAGGACCGACAGCAAGATCGGCAGCACGCAGAGCGGGATCGGGCTGATCCCTGACTTACGTATTATGCCTCTCGATCTGCTGAGTGCCTGCATGCTCATTTCGTGGGTTGATTTAAGCATACGGAGTTCATTCCCAGTCTAAGATAAGACTGGACCGAGGGTTGCGGTAGTAAGATTAGCAACATGCAGGGGGGATCAGGCCGATTCCTGGCTTGCGCATTCTACCTCTCTGGCCGGTTGAGCGCCCGCACGTCCGTTTCATGATTTGGCTTAGGCATAGGGAGTTCATTCCATGTCTAAGCCCCAATCGGACCGAGGGTTGTGGCAACGGGATCGGTAGCACACAGAAGGGGGTCAGGCCAATCCCCGGCTTGCGTATTATGCCTCTTCAGTCGACTCAGTGATCATACGCTCGTTTCGTGGGTCGACTTTTGCATACGGAGTTCATTCCCAGTCTAAGATTAGACTGGACTGAGGGTTGCGGTAACAGGATCGATAGCACGCAGGGGGGTCGAGCTAATCCCCGACTTACGCATTCTGCCTCTCCGGTCGGCTGAACGCCCACATGCTCGTTTGGTGGGTTGGCTTAGGCATACGGAGTTCATTCCATGTCTAAGCATACGGAGTTCATTCTCAGTCTAAGATCGGACCAGACCGAGGGTTGCGGCAGCAAGATTGGCAACACGCAGGGGGGACCGAGCCGATCCCCGACCTGTGCATTCTGCCTCTCCGGTCGGCTGAATGCCCACACACTCGTTTCGTGGGTTGGCTTAGGCATACAGAGTTTATTCCGTGTCTAAGCCCCAGCCAGACTGAGGGTTATGGTAGCAGGACCAGTAGCTGGATCGGTAGCATGCAGAGGGGGATCAGGTTAATCCCCAGCTTGCACATTATGCCTCTCCGACCGGCCTCACCGACTGGCTGAGCGCCTGCACGCTCGTTTCGAGGGTTGACTTAGGCATACGGAGTTCTTTCCTAGTCTAAGCATACGGAGTTTATTCCCAATCTAAGATTGGATCAGACTGAGGGTTGTGGTAGTAGGATCGACAGCACGTAGGGGGGGACCGAGCTGATCCCCGGCTTACGCATTCTACCTCTCCGACCGGCTGAGTGCCTGCACACTCGTTTCATGGGTTGGCTTAGGCATACGAAGTTCATTCCATGTCTAAGCATATGGAGTTCATTCCTAGTCTAAGATTTTGAGCCATGGTGCACATGCTGGTCTCAGGCATGTGCTGGTGCCGCATTTTTTTTGCCCGGGGCACCATTGACTGAGATCATCGAAGCATCGCCGGAGAGCCTAACCGAGGACATTAGGGGTTCTGGCGATTGGGGGGGCCGGGGGGTGTGCACACATGATGTGCGATGGGTGCTGGTACTTGGCCCTTATATTGGCCCCTATCCCTCATCAAACCTTGAGAACTTACACCCCCTTTAAAGAGCATTTGAGATTTTATAGGTTCGCTGTCAGTAGCCACTAAAGTGTCTGAAATGGGGATACTTTTTTCAAACGGTCACAAAATCTTCTCCACTTTGAGTTTTTAGCTGAATTTTTTTATGCATGCCAACAAAAAATACAAGGATCACCTCTACCAAATTTAGGGACAAAACTCTTTTTAGAAAATTTTGAAAAATCTTGAACCGCAAAAAGTTTCAAAAATCATGAAAAATAAAAAACGGGTCATCTTGCCACGAAACTTCACATGAAGGCTTAGGGGACCATTGTATGAATTTGCAAGCCATAAAAATGGCATTGCCATGGCAGAAATATGAAGATGTGCTTGAACCCACCTACTACCAGTTCGATCCCTGGTTTGCGATCCTGCCTCTCTGGTCGGCTGAACGCCCACATGCTCATTTTGTGGGTTGACTTAGGCATACGGAGTTCATCCTTAGTCTAAGCATACAGAGTTCATTCCCAGTCTAAGATCGGATCAGACCGATGGTTGCGGCGGTAGGATCGGTAGCACGCAGGGGGTACCAGGCTGATCCCCGACTTATGCATTCAAACTCTCCAGCCAACTGAGTGCTAGCACGCCCATTTCATGGGTTGGCATAGGCATATTGAGTTCATTCCATGTCTAAGCCCCAGCCAGACTGAGGTTTGTGGCAGTGGGACTAGCAGCACGCAGAGGAGGACCGGGTCGATCCCCGGCTTACGCATTATGCCTCTTCGACCGGCTCAGCGCTCGCATGCTCATTTCGTGGGTTGACTTATGCATATAGAGTTCATTCCTAGCCTAAGATCAGACCAAACTGAGGGTTGCAGCAATAGGATCGACAGCACGTAGGGGGGACCGGCCGATCCCTGGCTTGCACGTTTTACCTCTCCGATCGGCTTAGCACCCGCACGTTCGTTTCGTGGCTTGGCTTAGGCATACGGAGTTCATTCCATGTCTAAGCATACGGAGTTCATTCCCAGTCTAAGATTTTGAGCCACGGTGCACATGCTGGGCTCGAGCATGTGCTGGTGCCACATTTTTTTTCGCTCGGGGCACCATCATCGGCGCATCGTCGGAGACGCTAACCGACGGCATTGGGGGTTCCGACGATTGGGGGGCTGGGGGGTGTGCGCACATGATGTGCCATGGGTGTTGGTACTTGGCCCTTATATTGGCCCCCTATCCCTCATCAAACTTCAAGAACTCACACCCCCTTAAAGAGCATTTGAGATTTTATAGGTTTGCTGCCAGTAGCCATTAAAGTGTCTGAAATGGGGACACTTTTTTCAAACGGTCACAAAATCTTCTCCACTTCTAGTTTTTAGCTGAATTTTTTTTTGCTTGCCAAAAAAAATACAAGGATCACCTCTACCAAATTTGGGGACAAAACTCTTTCTAAAAAAATTTTTAAAAACTCGAACCGCAAAAAGTTTCAAAAATCATGAAAAATAAAAAACGGGTCGTCTTGCCATGAAACTTCACGTGAAGGCTTAGGGGACCATTGTATGAATTTACAAGCCATAAAAATGGCATTGGCTAGGCAGAAATATGAAGATGTGTTTGAACCCACCTACCACCCGTTCGATCCTCGGCTTGCGCATCCTGCCTCTCTGGTCGGTTGAGTGCCCACACGCTCGTTTCATGGGTTGACTTAGGCATATGGAGTTCATCCCCAGTCTAAGCATACGGAGTTCATTCCCAGGCTAAGATTGGACCGGACCGATGGTTGTGGCAGTAGGATTGACAGCACGCAGGGGGGACCAGGTGGATCCTTGACTTGCGCATTCTGCCTCTCCGGTCGATTGAGCACTTGCACGTTCGTTTCATGGGTTGGCTTAGGCATACGGAGTTCATTCCATGTCTAAGCATACGGAGTTCATTCCCAGTCTAATGAGCCACGATCCACATACTGGGTTTGGGCATGTGCTGGTGCCGTATTTTTTTTGCCTAAGGCATCATCGCCGGAGCATTGTCGGAGAGCCTAACCGGTGGCATTGGGGGTTCCGATGATTAAGGGGGCTATGAGGTGTGCGCATATGATGTGCGATGGGTGTTGGTACTTGCCCCTTATATTGGCCCCCTATCCCTCATCAAACCTCAAGAACTCACACCCCTTTAAAGAGCATTTGAGATTTTATAGGTTTGCTGCCAGTAGCCATTAAAGTGTCTGGATTGGGGACACTTTTTTCAAACGGTCACAAAATCTTCTCCACTTTGAGTTTTTTGCTGAATTTTTTTGTGCATGCCAAAAAAAAATACAAGGATCCCCTCTACTAAATTTGGGGACAAAACTCTTTCTACAAAAATTTTAAAAAATCCCAAACCGAAAAAAGTTTCAAAAATCATGAAAAATAGAAAATGGGTCATCTTGCCACGAAACTTCACATGAAGGCTTAGGGGACCATTGTATGAATTTACAAGCCATAAAAATGGCATTGGCATGGAAGAAATATGAAGATGTGCTTAAACTCACCTACCACCCGTTCGATCCCCAGCTTACACATCCTGCCTCTCTGGTCGGCTGAGTGCCCGCACGCTCATTTTATGGGTTGACTTAGGCATACAAAGTTCATCCCCAGTATAAGCATATAGAGTTCATTCCCAATATAAGATTGGACCGGACCAAGGGTTACGGCAGCAGGATCGGCAGCACGCAGAGGGGACTGGACCGATCCCCGGCTTGTGCATTCTACCTCTCTGACCGGCTGAACGCCTGCACGCTCATTTCGTGGGTTGGCTTAGGCATACAGAGTTCATTCCATGTCTAAACCCCAATCGGACTGAAGGTTGTGGCAACAAGACTGACAGCAGGATCGGTAACACGCAGAAGGGGACCGGGCTGATCCCTGGCTTGTGCATTATGCCTCTTCGATCGGCCTTTCTGGTCGGTTGAGTGCCCGTACGCTCGTTTTGTTGGTTGACTTAGGCATACAGAGTTCATTCCTAGTCTAAGTATACGGAGTTCATTCGCAGTCTAAGATCGGACCGGACTGAGGCTTGTGGTAGTAGGATTAGCAGCACGCAAGAGGGACTGGGCCGATCCCCGACTTATGCAGTCTCCCTCTCTGGCCGACTGAGTGCCCGCATGCCCGTTTTGTGCTTTGGTTTAGGCATAGGGAGTTCATTCCATGTCTAAGCCCCAGTCGGATCGAGGGTTGTGGCAGCGGGATCGATAGCACGCAGAGGGGGATCAGGCCGATCCCTGGCTTATGTATTATGCCTCTCCGGTCGGCTCAGCACCCGTACGCTCATTTTGTAGGTTGGCTTAGGCATACGGAGTTTATTCCATGTCTAAGCCCCAGTCAGACCGAGGGTTGTGCTAGCAGGACCGGCAGCGGGATCGGTAGCACGTAGGGGGGACTGGGCTGATCCCTGTGTTGTATATTATGCCTTTTCGACCAGCCTCTCCGATCGACTGAGCGCCCGTACGCTCGTTTCATGCATTGACTTAGGCATATGGAGTTTATCCCCAGTCTAAGCATACGGAGTTCATTCCAGTCTAAGATCGGATCGGACCGAAGGTTGCAACAGCAGGATCGGTAGCACGCAGGGGGGACTAGGTCGATCCCCAGCTTACGCATTCTGCCTCTCCGACCGGTTGAGCACCCCCAAGCTTGTTTCGTGGGTTGGCTTAGGCATACACAGTTCATTCCATGTCTAAGCGTACGGAGTTCATTCCCAGTCTAAGATCGGATCGGTCCGAGGGTTACGGCAGTAGGACCAGCAGCTCACAGGGGGGGATCGGGCCGATCCTTGGCATACGCATTCTGCCTCTTCGGCCGGCTGAGCGCCCACACGCTCATTTTGTGGGTTGGCTTAGGCATACGGAGTTCATCCCCAGTCTAAGCATATGAAGTTTATTCCCAGTCTAAGATTGGATCGAATCGAAGGTTGTGGCAGCAGGATTGACAACACGTAGGGGGGATCGGGCCGATCCCCAGCTTACGCATTCTGCCTCTCCGACCGGCTGAGTGCCCACACTATCGTTTCATGGGTTGGCTTAGGCATACAGAGTTAATTCCATGTCTAAGCCCTAGCCAGACCGAGGGTTGTGGTAGCAGGACCAGCAGCGGGATCGACAGCATGTAGAGAGGGACCGGGCTGATCCCCGGCTTGCACATTATGCCTCTCCGATTGGCCCCTTCGATCAGTTGAGCGCCCATCCGCTCGTTTTGTCGGTTGACTTAGGCATACGGAGTTCATCCCTAGTCTAAGCATACAGAGTTCATTCCCAGTCTAAGATCAGATCGGATCGAGGGTTGCTGCAGCAGGATCGATAGCACGCAGGACGGACCGGCTCGATTCTCGGCTTACGCATTCTACCTCTCCGACCGATTGAGCCCCCGTACGCCCGTTTTATGGGTTGGCTTAGGCATAGGGAGTTCAATCCATGTCTAAGCCCCAACCAGACCGAGGGTTGTGGCAGCGAGATTGATAGCACATAGAGGGGGATCGGGTTGATCCCCGACTTGTGGATTATGCCTCTCCGGTCGGCTCAGCGCCTGCATGCTCGTTTCATGAGTTGACTTAGGCAAACGAATTTCATTCCCAGTCTAAGTTTAGACCAGATCGAGGGTGACGGTAGCAGGATCGATAGCACGCAGGGGGGATCGGGCCGATCCCCGACTTGCGCATTCTGCCTCTCCGACCGACTGAGTGCTTGCATGCTCGTTTCGTGGGTTGGCTTAGGCATACGGAGTTCATTCCATATCTAAGCATACGGAGTTCATTCCCAGTCTAAGATTGGATCAGATCGAGGGTTGGGGCAGCAGGACTAGCTGCAGGATCGTCAGCACACAGGAGGGACCATACCGATCCCTGGCTTGCACATTCTACCTCTCCGGCCGACTGAGCGCCCTTGTGCTCATTTTGTGGGTTGGCTTAGGCATACGGAGTTCATTCCATGTCTAAGCCACAGTCAGACCGAGGGTTGTGGTAGTAAGACTGGCAGCGGGATCGACAGCATGCAGAGGGGGATCGAGCTGATCCCTAGCTTGCGCATTATGCCTCTCCGATCGGCCTCTTCGGCCGATTGAATGCCCGCAAGCTCATTTCATAGGTTGACTTGGGCATACGGAGTTCATCCCTAGTCTAAGCATATGGAGTTCATTCCCAGTCTAAGATCAAACCAGACTGAAGGTTGTGGCAACAGGATCGACAGCATTCAGGGGGGACCAGGTCGATCCCCGACTTACGCATTCTGCCTTTTCGATCGGCTGAGCACCCCATTTTGTGGGTTGGCTTAGGCATAGGGAGCTCATTCCATGTCTAAGCCCCAGTCGGGCTGAGGGTTGTGGCAGCGGGACCGACAGCACACTGAAGGGGATTGGGTCGATCCTCGACTTACACATTATGCCTCTTCGATCGGCTCAGCACCCGCATGCTCGTTTCATGGGTTGACTTAGGCATACGGAGTTCATTCCCAGTCTAAGATCAGACCAGACCAAGGGTTGCAGTATCAGGATTGACAGCATGTAGGGGGGACAGGGTCGATCCCTGGCTTACGTATTATGCCTTTCCGACCGACTGAACGCCCGCATGCTCATTTCGTAGGCTGGCTTAGGCATGCGGAGTTCATTCCATGTCTAAGCATACAGAGTTCATTCCCAGTCTAAGATCAGACTGGACTGAGGGTTACGGTAGTAGGACCAGTAGCAGGATCAGCAGCACGGAGGGGGGACCGGGTCGATCCCCGGTTTGTGCATTTTGCCTCACTGGCTGGCTGAGTGCCCGCACGCTCGTTTCGTGGGTTGGTTTAGGCATACGGAGTTCATTCCATGTCTAAGCATATGGAGTTCATTCCCAGTCTAAGATCGACCCAAAACGAGGGTTGCAGCAATAGGATCGGTAGCACGTAGGGGGGATCGATCCGATCCCCAGCTTGCGCATTCTGCCTCTCCGATCGGCTAAGAGCTCGCACGCTCGTTTTGTGAGTTGGCTTAGGCATACGGAGTTCATTCCATGTCTAAGCCCCAGTCGGACCGAGGGTTGTGGCAGTAGGACCGGTAGCGGGATCGACAGCACATAGAGGGGGACCGAGCTAATCCTTGACTTGTGCATTATGCCTCTCCGATCGACCTTTCCGACCGACTGAGCGCCCGCACGCTCGTTTCATGGGTTGACTTTGACATACGGAGTTCATCCCCAATCTAAGCATACATTGTTCATTCCCAGTCTAAGATCAGACCGGATCGAGGGTTACGACAGTAGGATTGATAGCACACAGGGGGACCAGGTCGATCCCTGGCTTACGCATTCTGCCTATCCTGCCAGCTGAGTGCCCGCACACTCGTTTCGTGGGTTGGCTTAGGCATAGGGAGTTCATTCCATGTCTAAACCCCAATCGGATCGATGGTTACGGTAGCGGGACCTACAAGACACAGAGGGGGATCAGGTCGATCCCCGACTTGTGCATCATGCCTTTTCACCGACTCAGCGCTCGCACGCTTGTTTCGTGGGTTGACTTATGCATACGGACTTCATTCCCAGTGTAAGATCAGACCAGACCAAGGGTTATGGTAGCAGGATCGATAGCACGCAGGGTGGATCAGGTCAATCCCCAGCTTACGCATTCTGCCTCTCTGACCGATTGAGTGCCCGCACACTTGTTTCGTGGGTTGGCTTAGGCATATGGAGTTCATTCCATGTCTAAGCGTACAGAGTTCATTCCCAGTCAAAGATTTTGAGCCATGGTGCACATTCTGGGCTCGAGCATGTGCTGGTGCCACATTTTTTTCACCAGGGGCACCATCGCTGGAGCATCGTCGGAGCATCGTCGAAAAGCCTAACCGGCGGCATTGAGGGTTCCGACGATTGGGGGGCCCGGGGGGTGTGCGCACATGATGTGCGATGGGTGCCGGTACTTGAACCTTATATTGGCCCCCTATCCCTCATCAAACCTCGAGAACTCACACTCCCTTAAAGAGCATTTGAGATTTTATAGGTTTGCTACTAGTAGCCATTAAAGTGTCTGAAATGGGGACACTTTTTTCAAATGGTCACAAAATCTTCTCCACTTTGAGTTTTTAGCTGAATTGTTTTGTGCATGCCAACAAAAATACAAGGATCACCTTCACCAAATTTAGGGACAAAACTCTTTCTAAAAAAATTTTAAAAAATCCTGAACCGTAAAAAGTTTCAAAAATCATGAAAAATAGAAAACGGGTCGTCTTGCCATGAAACTTCACATGAAGGCTTAGGGGACCATTGTATGAATTTACAAGCCATAAAAATGGCATTGGCACTTTTGAAATATGAAGATGTGCTTGAACCCACCTACCACTCGCTCGATCCCCAGCTTGTGCATCCTGCCTCTCTGGTCGGCTGAGCGCCTGCACGCTCGTTTCGTGGGTTAACTTAGGCATACAGAGTTCATTCCTAGTCTAAGCATACGGAGTTCATTCCCAGTCGAAGATCAAACTGGACCGAGGGTTGCGGTAATAGGATCGGCAGCACGTAGGGGGCACCGGGCCGATCTTCGGCTTGCACATTCTGCCTCTTCGACCGGTTGAGCGCCCGTACGCTCGTTTCATGGGTTGGCTTAGGCATAGGGAGTTCATTCCATGTCTAAGCCCCAGTCGAATCGAGGGTTGTGGCAGTAGGACCGACAGCACGCAGAGAGGGATCAGGCCGATCCCCGGCTTACGCATTATGCCTATCCGATCGGCTCACCACCCGCACGCTCATTTTATGGGTTGACTTTGGCATACGGAGTTCATTCATGTCTAAACCTCAGCCAGACCGAAGGTTGTGGCAGCACGCATGGGGGACCGGGCTGATCCTTGGCTTACGTATTCTACCTTTTCGGTCGACTGAGCGCCCGCACGTCCGTTTCGTGGGTTGGCTTAGGCATAGGGAGTTCATTCCATGTCTAGGCCCCAACCAAATCGAGGGTCATGGCTATGGGAGCGACAGCAAGCAGAGGGGGACCGGGCCGATCCTCGACTTGCGCATTATCCCTCTTCGGCCGGCTCAGTGCCCACACACTCGTTTCGTGGGTTGGCTTTGGCATACGGAGTTCATTCCATGTCTAAACCCCAGTCGGACCGAGGGTTGTGGCAGCATGCAGGGGGGACCCGACCGATCACCGGCTTGCGCATTCTGCCTCTTCGGTCGACTGAGCACCCGCACGTCCATTTCATGGGTTGGCTTAGGCATAGGGAGTTCATTCCATGTCTAAGCCCTAGCCAGACCGAGGGTTGTGGCAACAGGATTGATAGCACACAGAGGGGGACCAAGCTGATCCTCGGCTTACGCATTATACCTCTCTGACCGGTTGAGCGCCAGTACGCTAGTTTCATGGGTTGACTTAGGCATACGGAGTTCATTCCCAATCTAAGCATACAGAGTTCATTCCCAGTCTAAGATCAGACTTGACTGAGGGTTGCGACAGTAGGACCAGCAACAGGATCGACAGCATGCAGGGGGGAACGAGTCGATCCCCGACTTGCGCATTCTGCCTCTCCGGTCGTTTGAGTGCCTGCACCCTTTTTTCGTGGGTTGGGTTAGGCATACGGAGTTCATTCCATGTTTAAGTATACAGAGTTCATTCTCAGTCTAAGATCAGATCGGACTAAGGGTTGCGGCCATAGGACCAGCAACAAGATCGGTAGCACGCAGGGGGGATCGGGCCAATCCCCGACTTATACATTCTGCCTCTCCGGTCGACTGAGCACCCGCACTCTCATTTCATGGGTTGGTTTAGGCATACAGAGTTCATTCCATGTCTCAGCATACGGAGTTCATTCTCGGTCTAAGATCGAATAGGATCAAGGGTTACGGTAGTAGGATCGATATCACACAGGGGGGACCGAGTCGATCCTCGGCTTGCGCATTCTGCCTCTCCAATCGGCTGAGCGCCTGTACGCTCATTTCATGGGTTGGCTTAGGCATACGGAGTTTATTCAATGTCTAAGCCCCAACCGACCCGAGGGTTGTGGCAGCAGGACTGACAGCGAGATCGGCAGCACGCGGAGGGGGACCAGGCTGATCCCCGACTTACGCATTATGCCTCTCCGGTCGGCCTCTTTGATCGATTGAGCGCCCACACGCTTGTTTCATGAGTTGACTTAGGCATACGAAATTCATTCTTGGTCTAAGATCAAACTGGACCGAGGGTTGTGGCAGTAGGATCGACAGCACACAGGGTGGATCAGGCCATTCCCCGGCTTGCAAATTCTGCCTCTTCGATCGACTGAGCACCCGCACGCCTGTTTCGTGGGTTGGCTTAGGCATAGGGAGTTCATTCCATGTCTAAGCCCCAGCCGGACCGAGGGTTGTGTCTACCAAAACCGGTACCATGAAGAGGAGGACTGGGCTAATCTTCGGCTTACGCATTAAGCCTCTTTGATCGACTCAGCTTCCGCACGCTCATTTTGTGGGTTGACTTATGCATGCGGAGTTCATTTCCAGTGTAAGATCGGATCAAACTGAGGGTTAAGACAGCAGGATCGACAGCACACAGGGGAGATCAGGTCGATCCCCGGCTTGCACATTCTAACTCTCCGATCGGTTGAGCACCCGCACGCTCGGTTCATGGGTTAGCTTAGGCGTACAGAGTTCATTCCATGTCTAAGCCCCAGCTGGACTGAGGGTTGTGGCAGCAGGACTGACAACGGGATCAACAGCACGCAGAAGGGGATCAGGCTGATCCCCAGCTTGCTCATTATGCCTCTTCGATCGGCCTCTCCGACCGACTGAGCACCCGTACGCTCATTTCGTGGGTTGACTTAGGCATATGTAGTTCATCCCCAGTCTAAGCATACAGAGTTCATTCCAATCTAAGATCAGACCAGACTAAGGGTTGCGGCAGCAGGATCGGTAGCACGTAGAGGGGACCGGGCTGATCCCCGGCTTGCGCATTCTACCTCTCCGGCTGGTTGAGCGCCCGCATGCCCATTTCGTGGGTTGGCTTAGGCATAGGGAGTTCATTCCACGTCTATGCCCCAGCCAGATCGAGGGTTGTGGCAGCGGGACCGACAGCACGTAGAGGGGGATCGGGTTGATCCCCAACTTGCGCATTATGCCTCTTCGGCCGGCTTAGCACCCGTACGCTCGTTTTGTGGGTTGACTTATGCATACGGAGTTCATTCCCAGTGTAAGATCGAATCAGACTGAAGGTTGAGGTAGTAGGATCGACAGCATGCAGAGGGGATCGGGTCGATCCCCAGCTTGCGCATTCTGCCTCTCCGACCGACTGAGCACCCACATGCTCATTTTGTGGGTTGGCTTAGGCATACAGAGTTCATTCCCAGTCTAAGATTTTGAGCCATGATACACATGCTGGGCTCCGACATGTGCTGGTGCTGTATTTTTTTCACCTGGGGCACCATCGTCGGAGCATCGTCGGAGATTCTAACTGACGGTATTGGGGGTTTCGGTGATTGGGGGGGCCAGGGGGTGTGCGCACATGATGTGCGATGGGTGCTGGTACTTGGCCCTTATATTGGCCCCCTATCCCTCATCAAACCTTGAGAACTCACATACCCTTAAAGAGCATTTGAGATTTTATAGGTTTGCTGGCAGTAACAATTAAAGTGTTTGAAATGGGGACAATTTTTTCAAATGGTCACAAAATCTTCTCCACTTCGAGTTTTTGGCTGAATTTTTTTGCATGCCAACAAAAATACCAATTTTGGGGACAAAACTCTTTCTAAAAAAATTTTAAAAAATCCCGAACCATAAAAAGTTTCAAAAATTGTGAAAAATAGAAAACAGGTCATCTTGCCATAAAACTTCACATGAAGGCATGGGGGACCATTGTATGAATTTACAAGCCATAAAAATGGCATTGGCAATGCAGAAATATGAAGATGTGCTTGAACCCACCTACCACCCGTTCGATCCCCGACTTGCATATCGTCCCTCTCTGGTCAGCTCAGCGCCCGCACGCTCGTTTCGTGGGTTGACTTAGGCATACGGAGTTTATCCCCAGTCTAAGCGTACGAAGTTCATTCCCAGTCTAAGATTGGACCGGATCGAGGGTTATGGTAGTAGGATCGACAGCACGTAAGAGGGATCGGATCGATCCCCGGCTTACGCATTTTGCCTCTCCGATCGGTTGAGCGCCCGCACACCCGTTTCGTGGGTTGGCTTAGGCATGGGGAGTTCATTCCATGTCTAAGCCCCAGCCGGACCGAGGGTTGTGGCAGTGGGACCGGCAGCACGCAGAGGGGGACCGGGCCAATCCTCGGCTTGCGCATTATGCCTCTCCAATCGGCTCAACGCCTGCACGCTCGTTTCATGGGTTGACTTAGGCATACGGAGTTCATTCCCAGTCTAAGATCAGACCAGACTGAGGGTTGTGATAGCAGGATCGATAGCACGCAGGGGGGACCAGGCCGATCCCCGGTGTCACGGACTAAGCTTTCTCTCAACAAGCAATAGACCGTGCGACACTTGAATGGGCGCTCCCAACCAAGTCAGCCTTCAATAGATCGATATCTGAACAAATAACCATAAGCCATGGTTAGTCCCAAGCATTCACAATAAGACACAATATATAAAGATCAATCTCAAGCACACAAACAAGAAGGCATATTCGCATCGAGAAAAAGAAAAACACATCGAGGCAATAATCGGGACATTCAATCGGGATGAGTTTTATTATAATCAAGAATCATACATCGGGACCTCCCACCATCACTAGGGCCAGGGGGTAGCCCTTGGTGGGTGGCCTAGGCTCGCATAGCACCCGGTGAGATAGCCCAACACTACACTATCGGCTCACCCCCTAAAGAGCCTTAGAGATTTTAGAGCTATGCTACCAGTAACCATTACAATGTTTGAAATGGGGACACTTTTCCTAGCACAAGGGATCTACCCGGCCATGGCCCTATACATGGGTGGCTCATGGCAACCTAAGTCTCGATCATGGCCCTATACAAGGTTGGCTCATGACATTTTCCCCCCACCTATTCTATCGACATCCTCGTTGACTTGCTAGCTTGAAATTCTTCAATCTTCCTTTGAAATCTCTGGAGGTTGTGTTCTCTCTCCCAGTTGGTTTTTTCTAGTCCTAATCCCTCCCACTTCATTAGGTACTCCTAAACTAGTCTTCAAGATATCTTGGTTTCCCTGTCAGCTAAGATCTCTTTGACTTGATGCTTTGAGGGTGGCTTCATAGTGATGGTGGCTCTGGTTGGCTCCCTTCAGCTAGCATCTGTAGGATCTACATGGAAAGGTTTCAGGTTGCTCACATGAAATATTGGGTGCACTTTCATCCACTTTGGTGGGTCGATTTTGTAAGAAGCATTCCCCACCTTGGAAAGGACCCTTACTAGACCTTCATATTTGTGCACCAGTCTACGATCTCTCTTTCTCAAGAACCTGGTTTGTTCAGGAACTAGTCGAACAGGAACCAAATCGCCAACTTGAAATTGTTGAGCCCTACGACCCTTGTCTGCCCATTTCTTCATCCGCTTTGATGCTTTCTCCAAGTAGACTTGTGCAATCTCTGTGTTTTGTTTCCACTCCTTGCTGAGATTGAAGGCTCTCAGATTCTTTCCTTTATATTATTCCAAGGAAATGTGGGGTAGCCTTGCTAATTGTCCAGTGACCACCTCAAATGGGCTCTTATTGGTGAAAGAGCTTTTGTTGGAATTAAAGTAGAGTTGAGCCACGTCCAATAATGAAGGCCAGTCTTTTTGATTGGCTTGAACAAAGTGCCTCAAGTATTCCTCTAATGATCTGTTGAACCATTTCGTTTGATCATCGATTTGAGGGTGATAGCTTGAGGAGATGTTGAGTTGGGACCCCAATATCTTGAAAAGTTCTCTCCAGAAGGACCCCGTGAATCTCAGATCTCAATCGCTGATAATGTTTTGAGGGAGGCCCCAATATTTGATCACATGTTTGAATAATAGTCAAGCTGCGTCTTCTGTTGTGCAATACTTGTGACCGGGAATGAATGTGGCATACTTAGAGAATCGGTCAATCACCACCAAAATAGCTCCAAGGTCACCAACCTTGGGTAGGCTCGAAATGAAATCGAGGGAGATGCTTTCCTATGGTTTGGCAGGTACTGGTAGTGGTTCAAGCATGCCTGTAGGTTTCCTCCTTTCAAACTTGTCTTGTTGGCAAATGAGGCAAGTCTTCTTATAGTCCATCACATCTTGTCACATGTGAGGCCAATAGTATCCCTGTTTCAATAATGCCAAAGTGCGTTGCCAGTTTGGTGTCCCGCCCATGGTGTGTCATGACATTCCCTCATCAGCATCTGTCTCAGACCTTCTGCTCTTGGCACAAACACTCAAGGCCCTTTGGTCCATAAGACCCCATTTTCTTGCCAGAAGTACTTGGACTTCCCTTTTTCCACTAGCTTCAAGATGGCACAAGCTTGTGGGTCCTTCCCTAAGTGATCTCTAATTAACTTATGAATGTCTGTAATGGCTCTGCTAGCCACCATTGGGGCAATTCTTCTAAAGGCCACTAAATCTGCTCGTCTGCTCAATGCATCGGCCAGTTGATTGGTCTTTCCAGCGGTGTGCTCAAAATAAAAGTTGAACTCTACTAAAAATTCCTGCCACCTAGCTTGTTTTACCATAAGCCTTGGTTGGGTGGGAAAATGGCTAATGGCCGTATTGTTTATCTTCATGACAAAGTGTGAGCCCAACAAGTAATGTCGCCAAGCCCTCAAGCAGTGAACCACCGCTAGGAGTTCTTTTTTTTGGGCCGTATATTTCCTTTCAGCTTCACTTAGCTTTCTATTTTCAAATGCTACCGAGTGATGTTGTTGTAAAAGCAATCCTCCAATAGCAAAATCAGATGCATTTGTCTGAACTTTGAAAGGTTTTTCAATATTAGGGAGAGCTAAGATGGGGTCCTTTATAATAGCATCCTTCAATCCCTCAAAGGTTTCTTGGCACTCAATCGTCCAACACCATTTATGCTCCTTCTTCAATAGCTCTGTGAGGGCCGTGGTCTTACGAGAGTACCCTTCCATAAACCTTCTATAATAGTTGGCTAGTCCCAAAAATGAGTGGAGCTCACTAACGTTCTTCGATGTTGTCCACTCCTTGATGGCCCTAACCTTTTCCATGTCTATTCGAATGTGGTCACGTTCGACAATGTGATCGAGAAAATGGATTTGGGTCTGAGCAAATGCACACTTCTCCCATTTTACATATAACTGGTGGTCCTGTAATCTTTGAAGTACCTGGCACAGGTGTTCTTGATGTTCTTTCAAGGTGGAGCTATATACCACTATATCATCTAAATAGATGACTATAAATTTGTCTAAGTAGTCATGGAACACCTGATTCATCAATGTACAAAATGTGGCAGGAGCATTGGTCAGTCCAAAGGGCATAACAAGAAATTCAAATGCACTATACCGTGTCACACAAGTGGTCTTTGGCTCATCTCCCTCAACAGTTTTTACCTGATGGTAGCCAGATCTCAGGTCTAATTTGGAGAAGTACTTGGCCCAGCTCAATTGATCAAACAAGTCTGCTATAAGAGGGATGGGATATTTGTTTCTTATGGTGACTTTGTTCAGGGCCCTGTAGTCAACACATAATCGCAAACTTCCATCATGCTTCTTCTGAAATAGCACTAGCACTCTGAAAAGGAGCCTTTGATGGTCTGATGAACCTGACTTGTAATAGCTCATCCAACTATTTTTTTAGTTCAACCAACTCTAGCGGGGCCATGCGGTAAGGAGCTCTAGCAGAGGGTTTCGCTCCTAGGAGGAGCTTAATTTCATGGTCCACTGCTCGTCGAGAGGGTAGAACCTTAGGCAACATCTCTGGCATCACCTCTTCAAATTCTTCCAACACTTTTTCCATACCATCAGGTATTGGTTTTACTTTCGACCCTTCTTTGTAGATCGACATAGCCACAAAAGAGGGTTCCCCTCTCTTTACCCTTTTCTTGAACTGTAAAGCTGAAATCATTTTCTTCCCACTCTTTGGTAAGATGTTGGCTGGCACCACCCATGGGTGTTCCCCAACAAGCAGCTAGCGGCAGGGATAGGGATGACCTGAGCCAACATCATGAAGTCCAATCTGAGAACAACATCAAAGTCATCCATGGGGGAAACTATAAAGTCTACCTTCCCTTCCCATGGCCCCAATCGGGTTGTCACACTCTTGGAGCTTTCACTGATCGCAAAGGCTAGCGAATTGACCGCCTTCATTTATCCAGTCTTTACTAATCTAAAGACCACACCTTTTTGCCTCTTCTGGTATGATGAAAGTGTCGGTTGCACTCGTATCCACCATGGCCTTAGTGGCTTTCTCATTAATCGTCAGGTTCACATACATCAAGCCTCTACTCTGCTCTTTCTTTACAGTGTTCAATTGGGTGCGGAGGGCATTGAGAAACCTTATTGAACTCATCCTGGCTGGCTCCTCTTCAGCTTCTTCAACACTCTCTGGCACTTTTCGAGACTCTTGGGATGAGGTCCTTAAGGAATTAAGGGCTCCCCTGTACGGGGATTCAGCCACTCGATGCTGCCCCTTGCAAAGAAAGCAAGCTAGCGGTTGCCTAGGCTTTAAAATCCCTACGTTGCTTGTCTTGGGTTGGGTGCTATCTCGACCAAAAGGACCTCCTATCTGATCCCCCACTAAAGGGTCGGTCCAACCTAGTCATCTTTCCCCCACTTGAAAAGTTGAAGCTACTGCTAGCTGATGGAGGATTTTTTCATTTTGAGGAGCCATCATTGTAATTGTGGAGACGTTAAGCTGCAGCCATGGCCGTGGCCACGTCTTGCACTTTCTACCTTTGTAGTTTTGTCCTTGCCCAAGGCTTGAGGCCCTCAAGAAAATACAACATCTTGTCCTTCTCGGACATGTCCCGAACATCCAACATCAGGGTAGAAAAGCTCCTTACAAACTCTCACACCATTCCTATTTGCACCAATTCTCGAAGTCTCCTTCGAGCCATATACTCCACATTCTCAGGGAAAAACTAGTTTTTCAATTCTCACTTCAGATCCGTCCAAGTCTTAATCGGGCACTCATCATCAACAAACTTGGAGTGCCACTATAGCTTGGCATCCCCTGTGAGGTACATCGACGCCATTGCTACCTTGTCTTCTTCTGAATCCATGTGTACAGCTTGGAAGTACTGCTCTATGTCAAACAAGAAATTTTCAAGTTCCTTAGCATCCCTTGCCCCCTCATAGCATCAAGGCTCGGGCACCTTGGGCCTTTTCCCTCTTTCCATCGAGCTCGAACCCGATCTGGCCATAGCCATTTGTAGGATGCTCACCTATGCTTTGAGCTCCTCAAACTCCTTTTGGAGAATGTTCAAGGCATCTCTAGCCTCTTCGCTCACATTGTGGAGAGTATCGAATAACTCCCGCTGGGTTGTCTCGATCTCTCTCACTCGGTCTTTAGTCGCCATATGAGTTTTCATTGCGGCCACCGTGGCCTCAAGTTCCTCAATTCTCTGTTGATGATTGGGTCTACCACTTGTGGCCATCTCATCCATTTTTCTAGCACTTCTCAATCGTGCTCTGATACCACATGTCACGGACTAAGCTTTCTCTCAACAAGCAATAGACCGTACGGCACTTGAATGGGCGCTCCTAACCAAGTCAGCCTTTAATAGATCGATATCTAAACAAATAACCATAAGCCATGGTTAGTCCCAAGCATTCACAATAAGACACAATATATCGAGATCAATCTCAAGCACACACACAAGAAGGCATATTCGCATCGAGAAAAAGAAAAACACATCGAGGCAACAAACGGGACAATCAATCGGGGTAAGTTTTATTATAATCGAGAATCATACATCAGGACCTCCCACCATCACCAGGGCTAGGGGGCAGCCCTTGGTGGGTGGCCTAGGCTCTCATAGCACCCGGTGAGATAACCCAACACTACGCTGCCAGCTCACCCCCCCTAAAGTGCCTTAGAGATTTTAGAGCTATGCTACCAGTAACCATTACAATGTTTGAAATGGGGACACTTTTCCTAGCACAAGGGATCTACCCAGCCATGGCCCTATACATGGGTGGCTCATGGCAACCTAAGTCTCGGTCATGGCCCTATACAAGATTAGCTCATGACACCCGGCTTGTGCATTTTGCCTTTTCGGTCGGCTGAGTGCCTGCACGCTCGTTTTGTGGGTTGGCTTAGGCATACAGAGTTCATTCCATGTCAAGCATACGGAGTTCATTCCCAGTCTAAGATTAGACCGGACCGAGGGTTATGGTAGCAGGACCAGTAGTAGGATCGGCAGCACGCAGGGGGGACCAAGCCGATCCCCAGCTTGCACATTCTGCCTCTCCGACCGGTTGAGCACCCGCACGTTCGTTTTGTAGGTTGGCTTAGGCATATGGAGTTCATTCCATGTCTAAGCATACGAAGTTCATTCCCAGTCTAAGATCGAACCGGACCGAGGGTTCTGACAGCAGTATCGGTAGCACGGAGGGGGGGATCGGGCTGATTCCCAGCTTGTGCATTCTGTCTCTCTGGCTGGCTGAGCGGCCGTACGCTCGTTTCGTGGGTCGACTTACGCATACGGAGTTCATTCCATGTCTAAGTCCCAGTCGGACCGAGGGTTGTGGCAGCAGGACCGACAGTGGGATCGGTAGCACGCAGAGAGGGATCGAGCTGATCCTCGACTTACGCATTATGCCTCTCCGATTGACCTCTTCGATCGACTGAGCGCCCGCACGCTTGTTTCATGGATTGACTTAGGCATACGGAGTTCATCCTCAGTCTAAGCATATGGAGTTTATTCCCAGTCTAAAATCAAACCGGACCGAGGGTTACGCAGTAGGATCGACAACATGCAGGGGGGACCGGGCCGATCCTCGGCTTGCACATTCTGTCACTCCGGTCGACTGAGCGCCCGTACGCCCGTTTCGTGGGTTGGCTTAGGCATAGGGAGTACATTCCATGTCTAAGCCCCAGTCGGACCGAGGGTTGTGGCAGTGGGATCAACAGCACGCAGAGGGGGATCGGGCCGATCCCTGGCTTGTGCATTATGCCTCTTCGATCGGCTCAGTGCCCGCACGCTCATTTCATGGGTTGACTTAGGCATACGAAGTTCATTCCCAGTCTAAGATTGGATCAGACCGAGGGTTGCGGTAGTAGGATCGACAGCACACTGGAGGGGACCGGGTCGGTCTCCGGCTTACACATGTTGCTTCTCCGATCGATTGAGTGCCCGCATACTCGTTTCGTGGGTTGGCTGAGACATACAGAGTTTATTCCATGTCTAAGCATACAGAGTTCATTAACAGTCTAAGATTGGACCGGACCGAAGGTTACGATAGCAGGACCAGCAGCAGGATCGACAGCATACAGGTGGGACCGTTCGATCCTCGACTTGCACATTCTACCTCTCTGGCCGGTTGAGCGCTCGCACACTCATTTCATAGGTTGGCTTAGGCATACGGAGTTCATTCCATGTCTAAGCCCCAGCCGGACTGAGGGTTGTGGCAACAGGACCGGTAGCGGGATCGACAGGACGCAGAGGGGGATCGGGCTGATTCCCGGCTTGTGCATTCTGTCTCTCCGACTGGCTGAGCGGCCGTAAGCTCATTTCATGGGTTGGCTTAGGCATACGGAGTTCATTCCATGTCTAAGCCCCAGTCGGATCGAGGGTTGTGGCAGCAGGACAGGCAGCGGGATTGGCAGCATGTAGAGGGGGACCGAGCTAATCCCTGGCTTGCGAATTATGCCTCTTCAATCGGCCTCTCCGACCGACTGAGTGTCCGCATGCTCGTTTCATGGATTGACTTAGGCATACGGAGTTCGTACCCAGTCTAAGCATATGGAGTTCATTCCCAGTGTAAGATCGAACCAGACCGAGGGTTGTGGCAGCAGGATCGGTAGCACGCAGGGGCGATCGGGTCGATCCCTGGCTTGCGCGTTCTACCTCTCCAGCCGACTGAGCGCCCGCACGCCCATTTCGTGGGTTGGCTTAGGCATAGGGAGTTCATTCCATGTCTAAGCTCTAGTCAGACCGAGGGTTGTGGCAGTGGGACCGACAGCACGCAGAGAGGGACCAGGCCGATCCCCGACTTGTGGATGCCTCTTCGACCGGCTCAGCGCTCGCACGCTCATTTCGTGGGTTGACTTATGCATACGGAGTTCATTCCCAATCTAAGATCACATTGGACCAAAAGTTGCAGCAGCAGGATCGACAGCACGCAGGGGGGACTAGGTCGATCCCCTGGTTGCGCATTCTGCCTCTCCGGCCTGCTGAGCGCCCGCACGCTCGTTTCATGGGTTGACTTAGGCATACGGAGTTCATCCCCAGTCTAAGCATATGGAGTTCATTCCCAATCTAAGATCGGATCGGACCGAGGGTTGTGGCAGTAGAATCGATAGCACGCAGGGGGGATCGGGTCGATCCTCGACTTACGTATCCTTCCTCTCCGACCGGTTGAGCGTCCGTACGCCCGTTTCATGGGTTGGCTTAGGCATAGGGAGTTCATTCAATGTCTAAGCCCCAGCCGAACTGAGGGTTGTGGCAGCGGCACCGGCAGCACGCAGAGGGGGATCGGGCCAATCCCCAGCTTACGCGTTATGCCTCTCTGACTGGCTCAGCGCCCGCACGCTCGTTCCGTGGGTTAACTTAGGCATACGGAGTTCATTCCCAGTCTAAGATTGGACCGGACCGAGGGTTTTGGCAATAAGATCGATAGCATGCAGGGGGGACCGAGTCGGTCCCTAGCTTACGCATTTTGCCTCTCCCGTCGGCTAAGCGCTCGCACGTTCATTTCATGGGTTGGCTTAGGCATATGGAGTTCATTCCATGTCTAAGCATACGGAGTTCATTGCCAGTCTAAGATTTTGAGCCACGGTGCACATGCTGGGCTCGGGCATGTACTGGTGTCACATTTTTTCCGCCCGTGGCACCATCGTCGAGCATCACCGGAGCATCGCCAGAGAGCCTAACCGGCAGCATTGGGGGTTTCGACGATTGGGGGGGTCGGGGGGTGTGCACACATGATGTGCGATGGGTGCTGGTACTTGGCCCTTATATTGGCCCCCTATCCCTCATCATACCTCGAGAACTCACACCCCCTTAAAGAGCATTTGAGATTTTATAGGTTTGCTGCCAGTAGCCTTAAAGTGTCTGAAATGGGGATACTTTTTTCAAATGCTCACAAAATCTTCTCCACTTCGAGTTTTTAGCTGAAATTTTTTTTGCATGCCAAAAAAAATACAAGGATCACCTCTACCAAATTTGGAGACAAAAAGCTTTCTAAAAAAATTTTAAAAAATCCCGAACCATAAAAAGTTTTGAAAATCATGAAAAATAGAAAACAGGTCGTCTTGCCCTGAAACTTCACATGAAGGCTTAGGGGACCAATGTATGAATTTGCAAGCAATAAAAATGGCATTGGCATGGCAGAAATATGGAAATGAGCTTCAACCCACCTACCACCCGTTCGATCCCTGGCTTGCGCATCCTGCCTCTCTGGTCGGTTGAGCGCCCGCACGCTCGTTTCGTAGGTTGACTTAGGCATACGGAGTTCATCCCCAGTCTAAGCATATGGAGTTCATTCCCAGTCTAAGATTGGATCGGATCAAGGGTTTCGGCAGCAGGATCGACAGCACGTAGGGGGGACCGAGTGGATCCCTGACTTGCGCATTTGCCTCTCCGGCCGACTGGGTACCCGCACGTCCATTTCATGGGTTGGCTTAGGCATAGGGAGTTCATTCCATGTCTAAGCCCCAGTCAGACCGAGGGTTGTGGCAGTGGGATTGGTAGCACTTAGAGGGGGATCGGGCAGATCCCTGACGTGCACATTATGCCACTTTGGTCGGCTCAGTGCCCACACGCTCATTTCGTGGGTTGACTTATGCATACGGAGTTCATTCCTAGTCTAAGATTGAACTAGACCGAGGGTTGCGGCAGCAAGATCGACAGGACATAGAGGGGACCGGGCCGATCCTCGACTTATGCATTCTGCCTCTCCGGCTGACTGAGCACCCACACGCTCGTTTCTTGGGTTGGCCTAGGCATACGGAGTTCATTCCATGTCTAAAATCAGACCAGATCGAGGGTTGCGACAACAGGATTTATAGCACGCAGGGGGGGACCAGGCCGATCCCCGACTTGCGCATTCTACCTCCCTGATCGGCTGAGTGCCTACGCGCTCGTTTCATGGGTTGGCTTAGGCATACGAAGTTCATTCCATGTCTAAGCATAGGGAGTTCATTCCCAGTCTAAGATCGGACCGGACCAAGGGTTGCGGCAGTGGCAGCACGTAGGAGGGACTGGGTCGATCCCCGGCTTGTGCATTATGCCTCTCCGGCCGACTGAGCACCCACATGCCTGTTTCATGGGTTGGCTTAGGCATAGGGAGTTCATTCCATGTCTAAGCCCCAGTCGGACTGAGGGTTGTGGCAGTGAGACCGACAGCACGCAGAGGGGGACCGGGTCGATCCTCGGCTTGCACATTATGCCTCTTCGGTCGGCTCAGCGCCCGTATGCTTGTTTCATGGGTTAACTTATGCATACAGAGTTCATTCCCAGTCTAAGATCAGACCGGATAGAGGGAAGCAGCAACAGGATCGACAGCACATAGGGGGGATCAGGTTGATCCTCGGCTTGCGCATTCTACCTCTCCGGCCGGCTGAGCGCCTGCACGCTCGTTTCGTGGGTTGGCTTAGGCATACGAAATTCATTCCATGTCTAAGCATACAAAGTTCATTCCCAGTCTAAGATTTTCAGCCATGGTGCACATGCTGGGCTCGGGCATGTGCTGGTGCCGTATTTTTTTTTACCAGGGCACCATCCTCGGAGCATCACCGGAGAGCCTAACCGGTGGCATTGGGGGTTCCAATGATTAGGGGGGCCGGGGGGATGTGCACACATGATGTGTGATGGGTGCTGGTACTTGGCCCTTATATTGGCCCCCTATCCCTCATCAAACCTCGAGAACTCACACCCCCTTAAAGAGCATTTGAGATTTTATAGGTTTGCTGCCAGTAGCCATTAAAGTGTCACAAATGGGGACACTTTTTTCAAACGGTCACAAAATCTTCTCCACTTTGAGTTTTTAGCTAAATTTTTTTTTGCATGCCAACAAAAATACAAGGACCACCTCTACTAAATTTGAGGACAAAACTCTTTCTAAAAAAATTTGAAAAAATCCCGAACCCCAAAAAGTTTTGAAAATCGTGAAAAATAGAATTATGAAGATGTATGAATTTACAAGCCATAAAAATGGCATTGGCATGGCAGAAATATGAAGATGTGCTTGAACCCACCTACCACCCGTTCGATCCTTGGCTTGTGCATCCTGCCTCTCTGGTCGGCTGAGCGCCCGCACGCTCGTTTAATGGGTTGACTTAGGCATATGAAGTTTATCCCCAGTCTAAGCATATAGAGTTCATTCCCAGTCTAAGATCAGATGGGATTGAGGGTTGCGACAGCAGGATCAGCAGCACGTAAGAGGGATCGGGTCGATCCCTGACTTGCGCATTCTGCCTCTCCGATCGGCTGAGTGCCCATACCCCCATTTTATGGGTTGGCTTAGACATAGGGAGTTCATTCCATGTCTAAGCCCCAGTCAAATCGAGGGTTGTGGCAATGAGACCCGCAGCACGTAGAGGGGGACTGGGTCGATCTCTGGCTTGTGCATTATGCCTCTCCAACTGGCTCAGCACCCGCACGCTCGTTTCATGGGTTGACTTAGGCATAGGGAGTTCATTCCTAATCTAAGATCAGACCGGACTAAAGGTTGCGGTAGGAGGATCGACAGCACGTAGGGGGGACCGGGCTAGTCCATGGCTTGCGCATTCTACCTCTCCAGCCGACTGAGTGCTTGTATGCTCATTTCATGGGTTGGCTTAGGCATACGGAGTTCATTCCCTGTCTAAGATCAGACCAGACTGAAGGTTACGACAGTAGGACCAGCAGTAGGATCGACAGCATGTAAGGGGGATCGGGTTGATCCTCAGCTTGCGCATTCTGTCTCTTTGGCTGGCTGAGCGCCCGCACGCTCATTTCGTGAGTTGGCTTAGGCATACGAAGTTCATTCCATGTCTAAGCCCCAGTCGGACCGAGGGTTGTGGCAGCACGCAGAGAGGTACCGGGCTGATCCCCAACTTGTGCATTATGCCTCTTCGACCGGTCTCTCCAGTCGGCTAAGTGCCCACATGCTCGTTTCGTGGGTTGACTTAGGCACACGGAGTTCATCCCATTCTAAGAAAATGGAGTTCATTCCCAGTCTAAGATCGGATCAGATCGAGGGTTATGACAGCAGGATCGACAGCATGCAGGGGGATCGGGTCGATCCCCGACTTGCGCATTCTGCCTCTCCGGTCGGCTGAGCACCCGCACGTCCGTTTTGTGGGTTGGCTTAGGCATAGGGAGTTCATTCCATGTCTAAGCCCTAGCCGGACTGAGGGTTGTGGTAGCGGCACCAGTAGCACGCAGATGGGGATTGGGTTGATCCCTAACTTGTGCATTATGCCTCTTCGGTTGGCTCAGTGCTCGTACGCTCGTTTCATGGGTTGACTTATGCATACAGAGTTCATTCCCAGTCTAAGATCGGACAGACCGAGGGTTGCGATAGCAAGATCAATAGCACGCAGAGGGGACCGGGCCGATCCTCGGTTTACGCATTCTGCCTCTCCAGTCGAATGAGCACCCGCACGCCCGTTTCGTGGGTTGACTTAGGCATACGGAGTTCATTCCCAGTCTAAGATTGGACTAGATCGAGGGTTGCGACAGCAGGATCGACAGCATGCAGGGGGGACTAGACTGATCCCTGGCTTGCGCATTCTACTCTTCGACCGGCTGAGCACCCGTACGCTCGTTGCGTGGGTTGGTTTAGGCATACGGAGTTCATTCCATGTCTAAACATATGGAGTTCATTCCCAGTCTAAGATTTTGAGCCATGGTGCACATGTTGGGCTCGGGCATGTGCTGGTACCGCATTTTTTTCCCCCAGGGCACCATCGCCAGAGCATCGCAGGAGAGCCTAATGGGCGGTATTGGGGGTTCCGGCGATTGGGGGGGCCGGGGGAGTCTGCGCACATGATGTGCGATGGGTGCTGGTACTTAGCCCTTATATTGGCCCCCTATCTCTCATCAAACCTCAAGAACTCACCTCCCCTTAAAGAGCATTTGAGATTTTACAGGTTTGCTGCCAATAGCCATTAAAGTGTCTGAAATGTGGACACTTTTTTCAAACAATCACAAAATCTTCTCCACTTCCAGTTTTTAGCTGAATTTATTTGTGCATGCCAACAAAAATACAAGGATCACCTCTACCAAATTTGGGAACAAAACTCTTTCTAAAAAAATTTTAAAAAATCTCAAACCGTAAAGAGTTTCAAAAATCGTGAAAAATAGAAAACGGGTCGTCTTGCCATGAAACTTCACATGAAGGCTTAGGGGACCGTTGTTTGAATTTACAAGCCATAAAAATGGCATTGGCATGACAGAAATATGAAGATGTGCTTGAACCCACCTATCACCTGCTCGATCCTTGGCCTGCGCATCCTACCTCTCTGGTTGACTGAGCGCCTGCACGTTCGTTTTGTGCGTTGACTTAGGCATACAGAGTTCATCCCCAGTCTAAGCATATGGAGTTCATTCCCAGTCTATGATCAGATCAGACTAGGGATTGCAGTAGCAGGATTGGCAGCACGCAGGGGGGACCGGGCTGATACTCAGCTTGTGCATTCTGCCTCTCTGGCCGGCTGAGCGCCCGCACTCCCGTTTCGTGGGTTGGCTTAGGCATAGGGAGTTCATTCCATGTCTAAGCCCCAGTCGGACGGAGGGTTATGGCAACAGGACCGGCAGCACGCAGAGGGGGACAGAGCCGATCCCTGGCTTGCGCATTATGCCTCTCTAGCCGGCTTAGCACCCGCACGTTATTTTCATGGGTTGACTTAGGCATACAGAGTTCATTCCCAGTCTAAGATCAAATCGGTCTGAGGGTTACAGCAGCAGGATCGATAGCACGCTGAGAGGGATCGGGCCGATCCCCAGCTTGCGCATTCTGCCTTTCCGATCGATTGAGCGCCCGCACGCTCGTTTCATGGGTTGGCTTAGGCATACAGAGTTCATTCCATGTATATGCATACGGAGTTCATTCCCAGTCTAAGATCGGACCGGACTGAGGGTTGCGACATAGGATCGGTAGCACACAGGGGGGGATCGGGCTGATCCCCGGCTTATGCACTCTACCTCTCTGGCTGGCTGAGCACTCGGATGCTCGTTTCATGGGTTGGCTTAGGCATACGGAGTTCATTCCATGTCTAAGCCCCAACTGGATCGAGGTTTGTGGTAGCGGGATTGACAGCGAGATCGACAGCACGCAAAAAGGGACTGGGCTGTTCCTCGACTTACGGATTATGCCTCTCCGGTCGGCCTCTCCGGTGGCTGGGCACCCGCATGCTCGTTTCATGGGTTGACTTAGGCATACAGAGTTCTTCCCCAGTCTAAGCATACAGAGTTCATTCCCAGTCTAAGATCAGATCGGACTGAGGGTTACGGCAGTAGGATCGGTAGCACGCAGGGGGGATCGGGTCGATCCTCGGCTTGTGTATTCTACCTTTTCGGCCGACTGAGCACCCGCACGCCCGTTTCATGGGTTGGCTTAGGCATAGGGAGTTCATTCTATGTCTAAGCCCCAGCCAGACCAAAGGTTGTCGTAGCGAACCGACAGCACACAGAGGGGGACCGGGCTGATCCCCGGTTTTCGCATTATGCCTCTTCGGTCGGCTCAACACCCGCACACTCGTTTCGTGGGTTGACTTATGCATATGGAGTTCATTCCCAGTCTAAGATCAGATCGGACCGAGGGTTGGGGTAGCAAGATCGACAGCATGTAGGGGGCGATCGGGCCGATCCCCGACTTGTGCATTCTGCCTCTCTGGCCGACTGAGCATCGGCACGCTCATTTCGTGGGTTAGCTTAGGCATACAGAGTTCATTCCATGTATAAGCATACGGAGTTCATTCCCAGTCTAATATTTTGAGCCACGGTGCACATGCTGGGCTTGGGCATGTGCTCGTGCGGCATTTTTTTCGCCCGGGTCACAATCGTCAGAGCATCATCGGAGAGCCTAACCGACGGCATTGAGGGTTTCGATGATTGGGGGGGTCGGGGGGGTGTGCGCACATGATGTGCGATGGGTGGTGGTACTTGGCCCTTATATTGGCCCCTATCCCTTATCAAACCTCGAGAACTCACACCCCCTTAAAGAGCATTTGAGATTTTATAGGTTTGCTGCCAGTAGCCATTAAAGTGTCTGAAATGGGGACACTTTTTTCAAATGGTCACAAAATCTTCTCCACTTCGAGTTTTTAGCTGAATTTGTTTGTGCATCCCAAAAAAAATACAAGGATCACCTCTACCAAATTTGGGGACAAAAGTCTTTCTAAAAAAATTTTAAAAAATCCCGAACCGTAAAAAGTTTCAAAAATCATGAAAAATAGAAAATAGGTCGTCTTGCCAATGAAACTTCACATGAAGGCTTAGAGGACCATTGTATGAATTTACAAGCCATAGAAATGGCATTGGCATAGCATAAATATGAAGATGTGCTTGAACCCACCTACCACCCATTTGATCCCCTGCTTGCGCATCCTGCCTCTCTGGTCGGTTGAGCGCCCTCACGCTCGTTTCGTGGGTTGACTTAGGCATACGGAGTTCATCTCCAATCTAAGCATACGGAGTTCATTTCCAATCTAAGCATACGGAGTTCATTCCCAGTCTAAGATCAGATCGGACCGAGGGTTGTGGCACAGGATCGACAACACGTAAGGAGGTCCGGACCGATCCTCGGTTTACGCATTTTGCCTCTCCAACCGATTGAGAGCCCGCACGCCCATTTCGTGGGTTAGCTTAGGCATAAGGAGTTCATTCCATGTCTAAGCCCCAACCAGATCGAGGGTTATGGCAGCGGGACCGACAGCACGCGGAGGGGGACCGGGCCGATCCCCAGCTTATGCATTATGCCTCTCCAGCTAGCTGAGCGCCCGTACGCTCATTTCGTGGGTTGATTTAGGCATACGGAGTTCATTCCCAGTCTAAGATCAGACCAAATCGAGGGTTGCGGTAGCAGGATCAACAGCACGTAAGGGGGATCAGACCGGTCCCTGGCTTACGTATTCTACCTTTATGACCAGTTAAGTGGTCGTACACTCGTTTTGTGGGTTGGCTTAAGCATACGGAGTTTATTCCATGTCTAAGCATACGGAGTACATTCCCAGTCTAAGATCAGACCAGACCGAGGGTTACGATAGTAGGATTGGCAGCACGTAAGGGGGGATAGAGTCGATCCCCAGCTTGCACATTCTGCCTCTCCGGTCGGCTAAGTGCCCGCACGTTCGTTTCGTGGGTTGGCTTAGGCATACGGAGTTCATTCCATGTCTAAGCCCCAGTCAGACCAATGGTTGTGGCAGCAGGACCGGTAGCGAGATCGGTAGCACGCAGAGGGGGATCGGGCTGATCCTCGACTTGCGAATTATGCCTCTCTGGCCGACCTTTTCGACCGGCTGAGCACTTGTACACTCGTTTCATGGGTTGACTTAGGCATACGGAGTTCATCCCCAGTCTAAGCATATGAAGGTCATTCCCAGTCTAAGATCGAACCGAATTGAGGGTTGCAGTAGCAGGATCGGTAGCACGCAGGGGGGACCGAGCCGATCGCTGGCTTGCGCATTCTTTCTCTCCAACCGACTGAGCACCCGCATGCCCATTTCATGGGTTGGCTTAGGCATAGGGAGTTCATTCCATTTCATGGCAGCAGGACCGGCAGCACGCAGAGAGGGATCGGGTCAATCCCCAGCTTGCGCATTATGCCTCTTCGGCCGGCTCAATGCCCGCACGCTCGTTTCGTGGGTTGACTTATGCATACGAAGTTCATTACCAATCTAAGATCACTCTGGACTGAGGGTTGCGGCAGTAGGATCGATAGTAGGCAAGGGGGTCGAGCCGATCCCCGACGTGCACATTCTACCTCTCCAGCCGACTGAGCGCCCGCACACTCGTTTCGTGGGTTGGCTTAGGCATACAGAGTTCATTCCATGTCTAAACATACGGAGTTCATTCCTAGTCTAAGATTTTGAGCCATGGTGCACATGCTGGGCTCAGGCATGTGCTGGGGCCATATTTTTTTAGCTCGGGGCACCATCGTCGAAGCATCACCGAAGCATCGTCGGAGCATCACCAGAGAGCCTAACCGGCAGTGTTGGGGATTTCGGTGATTGGGGGGCCGGGGGGTGTGCGCACATCATATGCAATGGGTGCTGGTACTTGGCCCTTATATTGGCCCGTATCCCTCATCAAACCTTGAGAACTCACACCCCCTTAAAGAGCATTTGAGATTTTATAGGTTTACTGCCAGTAGCCATTAAAGTGTTCGAAATGGGGACACTTTTTTCAAACGGTCACAAAATCTTCTCCACTTCGAGTTTTTAGCTGAATATTTTTGGGCATGCCAACAAAAATACAAGGATCACCTTTACCAAATTTGGGGACAAAACACTTTCTAAAAAAATTTTAAAAAATCCCAAACCGAAAAAAGTTTTTAAAATCGTGAAAAATAGAAAACGGGTCGTCTTGCCCCGAAACTTCACATGAAGGCTGAGGGGACCATTGTATGAATTTACAAGCCATAAAAATGGCATTGGCAAAGTAGAAATATGAAGATGTGCTTGAACCCACCTACCACCTGTTGATCCCCGGCTTGCGCATCCTGCCTCTCTAGTCGGTTGAACGCCCGTATGCTAGTTTCGTGGATTCACTTATGCATACGAAGTTCATTCCCAGTCTAAGATCAGACTGGACCAAGGGTTGTGACAGCAGGATCGACAGCACGAAGGGGGGATCGACCCGATCCTCGACTTGCTCATTCTGCCTCTCCGATCGGCTGAGCGCCCGCACACTCATTTCATGGGTTGGCTTAGGCATACAGAGTTCATTCCATGTCTAAGAATACGAAGTTCATTCCCAGTCTAAGATCAGACCGGACCGAGGGTTGCGACAGTAGGACCAGCAGCAGGATCAATAGCATGCAGGGGGAACCGGGCCGATCCTCGACTTGTGCATTCTGCCTCTCCGGTCGGTTGAGCACCTGCACGCTATTTTCGTGGGTTGGCTTAGGCATACGAAGTTCATTCCATGTCTAAGCCCTAGTCGGATCGAGGGTTGTGGCAGCAAGACCGACAGCGGGATCGACAGCATGCAAAGGGGGATCGGGCTGATCCTCGACTTGTACATTATGCCTCTCCGATTGACCTCTCTGACCAGTTCAGCGCCCGTACGCTCGTTTCTTGGGTTGACTTAGGCATACGGAGTTCATCCCCAGTCTAAGCATACGTAGTTCATTCCCAGTCTAAGATCGGACCGAGGGTTGCGACAGCAGGATCGACAGCACGCAGGGGTGACCAGACCCATCCTTGACTTGTGCATTCTGCCTCAGCGGTCGGCTGAGCGCCCGTATGCCCGTTTTATGGGTTGGCTTAGACATAGGGAGCTCATTCCATGTCTAAGCCCCAGCTGGACCGAAGGTTGTGGCAGCGGGATCCCCGGCTTGCGCATTATGCCTCTTCGATCGGCTCAACGCCCGCAGACTCGTTTCGTGGGCTGACTTATGCATACAGAGTTCATTCCCAATCTAAGATCGGACTGGACTGAGGGTTGCGGCAGCAGGATCGACATCACGTAGGGGGACTGGGTCGATCCGTGGCTTGCGCGTTCTGCCTCTCCGACTGGCTGAGCACCCGCACGCTCGTTTCATGGGTTGGCTTAGGCATATGGAGTTCATTCCATGTCTAAGCATGCGGAGTTCATTCCCAGTCTAAGATTTTGAGCCACGGTGCACATGCTAGGCTCAGGCATGTGCTGGTGCCGCATTTTTTTTGCTTGGGGCACCATCGTTGGAGCATCTCCGGAGAGCCTAACCGACAACATTGGGTGTTCCGACGATTGGGGGGGCCGAGGGGTGTGTGCACATGATGTGTGATGGGTGCTGGTACATGGCCCTTATATTGACCCCTATCCTTCATCAAACCATGAGAACTCAAACCCCTTAAAGAGCATTTGAGATTTTATAGGTTTGCTGCTAGTAGCCATTAAAGTGTCTGAAATGGGGACACTTTTTTGAAATGGTCACAAAATTTTCTCGACTTCGAGTTTTTAGCTGAATTTTTTTGAGCATGCCAAAAAAAATACAAGGATCACCTCTACCAAATTTGGAGACAAAACTCTTTCTAAAAAATTTAAAAAAATCCCGAACTGTAAAATGTTTTGAAAATTGTGAAAAATAGAAAACGGGTCATCTTGCCACGAAACTTCACATGAAGGCTTAGGGGACCATTGTATGAATTTACAAGCCATAAAAATGGCATTTGCATGGTAGAAATATGAAGATGTGCTTGAACCCACCTACCACCCGTTCGATCCTCGGCTTGCGCATCCTGCCTCTCTGGTTGGCTGAGCGCCTCCACGCTCATTTCATGGGTTGACATAGGCATACGGAGTTCATCCCCAGTCTAAGCATACAGAGTTCTTTCCCAGTCTAAGATTGGATCGAACCGAGGGTTGCGGCAATAAGACCAACAGCAGGATCGACAGCACGCAGGGGGGACCGGGCCGATCCCCGGCTTACGCATTCTATGTCTACGATCGACTGAGTGCCTGCACGCTCATTTCTTGGGCTGGCTTAGGTATACGGAGTTCATTCCATGACTAAGCCCCAGCCGGATCGAGGGTTGTGGCAGCAGGACTGGCATCGGGATCGGCAGCATGTAAAGGGGGATCGGGCTGATCCCAGGCTTGCGCATTATGCCTCTCCGGCCGACTGAGCGCCCGCACGTTCATTTTGTGGGTTAACTTAGGTACATGAAGTTCATTCCTAGTCTAAGATTGGACCGAACTGAGAGTTCCAGCAGCAGGATCGGCAAAACGCAGGGGGGACCGGGCTGATCCACTACTTGCGCATTTTGCCTCTACGGCCGGCTGAGCGCCCGCACGCTCATTTTGTGGGTTGGCTTAGGCATACGGAGTTCATTCCTAGTCTAAGATTGGACCGGACTGAGAGTAGTAGTAGCAGGATCGATAGCACGTAGGGGGGACCGGGCCGATCCACGGCTTGCGCATTTTACCTATCCTACTGGCTGAGCGCCCGCACGCTCGTTTTGTGGGTTGGCTTAGGCATACGGAGTTCATTCCATTTTTAAGCCCATAGCTGGACCGAGGGTTGTGGCAGTAGGATCGACAACGAGATCGCCAGCATGTTGAGAGGGATCGGGCTGATCCTTGGCTTACGCATTATGCCTCTCTGACCGGCCTCTCCGGTCGACTGAGCGCCCACACGCTCATTTCGTGGGTTGACTTAGGCATACGGAGTTCATCCCCAGTCTAAGCATACAGAGTTCATTCCCAGTATAAGATCAGACCAGATCGAGGGTTGCGGTAGCAGGATCGACAGCACGCAGAGTGGGACTGGGCCAATCCCCGGCTTGCGCATTATGCCTCTTCGACCAGTTCAGCGCCCGCACGCTCGTTTCGTGGGTTGACTTATGCATAGGTGTTCATTCCCAGTCTAAGATCGAATCAGACTGAGGGTTACAATAGCAAGATCAACAGCACGCAGGGGGGACCGGGCTGATCCCCGGTTTGCGCATTTTGCCTCTCCGGTCAGCTGAGCGCCTGCATGCTCGTTTCGTGGGTTGGCTTAGGCATACGGAGTTCATTCAATGTCTAAGCATACAGAGTTCATTCCCAGTCTAAAATTTGGAGCCACGATGCACATGCTGGGCTCAGGCATGTGCTGGTACTACATTTTTTCGCTCGGGGCACCATCGTCGGAGCATCTCCAAAGCATCACCGGAGAGCCTAACCGGCGGCATTGGGGGTTCCGACGATTGGGGGGGTAGGGGGTGTGCGCACATGATGTGCTATGGGTGCTGGTACTTGGCCCTTATATTGGCCCCCTATCCCCCATCAAACCTCGAGAACTCACACCCCCTTAAAGAGCATTTGAGATTTTATAGGTTTACTGCCAGTAGCCATTAAAGTGTCTGAAATGGGGACACTTTTTTCAAACTATCACAAAATCTTCTCCACTTTGAGTTTTCAGCTAAATTTTTTTGTGCATGCCAACAAAAATACAAGGATCACCTCTACCAAATTTGGGGACAAAAGCCATTCTAAAAAATTTTAAAAAATCCTGAACCGTAAAAAGTTTCAAAAATCGTGAAAAATAGAAAATGGGTCGTCTTGCCACAAAACTTCACATGAAGGCTTAGGGGACCATTGTATGAATTTACAAGCCATAAAAATGGCATTGGTACGGCAGAAATATGAAGATGTGCTTTAACCCACCTACCACCCGTTCGATCCTCGGCTTACGCGTCTTGCCTCTCTGGTCGGCTGAGTGGCCGCACGCTCATTTCGTGAGTTGACTTAGGCATACGGAGTTCATCCCCAGTCTAAGCATATGGAGTTCATTCCCAGTCTAAGATCAGATCGGATCGAGGGTTGCGGCAGCAGGATCGATAGCACGCTAGGGGGACCGAGGGTTACGGTAGCAGGATCGACAGCATGCTTGCGCATTCTACCTCTCCGACCGGCTGAGCACCCGCATGCCCATTTCGTGGGTTAGCTGAGGCATATGGAGTTCATTCCATGTCTAAGCCCCAGTCAGACTGAGGGTTGTGGCAGTTGGACCGACAGCACACAGAAGAGGATCGGGTCGATCCCCGACTTATGCATTATGCCTCTCCGACCTGCTCAACGCTCGTACGCTCGTTTTGTGGGTTGACTTAGGCATACAGAGTTAATTCTTAGTCTAAGATCTGACCAGACCGAGGGTTACAGTAGTAGGATCGAGAGCACGCAGGAGGGACCAGGTCGATCTTTGGCTTGTGCATTCTGCCTCTCCGATCGACTGAGTGCCTGCACGCTCATTTCGTGGGTTGGCTTAGGCAACGGAGTTCATTCCATGTCTAAGCATACGGAGTTCATTCCCAGTCTAAGATCGGACCAGACTGAGGTTTGCGGTAGCAGGACCAGCAGTAGGATTGGTAGCACACAGGGAGGACCTGGCCGATCCCCAACTTGTGCCTTCTGCCTCTCCGACCGGTTGAGCATCCGCACGCCCATTTCGTAGGGTTGGCTTAGGCATACGTTGGTCATTCCATGTCTAAGCCCCAGCTAGATCGAGTGTTGTGGCACCAAGATTGGCAGCAGGATCGACAGCACGCAGAGGGGGACCAAGCTAACCCCTGGCTTGCACAATATGCCTCTCTGACCGTCTTCTCCGATCGGTTGAGCGCCCGCACGCTCATTTCATCGATTGACTTAGGCATATGGAGTTCATCCCCAGTCTTAGCATACAGAGTTCATTCCCAGTCTAACATCGGATCGGACTGAGGGTTACGGTAGCAGGATCGACAGCACGCAGGGGGTACCGGGTCGATCCCCAGCTTGCGTATTTTGCCTCTTCGATCGGTTGAACGCCCGCACGCCCGTTTCGTGGGTTGGCTTAGGCATAGGGAGTTCATTCCATGTCTAAGCCCCAGTCAAACCGAGGGTTGTGGCAGCAGGATCGGCAGCACGCATAGGGGGATTGGGTCGATCCCCAGCTTGTGTATTATGCCTCTTCGATCGGCTCAGCGCTCGCACGCTCATTTGGTGGGTTGACTTATGCATACGGAGTTCATTCCTAGTCTAAGATCAGACTAGACCGATGGTTGTGGTAGCAGGATCAACAGCACACAGGGGGGATCAGGCCGATCCCCAGCTTGTACATTCTATCTTTTCGGTTAGCTGAGCGCCCGCACGCTTGTTTCGTGTGTAGGCATAGTCATACGGAGTTCATTCCATATCTAAGCATACGGAGTTCATTCCCAGTCTATGATTTTGAGCCACGGTGTAGATGTTGGGCTCAGGCATGTGCTCGTGCCGCATTTTTTTCACCTGGGGCACCATCGTTGGAGCATCGCCAGAGAGCCTAACCGATGGCATTGGGGGTTCCGACGATTGGGGGGCCAGGGGGTTTGCGCACATGATGTGCTATGGGTGCTGGTACTTGGCCCTTATATTTGCCCCCTATCCCTCATCAAACCTCGAGAACTCACACCCCCTTAAAGAGCATTTGAGATTTTATAGGTTTGCTGCCAGTAGCCATTAAAGTGTCTGAAATGAGGACACTTTTTTCAAACAGTCACCAAATCTTCTCCACTTTGAGTTTTTAGCTGAATTGTTTTGTGCATGCCAACAAAAATAAAAGGATCACTGCTACCAAATTTGGGGACAAAACTCTTTCTAAAAAATTTTTAAAAAATCCCAAACCACAAAAAGTTTTAAAAATCGTAAAAAATAGAAAACGGGTCGTCTTGCCACGAAACTTCACATGAAGGCTTAGGGGACCATTGTATGAATTTACAAGCCATAAAAATGGCATTAGCATGGCAGAAATATGAAGATGTGCTTGAACCCACCTACCACCCATTCGATCCTCGGCTTGCGCATCCTGCCTCTTTGGTCGACTGAGCGCTCACACGCTCGCTTCGTGGGTTGAATTAGGCATACGGAGTTCATCCCCAGTCTAACCATACGAAGTTCATTCCCAACCTTAGATCGGACCAGACCGAGGGTTGTGGCAGCAGGATCGACAGCACGCAGGGGGGATCGGATCGATCCTCAACTTGCACATTCTGCCTTTCCGATCGGTTGAGCTCTCGCACATCTGTTTCATGGGTTGGCTTAGGCATAGAGAGTTCATTCCATGTCTAAGCCCCAGTCAAACCAAGGGTTGTGGCAACAGGATCGACAGCACGCAGAAGGAGACTGAGTCGATCCTTGGCTTGCGCATTATGCCTTTTCGACTGGCTCAGGGCTCGCACGCTCGTTTCGTGGATTGACTTAGGCATACAAAGTTCATTCCCAGCCTAAGATCGGGCTGGACCGAGGGTTGCGGCAGTAGGATCGATAGCACGTTGGGGGGATCGGGTCGATCCTCGGCTTATGCATTCTGCTTCTCCGACCGACTGAGCGCCTGCACGCTCGTTTTGTGGGTTGGCTTAGGCATACAGTGTTCATTCCATATCTAAGCATACGGAGTTCATTCCCAGTCTAAGATCGGACTGGACTGAGGGTTGCAGTAGAGGACAAGCAGTAGGATCGACAGCGCGCAGGAGGGGATCGGGCCGAACCCCGACTTGCACATTCTGCCTCTTCGGTTGGCTGAGCGCCTACACGCTCGTTTTATGGGTTGGCTTAGGCATACCGAGTTCATTCCATGTCTAAGCCCAGCCAGACCGAGGGTTATGGTAGCAAGACCGGTAGCGGGATCGACAGCACGCAAAGAGGGACTGGGCTGATCCTTGGCTTGCGCATTATGCCTCTCCAACCGGCCTCTCTGGTCGACTAAGCACCCGTACGCTCATTTCATGGGTTGACTTAGGCATACGGAGTTCATTCCCAGTCTAAGATCGGACCAAATTGAGGGTTATGGTAGTAGGATCAAGAGCACGCAGGGGGGATCGGGTCGATCCCCGGCTTGCACATTCTGTCTCTCCGGTTGGCTGAGCGCCCGCACGCTCGTTTTGTGGGTTGGCTTAGGCATACAGAGTTTATTCCATGTCTAAGCATATGGAGTTCATTCCCAGTCTAAGATTGGACTGGACCAAGGGTTGCGGCAGTAGGACCAGCATTAAGATCGACAGCATATAGGGGGGACCAGGCTGATCCCCAGCTTGCGGATTCTGCTTCTTCGGCCGGTTGAGCACCCGTATGCTCGTTTCATGTGTTGGCTTAGGCACACTGGTTCATTCCATGTCTAAACCCAAGCCAAACCGAGAGTTGTGGCAGTAAGACCAGCAACAGGATCGAGGGTTGTGGCAGCAGGACCGGCAGTGGGATCGTGTTGATCCCCGACTTGCACATTATGCCTCTCGACTGGCCTCTCCGATCGACTAAGCACCTGCACGCTCATTTCATGGGTTGAGTTAGGCATACGGAGTTCATTCCCAGTCTAAGATCGGACTAGATTGAGGGTTATGGTAGTAGGATCAAGAGCATGCAAGGGGGACCGGGTCGATCCCCGACTTGCGCATTCTGCCTCTCCGGTCGGCTGAGTGCCGTACGCTTGTTTCGTGGGTTGGCTTAGGCATACAGAGTTCATTCCTTGTCTAAGCATACGAAGTTCATTCCCAGTCTAAGATTAGACTGGACCAAAGGTTACGGCAGCTAGACCAACAGCAAGATCGACAGCGTATAGGGGGACCGGGCTGATCCCCAGCTTACGAATTCTACTTCTTCGACCGGTTGAGCACCCGCACGCTCGTTCCATGGATTGGCTTAGGCACACTGGTTCATTCCATGTCTAAGCCCAAGCCAGAACGAGAGTTGTGGCAGCAGGACCAGCAACAGGATCGAAGGTTGTGGCAGCAGGATCGACAGTGGGATCGTGTTGATCTCCGGCTTGCGCATTATGCCTCTCCGACCGGCCTTTCCGACCGACTGAGCGCCCACATGCTCGTTTCATGGGTTGACTTAGGCATACGGAGTTCATCCCCAGTCTAAGCATACAGAGTTCATTCCTAGTCTAAGATTGAACCGGACTGAGGGTTGCTGCTGAAGGATCGGCAACACGCAGGGGGGATCAGGCCGATCCCTGGCTTGCGTATTCTGCCTCTCGATCGGCCGAGCGCCCACACGCCCGTTTCGTGGGTTGGCTTAGGCATATGGAGTTCATTCCATGTGTGATGGGTGCTGGCACTTGGCCCTTATATTGGCCCCCTATCTCTGGTCAAACCTCGGGAACTCACACCCCCTTAAAGAGCATTTGAGATTTTATAGGTTTGTTGCCAGTAGCCATTAAAGTGTCTAAAATGGGGACACTTTTTTCAAATGATCACAAAATCTTCTCCACCTCGAGTTTTTAGCTGAATTTTTTTGTGCATGTGAAAAAAAATACAAGCATCAACTCTACCAAATTTGGGAACAAAACTCTATCTAAAAAAATTTTAAAAAATCCTGAGCTACAATAAGTTTTGAAAATCGTGAAAAATAGAAAACGGGTCATCTTGCCACGAAACTTCACATAAAGGCTTAGGGGGCCATTGTATCAATTTACAAGCCATAAAAATGGCATTGGCATGGCAGAAATATCAAGATGTGCTTGAACCCACCTATCACCGTTCGATCCCCAATTTGCGCATCCTGCCTCTCTGGTCGACTGAGCGCCCGCACGTTCGTTTCGTGGGTTGACTTAGGCATACGGAGTTCATCCCCAATCTAAGCGTACGGAGTTCATTCCCAATCTAAGATTAGACCAAACCGAGGGTTACGACAGCAGGATCGACAGCACGTAGGGGGGACCGGGCTGATCCCCAGCTTACACATTCTGCATCTCTGATCGGCTGAGCGCCCGCACGTCCGTTTCGTGGGTTGGCTTAGGCATAGGGAGTTCATTACATGTCTAAGCCCCAGCCGGACTGAGGGTTGTGGCAGCAGGACCGGTAGCATGCAGAGAGGGATCGAGCCGATCTTCAGCTTGCACATTATGCCTTTTCGGCCGGCTCAGCGTCCGCACGCTCGTTTCATGGGTTGACTTAGGCATACGGAGTTCATTCCCAGTCTAAGATCAGACTGGATCGAGGGTTGTGACTACAGGATCGACAGCATGCAAGGGGGATTGAGCCAATCCCTGGCTTGCGTATTTTGCCTCTCCGGTCGACTGAGCGCCCATACACTTGTTTCGTGGGTTGGCTTAGGCATACGGAGTTTATTCCTTGTCTAAGCATACGGAGTTCATTCCTTGTCTAAGCATACGGAGTTCATTCCCCATCTAAGATTGGACCGGATCGAAGGTTGCGACAGCAGGACCAGCAGTAGGATCGACAGCATGCAAGAGGGATCGGATCAATCCCCGGCTTACATATTCTACCTCTCCGATCGGTTGAGCACCCGCACGCTCGTTTCGTGGATTGGCTTAGGCATACGGAGTTCATTCCATGTTTAAGCCCCAGCTAGACCGAGGGTTGTGGCAGCAGGATAGCAGCGAGATCGAAGCACGCAGAGGGGGACCAGACTGATCCCCAGCTTACGCATTATACCCCTCCGATCGGCTGAACGCCCGCACACTCGTTTCGTGGGTTGACTTAGGCATACGGAGTTCATCCCCAATATAAGCATACGGAGTTCATTCTAGTCTAAGATCAGATCGTACAGAGGGTTACGACAGCAGGATCGGTAGCACACTGGGGGGACCGGGCCGATCCTCGGCTTGCGCATTCTGCCTTTCTGATCGATTGAGCACCCGCACGCCCGTTTCGTTGGTTGGCTTAGGCATAGGGAGTTCAATCCATGTCTAAGCCCTAGTCGGATCGAGGGTTGTGGCAGTGGGACCAGTAGCATGCAGAGGGGGACCGAGCCAATCCCCGGCTTGTGCATTATGCCTCTCCGACCGGCTCAGCACCCGCACGCTCGTTTCATGGGTTGACTTAGGCATACGGAGTTCATTCCCAATCTAAGATCAGATCAGACCAAGGGCTGCGGCAGTAAGATTGACAGCACGCAGGGGGGACCGGGTTGATCCCCGACTTGCGCATTCTGCCTCTCCGTCCGGCTGAGCGCCCACACGCTCGTTTCATGGGTTGGCTTAGGAATACGGAGTTCATTCCATGTCTAAGCATGCTGAATTCATTCCCAGTCTAAGATCAGATCAGGCCAAGGGTTACAGCAGCAGGACTAGCAATAGCATCGACAGTACGCAGGGGGGATCAGGTCGATCCTCAGCTTACGCATTCTGCCTCCCCAATCAGTTGAGCACCCGTACGCTCGTTTCATGGGTTGGCTTAGGCATACAGAGTTCATTACATGTCTAAGCCCCAGCCAGACTGAGGGTTTTGGCAGCAAGACCGGCAGCGGGATTGGCTACACGTAGAGAAGGATCGGGCTGATCCTTGACTTGCGCATTATGCCTCTCGATCGACCTTTCCGACTGACTAAGCACCCGCACGCTCGTCTCATGGGTTGACTTAGGCATACGGGGTTCATCCCCAATCTAAGCATATGAAGTTCATTCCCAGTCTAAGATCAGACCAAAATGAGGGTTGCCGTAGCAGGATCGTTAGCATGCGGAGGGGACCGAGCCGATCCCCGGCTTGCGCATTCTGCCTCTCCGACCGGCTAAGCGCCTGCACGCCTGTTTTGTGGGCTGGCTTAGGCATAGGGAGTTCATTCCATGTCGAAGCCCTAGCTGGATAGAGGGTTGTGGCAGCGGGACAGGCAACATGCAGAAAGGGACTGGGCCAATCCCTGACTTGCGCATTATGCCTCTTTTGCCGGATCAACGCCTGTACGCTTGTTTCGTGGGTTGACTTATGCATACGGAGTTCATTCCCAATCTAAGATCAGACCGAACTGAGGGTTGCGGTAGTAGGATCGGTAGCACGCAGGGGGATTGAGTCGATCCCCGGCTGACGCATTCTTCCTCTCTGACCAGCTGAGCGCCCGTACGCTCGTTTCGTGGGTTGGCTAGGCATACGGAGTTCATTCCATGTCTAAGCCCTAGCCAGACTGAGGGTTGTGGCAGTAGGACTGGCAACGGGATCAACATCATACAGAGGGGGACTGTACTGATCCCCAGCTTGAGCATTATGCCTCTCCGACCGGCTAAGCACCTGTACGCTCGTTTCATGGGTTGACTTAGGCATACGGAGTTCATCCCCAGTCTAAGCATACGGAGTTCATTCCCAGTCTAAGATCGGACCGGACTGAGGGTTACGACAGCAGGATCGGCAGCACGTAGGGGGAATCAAGCCGATCCCTGGTGAGCGCATTCTGCCTCTTCGATCGGCTTAGCGCCCACATGCCCGGTTCGTTGGTTTGCTTAGGCATAGGGAGTTCATTCCATGTCTAAGCCCTAGTCGGACCGAGGGTTGTGGCAGCGAGACCGACAGCACGCAGAGAGGGATCGAGCTGATCCCTAGCTTGCGCATTTTGCCTCTCCTACCAGCTCAACGCCTGCACACTCATTTTGTGGGTTCACTTAGGCATACGGAGTTCTTTCCAAGTCTAAGATTGGACCAGACTGAGGGTTGCGGCAGCAAGATTGATAGCAAGCAGGGGGACCAGGCCGATCCCTGACTTGCGCATTCTGCCTCTCCGACCGGTTGAGTGCCCACACGCTCATTTCGTGGGTTGGCTTATGCATCCAGAGTTGCATTAGCAGGATCGACAGCACGTAGGGGGGACCGGGCCGATCCCCGGCTTACGCATTCTACCTCTCCGGCCGGTTAAGCGCCCGTACGCTCGTTTTGTGGGTTGGCTTAGGCATACGGAGTTCATTCCATGTCTAAACATACGAAGTTCATTCCCAGTCTAAGATTTTGAGCCACGGTGCACATGCTGGGCTCGGGCATGTGCTGGTGCCGCATTTTTTCCGCCCGGGGCACCATCGTTGGAGCATCGTCGAAGAGCCTAACCGGCGGCATTGGGGGTTCCGGCGATTGGGGGGCCGGGTGGGTGTGCGCACATGATGTACAATGGGTGCTGGTACTTGGCACTTATATTGGCCCCCTGTCCCTCATCAAACCTCGAGAACTCACACCCCCTTAAAGAGCATTTGAGATTTTATAGGTTTGCTGCTAGTAGCTATTAAAGTGTCTGAAATGGTCACAAAATCTTCTCCACTTCGATTTTTTAGTTGAATTTTTTTGTGCATTCCAACAAAAATACAAGGATCACCGCTACCAAATTTGGGGACAAAACTCTTTCTAAAAAATTTTTAAAAAATCCCGAACCGTAAAAAGTTTCAAAAATTATGAAAAATAGAAAACGGGTCGTCTTGCCACGAAACTTCACATGAAGGCTTAGAGGACCATTGTATGAATTTACAAGCCATAAAAATGGCATTGGCATGGCAAAAATATGAAAATGTGCTTGAACCCACCTACCACCCGTTCGATCCCTAGCATATGCATCCTGCCTCTCTGGTCGGCTGAGCGCCTGCATGCTCGTTTCATGGGTTGACTTAGGCATACGGAGTTCATCCCCAGTCTAAGCATACAGAGTTCATTCCCAATCTAAGATTGGACAGAATCGAGGGTTACGGCAATAGGATCGATAGCATGCAGGGGGGACCGGGACGATCCCCGGCTTGTGCATTCTGCCTCTCCGACCGGCTGACCGCCCGCACGCTCGTTTCATGGGTTGGCTTAGGCATAGGGAGTTCATTCCATGTCTAAGCCCCAGTCGAACCGAGGGTTATGGTAACAGGACCGGTAGCACGCAGAGGCAGACCGTCTCGATCCCCGGCTTGTGCATTATGCCTCTTCGATCGACTCAGCACCCGCACGCTCATTTCGTGGGTTGACTTGTGCATACGGAGTTCATTCCCAGTCTAAGATCGAACCAGACCGAGGGTTGCGGCAGCAAGATCGACAGCACGCAGGGGGGACCGAGCCAATCCCTAGCTTGCGCATTTTGCCTCTCTGATCGGCTGAGCGCTCGCACGCTTGTTTCGTGGGTTGGCTTAGGCATACGGAGTTCATTCCATGTCTAAGCATACGGAGTTCATTCCCAGTCTAAGATTTTGAGCAACGGTGCACATGCTGGGCTCAGGCATGTGCTGGTGCCGCATTTTTTTCTCCCGGGGCACCATCGCCGGAGCATCGTCGGAGAGCCTAACCGACGGCATTGGGGGTTTCGGCGATTGGGGGGGTCGGGGGGTGCGCGCACATGATGTGCGATGGGTGCTGGTATTTGGGCCTTATATGGGCCCCCTATCCGTCATCAAATCTCAAGAACTCACACCCACTTAAAAAGCATTTGAGATTTTATAGGTTGGCTGTCAATAGCCATTAAAGTGTCTGAAATGGGGAAACTTTTTCAAACGGTCACAAAATCTTCTCCACTTCGTGTTTTTAGCTGAATTTTTTTTTGCATGCCAACAAAAATAAAAGGATCACTTCTACCAAATTTGGGGACAAAACTCTTTCTAAAAAACTTTTAAAAAATCCTAAACCGTAAAAAGTTTTGAAAATCGTGAAAAATAGAAAACGGGTCGTCTTGCCACGAAACTTCACATGAAGGCTTAGGGGACCATTGTATGAATTTACAAGCCATAAAAATGGCATTGCCATGGCAGAAATATGAAGATGTGCTTGAACCCGCCTACCACCCGTTCGATCCCCAGCTTGCACATCCTGCCTCTCTGATCGGTTGAGCGCCCGCATTCTCGTTTCATGGGTTGACTTAGGCATACGGAGTTTATTCCCAGTCTAAGATTAGACTGGACCAAGGGTTACGGCAGTAGGATTGGTAGCACGCAGGGAGGACTTGGCTAATCCCCGACTTGTGCATTCTGCATCTCCGGCCGGCTGAGCGCTCGCACGCCCATTTCTCGGGTTGGATTAGGCATAGGGAGTTGATTCCATCTCTAAGCCCTAGTCAGACCGAGTGATGTGGCAACAGGACCGGCAGCACGTAGAGGGGGACCGGGCTGATCCCCGACTTATGCATTATGCCTCTCCGACCGACTGATCGCTCGCATGCCCGTATCGTGGGCTGGCTTAGTCATAGGGAGTTCATTCCATGTCTAAGCCCTAGTCGGACCGAGTGTTGTGGCAGCGGGATCGATAGCACGTAGAGGGGGACCGGGCCAGTCCCCGACTTACGCGTTATGCCTCTTTGACCGGCTCAGCGCCCGCACGCTCATTTCATGGGTTGACTTATGCATACGAAGTTCATTCCTAGTCTAAGATCAAATCGGACTGAGGGTTGTGGCAGCAGGATCGATAGCACACAGGGGGGACCCTTGCGCATTCTGTCTCTCTGGTCGCACTCTCATTTTGTGGGTTGGCTTAGGCATATGGAGTTCATTCCCAGTCTAAGATTTTGAACCATGGTGCACATGCTGGGCTCAGGCATGTGCTGGTGCCACATTTTTTTCGCCCGGGGCACCATCGCCAGAGCATCGCCGGAGAGCCTAACTGGCGGCATTGGGGGTTCCGAAAATTGAGAGGGGCAGGGGGTGTGTGCGAACATGATGTGCTATGGGTGATGGTACGTGGCCCTTATATTGGCCCTCTATCCCTCATCAAACCTCGAGAACTCACACCCCCTTAAAGAGCATTTGAGATTTTATAGGTTTGCTGCCAGTAGTCATTAAAGTGTCTGAAATGGGGACATTTTTTTCAAACGGTCACAAAATCTTCACCACTTCGACTTTTTAGCTATATTTTTTTGTGCATGCCAACAAAAATACAAGGATCACCTCTACCAAATTTGGGGACAAAACTTTTTCTAAAAAATTTTAAAAAATCTCGAACCGTAAAAAGTTTCAAAAATCGTGAAAAATAGAAAACGGGTCATCTTGCCACGAAACTTCACATGAAGGCTTAGGGGCCATTGTATGAATTTACAAGCCATAAAAATGGCATTGGCACTTCTGAAATATGAAGATGTGCTTGAACCCACCTACCACCCGTTTGATCCCCGGCTTGCGCATCTTGCCTCTCTGGTCGGCTGAGCGCCCGCATGCTCGTTTTGTGGGTTGACTTAGGCATATGGAGTTCATACCTAGTCTAAGCATACAGAGTTCATTCCCAGTCTAAGATCGGACCGGACTGAGGGTTGCGACACTAGGATCGGTAGCACGCAGGGAGGACCAGACTGATCCCCGGCTTCCACATTCTGCCTCTTCAACCGGCTGAGTGCCCGTACGCCCGTTTCATGGGTTGGCTTAGACATAAGGAGTTCATTCCATGTCTAAGCCCCAGCCGGACCGAGGGTTATGGCAGCGGGACCGACAGCACACAGAAGGGGATCGGGCCGGTCCTCGGCTTACACATTATGCCTCTTCGTCCAGCTCAGTGCCTGCATGCTCATTTCGTGGGTTGGCTTAGGCATATGAAGTTTACTCCATGTCTAAGCATACAGAGTTCATTCCTAGTCTAAGATCGGACTAGATCGAGGGTTGCGGTAGCAGGACAAACAGTAGGATCAACAGCATATAAGGGGACTGAGCTGATAATTGGCTTGCGCATTCTGCCTCTCCGACCGACTGAGCGCCAGCATGCCTGTTTCGTGGGTTGGCTTAGGCATAGGGAGTTCAATCCATGTCTAAGCCCCAGCCAGACCGAGGGTTATGGCATCGGGACCGGCAGCACGTAAAGGGGGATCGGGCTGATCCCCGACTTGTGCATTATGCCTCTTTGGTTAGCTCAACGCCCGCACGTTCGTTTCATGGGTTGACTTATGCATACGGAGTTCATTCCCAGTCTAAGATTGAACTGGATCGAGGGTTGCAACAGTAGGATCGACAGCACGAGGGGGGACTGGGCCAATCCCTGACTTGCGCATTCTGCGTCTCTGGTCGACTGATCACCGCACGCTCGTTTCGTGGGTTGGCTTAGGCATACGGAGTTCATTCCATGTTTAAGCATACGGAGTTCATTCCCAGTCTGAGATTTTGAGCCACGGTGCACATGCTAGGCTCAGACATGTGCTGGTGCCGTATTTCTTTCGCCCGGGGCACCATCGTTGGAGCATCGCCGGAGAGCCTAATCGACGGCATTGGGGGTTCCGACGATTGGGGGGCCGGGGGGTGTGCGCACATGATGTGCGATGGGTGCTGGTACTTGGCCCTTATATTGGCCCCCTATCCCTCATCAAACCTCGAGAACTCACACCCTCTTAAAGAGCATTTGAGATTTTATAGGTTTGCTGCCAGTAGCCATTAAAGTGTCTGAAATGGGGATACTTTTTTCAAACGATCACAAAATCCTCTCCACTTTGAGTTTTTAGCTGAAGTTTTTTGTGCATGCCAAGAAAAATACAAAGATCACCTCTACCAAATTTAGGGACAAAACTCTTTATAAAAAAATTTTAAAAAAATCTGAACCGCAAAAAGTTTCAAAAATCGTGAAAAATAGAAAACGGGTCGTCTTGCCATGAAACTTCACATGAAGGCTTAGGGGACCATTGTATGAATTTAAAAGCCATAAAAATGGCATTGGAATGGCAGAAATATGAAGATGTGCTTGAACCCACCTACCACCCGTTCGATCCCCGGCTTGCGCATCCTGCCTCTCTGGTCGGCTCAGCACCCGCACGTCCGTTTCATGGGTTGGCTTAGGCATAGGGAGTTCATTCCATGTCTAAGCCCTAGCCGAACCGAGGGTTGTGGCAGCAGGACTGGCAGCATGCAGAGGGGGATAGGGCCAATCCCCGACTTGCGCATTGTGCCTCTCCGGCCAGCTCAGTGCCCGCACGCTCGTTTCATGGGTTAACTTAGGCATACGGAGTTCATTCCTAGTCTAAAATCAGATCAGACTGAGAGATACGGTAGCAGGATCGATAGCACATAGGGGGGATCGAATCGATCCACGACTTGCGTATTTTGCCTCTCCGACCGGCTGAGCGCCCGTAAGCTTGTTTTGTGGGTTGGCTTAGGCATACGGAGTTCATTCCATGTCTATGCCCCAGCCGGACCGAGGGTTGTGGCAGCAGGACCGACAATGGTATCGCCAGCACGTAGAGGGGGATCGAGCTGATCCCTGGCTTGCGCATTATGCCTCTTTGACCGGCCTCTCCGGTCGGTTGAGCACCCACACGTTCGTTTCGTGGGTTGACTTAGGCTTACGGAGTTCATCCCCAGTCTAAGCATCTGGAGTTCATTCCCAGTCTAAGGTCAGACCAAATCGAGGGTTGTGGTAGCAGGATCGGCCGCACGCAGGGGGACCAGGCCGATCCCCGACTTTCGAATTCTGCCTCTCTGATCGGCTGAGCTCCCACACGCCCATTTTGTGGGTTTGCTTAGGCATAGGGACTTCATTCCATGTCTAACCCCAGCCAGACTGAGGGTTATGGCAGCGAGACTGGTAGCACATAAAGGAGGACTGGGCCGATCCCTGGCTTGCGCATTATGCCTCTTGGACCGGCTCAATGCCCGCACGCTTGTTTCGTGGGTTGACTTATGCATACGGAGGTCATTCCCAATCTAAGATCGGATCAGATCGGACAGAGGGTTGTGACAGCAAGACCGACAGCACATAGGGGGGACCGAGCTGATCCCCAACTTGCGCATTCTACCTTTCCAATCAGCTGAGCGCCTGCACGCTCGTTTTATGGGTTGGCTTAGGCATACGGAGTTCATTCAATGTCTAAGCATACGGAGTTCATTCCCAGTCTAAGATTTTGAGCCATGATGCACATGCTGGGCTCGAGCATGTGCTGGTGCCACATTTTTTCACCCAGCGCACCATCACCGGAGCATCTCCAGAGCATCGCTGGAGAGCCTAATCGGTGGCATTGGGGGTTCTGACGATTGGGGGCCAAGGGGTCCACGCACATGATGTGCAGTGGGTGCTGGTACTTGGCCCTTATATTGGCCCCCTATCCCTCATTAAACCTCGAGAACTCACACCCCCTTAAAAAGCATTTGAGATTTTATAGGTTTGCTGCCAGTAGCCATTAAAGTGTCTGAAATGGGGACACTTTTTTCAAACGATCACAAAATCTTCTCCACTTCATGTTTTTAGCTCAATTATTTTGTGCATGCCAACAAAAATACAAGGATCACCTCTACCAAATTTGGGGACAAAACTGTTTCTAAAAAAATTTTAAAAAATCTGAACCGTAAAAAGGTTTGAAAATCGTGAAAAATAGAAAACGGGTCATCTTGCCACGAAACCTCACATGAAGGCTTAGGGGACCATTGTATGAATTTACAAGCCATAAAAATGGAATTGGCATGGCAGAAATATGAAGATGTGCTTGAACCCACTTACCACCCGTTCGATCCTCGGCTTGCGCATCCTGCCTCTCTGGTCGACTGAGCGCCTACACGCTCATTTTGTGGGTTAACTTAGGCATACAGAGTTCATCCCAAGTCTATGCATATGGAGTTCATTCCCAGTCTAAGATCAGACAGGACCGAGGGTTACGGTAGCAGGATCAATAGCACGCAGGGGGGATCGGGTCGATCCCTGGCTTGCGCATTCTGCCTCTCTGACCGGCTGAGTGCCCACACGTCCGTTTCATGGTTTTGCTTAGGCATAGGGAGTTCATTCTATGTCTAAGCCCCAGCCAGACAGAGGATTGTGGTAGCGGGATCGGCAGCACGTAAAGGGGGACCAGGTCGATCCCCGGCTTGCGCATTATGCCTCTCCGGTCGGCTCAGCGCCCGTATGCTCGTTTTGTGGGTTGACTTAGGCATACGGAGTTCATTTCCAGTCTAAGATCAGACCGAACCAAGGGTTGTGGCAGCAGGATTGACAGCACGCGGGGGGGGCCCGGGCCGATCCCTGGCTTGCACATTCTACCTCTCCTGCCGGCTGAGCGCCTGTACGCTCGTTTCGTGGGTTGGCTTAGTCATACGGAGTTCATTCCATGTCTAAGCATACGGAGTTCATTCCAAGTCTAAGATTTTAAGCCACGGTGCACATGCTAGGCTCAGGCATGTGCTGGTGCCGCATTTTTTTTGCCCAAGGCACCATCGCTGGAGCATCATCCGAGAGCCTAACCGGCGGCATTGGGGGTTCCGATGATTGGGGGGCCGAGTGGGTGTGCGCACATGATGGGCGATGGGTGCTGGTACTTGGCCCTTCTATTGGCCCCTTATCCCTCATCAAACCTCCAGAACTCACACCCCCTTAAAGAGCATTTGAGATTTTATCGGTTTGCTGCCAGTAGCCAATAAAGTGTCTGAAATGGGGACACTTTTTTCAAACGGTCACAAAATATTCTCCACTTCAAGTTTTTAGCTGAATATTTTTGGGCGTGCCAATAAAAATACAAGGATCACCTCTACCAAATTTGGGGACAAAACTCTTTCTGAAAAAATTTTAGAAAATCCCGAACCGTAACAAGTTTCAAAAATCGTGAAAAATAGAAAATGTGTCATCTTGCCATGAAACTTCACATGAAGGCTTAGGGGACCATTGTATGAATTTACAAGCCATAAAAATGGCATTGGCATGGTAGAAATATGAAGATGTGCTTGAACCCACCTACCACCCGTTCGATCCTCGGCTTGCGCATCCTGCCTCTCTAGTCGGCTGAACGCCTGCATACTCGTTTCATGGGTTGACTTAGGCATACGAAGTTCATCCCAAGTCTAAGCATACGGAGTTCATTCCGAATCTAAGATCAGACTGGACCAAGGGTTGCGGCAGCAGGATCAACAGCACGCAGGGGGGATCAAGTCGATCCCCGGCTTGCGCATTCTACCTCTCCGACCGGCTAAGTTCCCGCACATCCGTTTCATGGTTTTGCTTAGGCATAGGGAGTTCATTCTATGTCTAAGCCCCAGCCAGACCGAGGATTGTGGCAGCGGGATCGACAGCATGCAGAGGGGGGCCGGGTCGATCCCCGACTTGCGTATTATGCCTCTCTGACCGGCTCAGCGCCCGTACGCTCGTTTGGTAGGTTGACTTAGGCATACGGAGTTCATTCCCAGTCTAAGATCAGACCGGACCGAGGGTTGTGGCAGTAGGATTGACAGCACATGAGGGGGGCCAGGCCGATCCCTGGCTTGTACATTCTGCCTCTTCGACCGACTGAACGCCTGTACGCTCGTTTCGTGGGTTGGCTTAGTCATACGGAGTTCATTCCATGTCTAACATACGGAGTTCATTCCCATTCTAAGATCGAACCAGACCGAGGGTTACAGTAGCATGACCAGTAGTAGGATTGATAGCATGCAGGATGGACCGGGCCTATCCCCAGCTTGCGCATTCTACCTCTCTGACCGGTTGAGCGCCCGTACACTCATTTCGTGGGTTGGCTTAGTCATACGGAGTTCATTCCATGTCTAAGCATACAGAGTTCATTCCCATTCTAAGATGGAACTAGATCGAGGGTTATGGTAGCATGACCAGCAATAGGATCAACAGCATGCAGGGGGGACCGGGCCTATCCCCGGCTTGCGCATTCTGCCTCTTCGATCGGCTAAGCGTCCGTAAGCTCATTTCGTGGGTTGGCTTAGGCATACAGAGTTAATTCCATGTCTAAGCATACAGAGTTAATTCCCAGTCTAAGATTTTGAGCCACGGTGCACATGATGGGCTCGGGCATGTGCTGGTGCCACATTTTTGTCGCTCAGGGCACCATCGCTGAAGCATCGCCGGAGAGCCTAACCAGCGGCATTGTGGGTTCCGGCGATTGGGCGGCCTGAGCGGGTGTGCGCACATGATGTGTGATGGGTGCTGATACTTGGCCCTTATATTGGCCCCCTATCCCTCATCAAACCTCGAGAGCACACACCCCCTTAAAGAGCATTTGAGATTTTATAGGTTTGATACCAGTAGCCATTAAAATGTATGAAATGGGGACACTTTTTTCAAATAGTCGCAAAATCTTCTCCACTTCGAGTTTTTAGATGAATTTTTTTTTGCATGCCAACAAAAATACAAGGATCACCTCTACCAAATTTGGGGACAAAACTCTTTCTAAAAAATTTTAATAAATCCCGAACCATAAAAAGTTTCAAAAATCGTGAAAAATAGAAAACGGGTTGTCTTGCCATGAAACTTCACATGAAGGCTTAGGGGACCATTGTATGAATTTACAAGCCATAAAAATGGCATTGGCATGGTAAAAATATGAAGATATGCTTGGACCCACCTATCACCCGTTCGATCCCTGGCTTGCGCATCCTGCCTCTCTGGTCGGCTGGGTGCCAGCACGCTCGTTTCATGGGTTGACATAGGCATGCTAAGCTCATCCCCAGTCTAGGCATACAGAGTTCATTCCTAGTCTAAGATTGGACCGGATCGAGGGTTCGATATAGGACCAGTAGCAGGATCGATAACATACAAGGGGGATCGGGCTGATCCCTGGCTTGCGCATTCTGCCTCTCTGGCCGGTTGAGTGCCCGCATGCTTGTTTCATGGGTTGGCTTAGGCATACGGAGTTCATTCCATGTCTAACCCCCAGTCGGACCGAGGGTTATGGCAGCAGGACCGACAGCGGGATCGACAGTACGTAGAGGGGGACCGGGCTGATCCCCGACTTGTGCATTATGCCTCTCCGGTTGGCTCAGTGCCCACACGCTCATTTCATGGTTTGACTAAGGCATACGGAGTTCATTCCCAGTCTAAGATTGGACCGAACTGAGGGTTGCTGCAGCAGGATCGACAGCACGCAGGGAGGATCGGGTCGATCCCTAGCTTGTGCATTCTGCCTCTCCGACCGTCTGAGCGCCCGCACGCTTGTTTCACAGGTTGGCTTAGGCATACGGAGTTCATTCCATGTCTAAGCATACGAAGTTCATTCCCTATCTAAGATCGGACTGGATCTATGGTTACAGCAGTATGACCAGTAGCAGTGGGGGATCAGGTCGATTGTCGGCTTACACATTCTGCCTCTCTGGCCGAATGAGCACCCGCACACTTGTTTTACGGGTTGGCTTTGGCATACGGAGTTCATTCCATGTCTAAGCCCCAGCCGGACCGAGGGTTATGGTAGCAGGACTGACAGCGAGATCGACAGCACGCAGAGGGGGACCGGGCTGATCCTCGACTTTCGTATTATGCCTCTCCGATCGATTGAGTGTCCGCACGTTTGTTTTATGGGTTGACTTAAGCATACAGAGTTCATCCCCAGTCTAAGATCGGACCAGATCGAGGGTTGCGACTGTAAGATCGACAGCACGCAGGGGGGATCGGGTTAATCCCCAGCTTGCGCATTCTACCTCTCCGGCCTGTTGAGCGCTTGAACGCTCATTTCGTGGGTTGGCTTAGGTGTACGGTGTTCATTCCATGTCTAAGTATATGAAGTTCATTCCCAATCTAAGATCGAACCAGACTGAGGGTTGCAACAGCAGGACCAGTAGCAGGATCAGCAGCACGCAAAGAGGATCAGGCCGATCCTCAACTTGCACATTCTACCTCTCCGACTGACTGAGCGCCCGCACGCTCGTTTCGTGGGTTGGCTTAGGCATATGGAGTTCATTCCATGTCTAAGCCCCAGCCGGACCGAGGGTTGTGGTAGCAAGACTGGCAGCGGGATCAACAGCATGCAGAGGGGGACCGGGCTAATGCCCGGCTTGCACATTATGCCTCTCTGGCCGATTGAGCACCCGCACGCTCGTTTCGTGGGTTGACTTAGGCATACAGAGTTCATCCCCAGTCTAACCGTACGAAGTTCATTCCCAGTCTAAGATTGAATCGGGCCGAGGGTTGCGGTAGCAGGATCGATAGCATGTAGGGGGGACCGGGCTGATTCTCGGCTTACGCATTTTGGCTCCCCGACCGACTGAGCACCCGCACACCCATTTCGTGGGTCGGCTTAGGCATAGGGAGTTCATTCCATGTCTAAGCCCCAGCCGGACTGAGGGTTGTGGCAGCGGTACCGACAGCATGCAGAGGGGGACCGGGTTGACCCACTGCTTGCGCATTATGCCTCTTCGGTTGGCTCAGCACCCGAACGCTCGGTTCGTGGGTTGACTTATGTATACAGAGTTTATTCCCAGTCTAAGATTGGATCGGACTGAGGGTTACGGTAGCAGGATCAACAGCACGCAAGGGGGGATCGGGTCGATCCTCGGCTTATGCATTTTGCCTCTCTAATCGGCTGAGCGCCCGCGCGCTCGTTTCATGTGTTGACTTAGACATACAGAGTTCATCACCAGTCTAAGCATACGGAGTTCATTCCCAGTCTAAGATCTGACCAAATCGAGGGTTGCAGCAGCAGTATCGGTAGCACGTAGGGAGGACCAAGCCAATCCCCGGCTTGCGCATTCTACCTCTCCGGTCGGCTCAGTGCCCGCACGCTCGTTTCGTGGGTTGACTTAGGCATACGGAGTTCATCCCCAATCTAAGCAGATGGAGTTCGTTCCCAGTGTAAGATTGGACTGGACCAAGGGTTACGACAACAGGATCGAGAGCACGCAGGGGGGATCAGGTCGATCCATGGCTTGCGCATTCTGCCTCTCCAACCTGCTGAGCTCCCGCACGCTCGTTTCGTGGGTTGGCTTAGGCATACGGAGTTCATTCCAAGTCTAAGCCCTAGTCGGACCAAGGGTTGTGGCAGCAGGACTGACAGTGGGATCAGCAGCATGCAGAAGGGCACCGGGCTGATCCCCGACTTGCACATTATGCCTCTCCGATCGATCTCTCCGGTCGGCTAAGCGCCCGTACGCTCGTTTCGTGGGTTGACTTGGCATACGGAGCTCATCCCCAGTCTAAGCATTCAGAGTTCATTCCCAGTCTAAGATCAAACCAGACCGAGGGTTGCGACAGCAAGATCGGCAGCACGCAAGGGGGGCCGATTTGATCCTCAACTTACGAATTCTACCTCTCTAACCTGCTGAGCTCCCGCACGTTCGTTTCGTGGGTTGGCTTAAGCATACGGAGTTCATTTCATGTCTAAGCCCCAGCCAAACTGAGGGTTGTAGCAGCAGGACTGGTAGCACGTAGAGGGGATCGGGCCGATCCTCGACTTACGCATTATGCCTTTTCAATCAGCTCAGCACTCGCACGCTCGTTTCGTGGATTGACTTATGCATACAGAGTTCATTCCCAGTCTAAGATTGGACAGGACTGAGGGTTACGGCTGGAGGATTGACAGCACATAGGGGGGGACCGGGTCGATCCCAGGCTTGCGCATTCTGCCTCTCCGGCCGACTGAGCGCCCGTACACTCGTTTCGTGGGTTGGCTTAGCCATACGGAGTTCATTCCATGTCAAGCATACGGAGTTCATTCCCAGTCTAAGTTTTTGAGCCATGGTACACATGCTGGGCTAGGGCATGTGCTGGTGCCGTATTTTTTTCGCCCGAGGCACCATCGTCAGAGCAACACTGGAGAGCCTGATCGACGGCATTAGGGGTTCCGACGATTCGGGGGGCCGAGGGGTGTGTGCACATGATGTACGATGGGTGCTGGTACTTGGCCCTCATATTGGCCCCCTATCTCTCATCAAACCTCGAGAACTCACACCCCCTTAAAGAGCATTTTAGATTTTATAGGTTTGCTGCCAGTAGCCATTAAAGTGTCCGAAATGGGGACACTTTTTTCAAACAGTCACAAAATCTTCTCCACTTTGAGTTTTTAGCTGAATTGTTATGGGCATGCCAACAAAAATACAAGGATCATCTCTACCAAATTTGGGGAAAAAAATCTTTCTAAAAAAATTTTAAAAAATCTCGAACCGCAAAAAGTTTCAAAAATCATGAAAAATAAAAAATGGGTCGTCTTGCCACGAAACTTCACATGAAGTCTTAGGGGACCATTGTATGAATTTACAAGCCATAAAAATGGCATTGGCATAGCAAAAATATGAAGATGTGCTTAAACCCACCTACCACCCGTTCGATCCTTAACTTGCGCTTCTTGCATCTCTGGTCGACTGAGTGCCCGCATGCTCGTTTAATGGGTTGACTTAGGCATATAGAGTTCATCCCCAGTCTAAGCATACGGAGTTCATTCCCAGTCTAAGATCAGATCGGATCAAAGGTTGCAGCAGCAGGATCGACAGCACGTAGGGGGGATCGGGCCGATCCTCAACTTGCGCATTCTGCCTCTCCGACTGGCTCAATGCCTGCACGTTCATTTTGTGGGTTGACTTAGGCATATGGAGTTCATTCCTAGTCTAAGATCAGACCAAATCGAGGGTTGCAGCAGTAGGATCGACAGCAAGCAGGGGGGACCAGGCTGATCCCTGACTTACGCATTCTGCTTGCACATTATGCCTCTCCGATCGACCTCTCCGGCCGGCTGAACGCCCGCACTCTCGTTTCATGGGTTGACTTAGGCATATGGAGTTAATCCCTAGTCTAATATATGGAGTTCATTCCTAGTCTAAGATTGGACCAAATTGAGGGTTATGGTAGCAGGATCGACAGCATGTAGGGGGGACCAGCTGATCCTTGGCTTATGCAATCTGCCTCTCTGGCCGGTTGAGCACCCGTACGCCCGTTTCGTGGGTTGGCTTAGGCATAGGGAGTTCATTCCATGTCTAAGCCCCAGTCAGATCGAGGGTTGTGGCAGCAGGACCGACAGCACGCAAAGGGGGACCAGGCTGATCCCCGACTTGCTCATTATGCCTCTTCGGTCAGCTCAGTGCCTGCACACTCGTTTCGTGGGTTGACTTATGCATACGGAGTTCATTCCCAATCTAAGATCAGACCGAAGTGAGGGTTGCGATAGCAGGATCAACAGGGGGGACCGAGCCGATCCCTGGCATGCACATTCTACCTCTCCGATCGGTTGAGTGCCCGCACGCTCATTTCATGAGTTAGCTGAGGTATACGGAGTTCATTCCATATCTAAGCCCCAGCCGGACCGAGGATTGTGGTAGCAGGACCGATAGCAGGATCGGCAGCACGCAGAGGGGGATCGGGCTGATCCTCAGCTTGCGCATTATGCCTTTTTGATCAGCCTCTCTGGTCGGCTGAGTGGCCGCATGCTCGTTTTATGGGTTGACTTAGGCATACGGAGTACATCCCCAGTCTAAGCATACGGAGTTCATTCCCAGTATAAGATCGGATCAGACCGAGGGTTACGACAGTAAGATCGACAGCCCACAGGGGGGATCGGGCCGATCCTCGACTTGCGCATTCTGCCTCTCCGATTGTTTGAGTGCCCGCATGCCCGTTTCATGGGTTGGCTTAGGCATAGGGAGTTCATTCCATGTCTAAGCCCTAGTCGGATCGAGGGTGGTGGCAGCGGGACCGACAGCACGTAGAGGGGGATCGGACTGATCCCTGACTTGTGCATTATGCCTCTTCGGCCAGCTCAGCACCCGCACGTTCATTTCGTGGGTTGACTTATGCATACAGAGCTCATTCCTAGTCTAAGATCAGATCGGACTGAGGGTTTTGGCAGCAGGATCGGCAGCACACAGGGTGGACAGGGTCGATCCCTGGCTTGCACATTCTACCTCTTCGACCGGCTCAGCACCCGCACACTCGTTTCGTGGGTTGACTTATGCATAAGGAGTTCATTCCCAATCTAAGATCGGACCGGACTGAGGGTTGCGACAACAGGATCGACAGGGGGGACCGAGCCGATCCTGCCTCTCCGACCAACGGAGCACCCGCACGTCTGTTACATGGGTTGGCTTAGGCATAGGGAGTTTATTCCATGTCTATGCCCCAGTCGGATCGAGGGTTGTGGTAGCTGTACCAGTAGCACGTAGAGCTGGACCGGGCTTTTCCCCGACTTGCGCATTATGCATCTTCGGTCGGTTCAACACCGTACGTTCATTTCGTGGGTTGACTTATGCATAAGGAGTTCATTCCCAGTCTAAGATCAGACCAGACCGAGGGTTCTGGTAGTAGGATCGGTAGCACGCAGGGTGGATCGGGCCGATCCCTAGCTTACGCATTCTGCCTCTCCGGTCGGCTCAATGCCCGCACGCTCGTTTCATGGGTTGGCTTAGGTATACGGAGTTCATTCCATGTCTAAGCCCCAGCTGGATCGAGGGTTGTGGTAGTCGGACCGGCAGCGGGTCGGCAACACGCAAAGGGGGATCGGGCTGATCCCCGATTTGTGCATTATGTCAATCCGACTGGCCTCTCTGGTCAATTGAGTGCCCGCACGCTCGTTTCATGTGTTGACTTAGGCATACAGAGTTCATACTCGGTCTAAGCATACGAAGTTCATTCCCAGTCTAAGATCGAACCAGATCGAGGGTTGCGACAGCAGGATCGACAGCACGTAAGGGGGACCGGGTCGATCCCCGGCTTGCGCATTTTGCCTCTCCGATCGACTGAGCGCCCGCACACCCATTTCATTGGTTGGCTTAGGCATAGGGAGTTCATTCCATGTCTAAGCCCCAGCCAGACCAGGGTTGTGGCAGTGGGATCGGTAGCACGTAGAGGGGGACCGGGCTAATCCCTGGCTTGCGCATTATGCCTCTTCGGTCGGCTCAGCACCCGCACGCTCATTTCATGGGTTGACTTATGCATACGAAGTTCATTCCCAATCTAAGATTGGATCAGACCGAAGGTTGCGATAGCAGGACGAACAGGGGGGACCGAACCGATCCCCGACATCACATTCTGCCTCTCCGACCGACTAAGCGCCCGCACGCTCGTTTCGGGAGTTGGCTTAGGCATACAAAGTTCATTCCATGTCTAACCCCAGCCGAACCGAGGGTTATGGCAGCAAGACCGACAGCGGGATCGGCAGCACGCAAAGGGTGATCGGGCTTGTCCTTGGCTTATGCATTATGCCTTTCTGGTCGGCTTCTCCGGTCGGCTGAATGCCCGCATGCTCGTTTCATGGGTTGACTTAGGCATACAGAGTTTATCCCCAGTCTAAGCATATGGAGTTCATTCCCAGTCTAAGATTGGATCAGACCGAGGGTTGCGACAGCAGGATCGACAGCACGCAGGGGGGACCGAGCTGATCCTCGGCTTACGCATTCTACCTCGCCAGTCGACTGAGCGCTCGTACACCTATTTCGTGGGTTGGCTTAGGCATAGGGAGATCATTCCATGTCTAAGCCCCAGCTGGATCGAGGGTTGTGGCAATGGGATCGGCAGCACGTAAAGGAGGACCGGGCTGATCCCCGACTTATGCCTCTTCAATCGGCTCAACGCCCGCACGCTCATTTCGTGGGTTGACTTATGCATACGGAGTTCATTCCCAGTCTAAGATTAGACCGGATCGAGGGTTGCGGTAGTAGGATTGATAGCACGTAGTAGGGGACCAAGTAGATCCCCAGCTTATGTATTCTACCTCCCCGATCGGCTGAGCGCCCACACGCTCATTTCATGGGTTGGCTTAGGCATACGGAGTTCATTCCATGACTAAGCTTACGAAGTTCATTCCCAGTCTAAGATCGAACCGAACTGAGGGTTGTGACAGCAGGACCAACAGCAGGATCGATAGCACGCAGGGGGGATTGAGTCGATCCATACCTTTCACATTCTGCCTCTCCGGCTGGTTGAGCGCCCGCACGCTTGTTTTGTGGGTTGGCTTAGGCATACAGAGTTCATTCCATGTCTAAGCCCTAGTCGGATTAAGGGTTGTCATAGCAGGACCGACAGCGGGATCGACAGCACGTAGAAGGGGACCGTGCTGATCCCCGGCTTGTGCATTATGCCTCTTCAGCCGGTTAAGTGCCCGCACGCTCGTTTCATGGGTTGACTTAAGCATACGACGTTCATCCCCAGTTTAAGCATACGAAGTTCATTCCCAATCTAAGATCAGACTAGATCGAAGGTTGCGACAGCAGGATCGGTAGTACGCGGAGGGGGACCGAGCCGATCCCTGGCTTGCGCATTTTGCCTCTTCGACCGACTGAGCGCTCGCACGCCTATTTCATGGGTTGGCTTAGGCATAGGGAGTTCATTCCATGACTAAGTCCCAGTCAGACCGAGGGTTGTGGTAGCGGGACCGACAGCACACAGAAGGGGATCGAGCCGATCCTCGGCTTACGCATTATGCCTCTTCGGCCTGCTCAGCGCCCGTACGCTCATTTCGTGGGTTGACTTATGCATACGGAGTTCATTCCTAGTCTAAGATCAGACCAAACTGAGGGTTGTGGTAGCAGGATAGACAGCATGCAGGGGGGGACCAGGCCGATCCCCGGCTTGCGCATTCTGTCTCTTCGGTCGGCTGAGCGCCCGCACGCTCGTTTCGTCGGTTGGCTTAGGCATACGGAGTTCATTGCAGTTCTAAGCATACGAAGTTCATTCCCAGTCTAAGATTTTGAGCCACAGTGCACATGCTAGGCTCGGGCATGTCCTGGTGCCACATTTTTTTCGCCCAAGGTACCATCGTCGGAGCATCGCCAGAGAGCCTAACCGATGGCACTGGGGGTTCCAATGATTGGGGGGCCGGGGGGTGTGCACCCATGATGTACGATGGGTGCTGGTACTTGGCCTTTATATTGGCACCTTATCCCTCATCAAACCTCAACAACTCACAACCCCTTAAAGAGCATTTGAGATTTTATAGGTTTGCTGCCAGTAGCCATTAAAGTGTCTGAAATGGGGACACTTTTTCAAACGTTCACAAAATCTTCTCCACTCCAAGTTTTTAGCTGAATTTTTTTGTGCATGCCAACAAAGATACAAGGATCATCTCTACCAAATTTGGGGACAAAACTCTTTCTAAAAAAATTTTAAAAAATCCTAAACCCTAAAAAGTTTCAAAAATCATGAAAAATAGAAAACGGATCGTCTTGCCACGAAACTTCACATGAAGGCTTACAGGACCATTGTATGAATTTACAAGCCATAAAAATGGCATTGGCACAGTAGAAATATGAAGATGTGCTTGAACCCACCTACCACCCGTTCGATGCCCAGCTTGCGCATCCTACCTCTCTGGTCGACTGAGTGCCCGCACACTCGTTTCATTTCTTGACTTAGGCATATGGAGTTCATCCCCAGTCTAGGCCTACAGAGTTCATTCCCAGTCTAAGATCAGACCGGACCGAGGGTTGCGGCAACAGGATTGGCAGCACGCAGGGGGGACCGAGCCGATCCCTGGCTTGTGCATTCTGCCTCTCCGGCTAGCTGAGCACCCGTACGCCTGTTTCGTGGGTTGGCTTAGGCATAGGGAGTTCATTCCATGTCTAAGACCCAGTCAAGCCGAGGGTTGTGGTAGTGGGACCGGCAGCATGCAAAGGGGGAGCAGGCCGATCCCCAGCTTGCACATTGTGCCTCTCTGATCAGCTCAGTGCCTGCACGCTCATTTCGTGGGTTGGCTTAGGCATACGGAGTTCATTCCATGTCTAAGCCCTAGTCGAACAGAGGGTTATGGCAGTAGGACCAGCAGCGGGATCGGCAGCACACAGAGGGGGACCGGGCTGATCCCTAGCTTGTGCATTATGCCTATCTGACCGACCTCTCCGATCGACTGAGCGCCTGTACACTAATTTCATGGGTTGACTTAGGCATACGGAGTTCATCCCTAGTCTAAGCATACGGAGTTCATTCCCAGTCTAAGATTGGACCAAACTGAGGGTTGCGACAATAGGATCGACAGTACGCAGGGGGGACTGGGTTGATCCCAGGCTTGCGCATTCTGCCTCTCTGGCCGTCTAAAAACCCGCACACCTGTTTCATGGGTTGGCTTAGGCATAGGGAGTTCATTCCATGTCTAAGCCCTAACAGGACCGAGGGTTATGGCAGTGGGACTGGCAGCACGCAGAGGGGGGTCAAGCTGATCCTCGACTTACGCATTATGCCTTTTCGGTCGGCTCAGCGCCCGTACTCTCATTTCGTGGATTGACTTATGCATACGGAGTTCATTCCCAGTGTAAGATCGGATCAGATTGAGGGTTGCAGTAGTAGGATCGACAGCATGCTGGGGGGATCAGGTCGATCCTCGACTTGCATATTCTGCCTTTCCAGTTGGCTGAGCTCCTGCATGCTCGTTTCGTAGGTTGGCTTAGGCATACGGAGTTCATTCAATGTCTAAGCATACGGAGTTCATTCCCAGTCTAAGATTTTGAGCCACAGTGCATATACTAGGCTTGGGCATGTGCTGGTGCTGCATTTTTTTGGCCCGGGGCACCATTGCCGGAGCATCGCCGGAGAGCCTAACCGATGGCATTGGGGGTTCCGACGATTGGAGGGGCCGGGGGGTGTGCACACATGATGTGCGATGGGTGCTGGTACTTGGCCCTTATATTGGCCCCCAATCCCTCATCAAACCTCGAGAACTCACACCCCCTAAAAAGCATTTGAGATTTTATAGGTTTGCTGCCAGTAGACATTAAAGTGTCTGAAATGGGGACACTTTTTTCAAACGGTCACAAAATCTTCTCCACTTTGAGTTTTTAGCTGAATTTTTTTGTGCATGCCAACAAAAATACAAGGATCATTTCTACCAAATTTGGGGACAAAACTCTTTCTAAAAAAATTTTAAAAACCCCAAACCTTAAAAAGTTTCAAAAATCATGAAAAATAGAAAACGGGTCGTCTTGCCACGAAACTTCACATGAAGGCTTAAGGGAGCATTGTATGAATTTACAAGCCATAAAAATGGCATTGGCATGGCAGAAATATGAAGATGTGCTTGAACCCACCTACTACTCGTTCGATCCCCGACTTGCGCACCCTGCCTCTCTGGTCGACTGAGCGCCCGCACGCTCATTTCGTGGGTTGACTTAGGCATACGGAGTTCATCCCTAGTCTAAGCATACAGAGTTCATCCCTAGTCTAAGATCAGATTGGATCGAGGGTTGCGACAGCACGTAGGGGGGACCGGACCGATCCCCGGCTTGTGCATTCTACCTCTCCGGCCGACGGATCACCCGTACACCCATTTCATGGGTTGGCTTTGGCATAGGGAGTTCATTCCATGTCTAAGCCCTAGCCAAATTGAGGGTTGTGGTAGCGGGACCGGCAGCATACAGAAGGGCACCGGGCTGATCCCACAGCTCACGCATTATGCCTCTCCGACCAGCTCAGCGCCCGTATGCTTGTTTCATGGGTTGGCATAGGCATATGGAGTTCATTCCATGTCTAAGCCCCAACCGGACCGAGGGTTATGGCAGCAGGACCGGTAGTGGGATCGACAGCGCATAGAGGGGGATCGGGCTGATCCCCGACTTGCGTATTGTGCCTTTCCAGTCGGCCTCTCCGGTCGGCTGAGCACCCGTACAGTTATTGCGTGGGTTGACTTAGGCATACGGAGTTCATTCCTAGTTTAAGATTGGACCAGACCGAGGGTTGTGACTTGCAAATTCTGCCTCTTTAACCGGCTGAGTGCCCGCACGCCCGTTTCATGGGTTGGCTTAGGCATAGGGAGTTCATTCCATTTTTATAAGCCTCAATCGGATCGAGGGTTGTGGCAGCGGGACTGATAGCATGCAAAAGGGGAACGAGCTGGTCCCTGACTTGTGCATTATGCCTCTTCGGTTGGCTTAACACCCACACACTCGTTTCGTGGGTTGACTTATGCATACGGAGTTCATTACCAGCGTAAGATCAGATCAGACCGAGGGTTGTGGCAGTAGGATCAACAGTACACAGGGGGGACCAGGTTGATCCCCGGTTTATGCATTCTGCCTCTCCGACCGGTTGAGCGCTTGCACGCTCATTTCATGGGTTAGCTTAGGCATACGGAGTTCATTTCATGTCTAAGCCCCAGTCGAACAGAGGGTTGTGGCAGCAGGATCGACAGCGGGATCGACAGCACATAGAGGGGGATCGGGCTGATTCTCGACTTGTGCATTATGCCTCTCCGACCGACCTCTCTGGTTGACTAAGCACCCGCACGCTCGTTTCATGGGCTGACTTAGGCATACGGAGTTCTTCCCCAATCTAAGCATATGGAGTCCATTCCTAGTCTAAGATCAGACCAGACCTAGGGTTACGGTAGAAGGATTGATAGAAGCAGGGGGGACCGGGTCGATCCTTGGCTTACGCATTCTACCTATCCGACTGGCTAAGCACCCGCATGCCTGTTTCGTGGGTTGTCTTAGGCATTGGCAGTTCATTCCATCTCTAAGCCCCAGTCAGATCGAGGGTTGTGGCAGCGAGACCGGCAGCATGCATAAGGGGACCGGGCCAATCCTCGGCTTGTGCATTATGCCTCTCCGATCGGCTCAGGGCCCGCATGCTCATTTCATGGGTTGACTTAGGCATACGGAGTTCATTCCCAGTCTAAGATCGAACCAGACAGAGGGTTGCAATAGCAGGATCGATAGCACGCAGGGGGGATCGGGTCGATCCCCGGCTTGCTCATTCTGCCTCTCCGGTCTGTTGAGCGCCCGCATGCCCGTTTCTTGGGTTGGCTTAGGTATAGGGAGTTCATTCCATGTCTAAGCCCCAGCCAGACCGAGGGTTGTGGCAGCGGGACTGCCAGCACGCAGAGGGGGACCGAGCCGATCCTCGACTTGCGCATTATGCCTCTCCGACCTGCTCAGCACCCGTACGCTCGTTTTATGGGTTGGCTTAGGCATATGGAGTTCATTCCATGTCCAAGCCCCAGTCGGACCGAGGGTCATGGCAGCAAGACTGGCAGTGGGATTGGCAGCATGCAGAGGGGGACCAAGCTGATCCCTGGCTTGCACATTATGCCTCTCTGGCCGACCTCTCCGATCGACTGAGCGCCCGCACAGTCATTTCATGGGTTGACTTAGGCATACAGAGTTCATCCCTAGTCTAAGCATACAGAGTTCATTCCCAGTCTAAGGTCAGACCGGACCGAGGGTTATGGTAGCAAGATCGACAGCATGCAGGAGGGATCGGGTCGATCACCAGCTTGCACATTCAGCCTCTTCGGCCGACTGAGCGCCCGCACGTCCGTTTCATGGGTTGGCTTAGGCATAGGGAGTTCATTCCATGTCTAAGCCCAGTCAGATCGAGGGTTGTGACAGTGGGACCGGTAGCACGCAGAGGGGGATCGGGCTGATCCCGAACTTATGCATTATGGCTCTTTGGTCAACTCAGCGCCCACACGCTCATTTCGTGGGTTGACTTATGCATATGGAGTTCATTCCTAGTGTAAGATCGGATCGGATTGAGGGTTGTGGCAGCAGGATCGACAGCACGCAGGGGGATTGGGTCGATCCCCGACTTGCGCATTCTACCTCTCCGGCCGGCTGAGCACTCGCACGCTCATTTCATGGGTTGGCTTAGGCATACAGAGTTCATTCCATGTCCAAGCCTACAGAGTTCATTCCCAGTATAAGAGTTTGAGCCATGGTGCACATGTTGGGCTCGGGCTTGTGCTGGTGCCACATTTTTTTCGCCTGGGGCACTATCGTCGGAGCATCACCAGAGAGCCTAACCGACGACATTGGGGGTTTCGGTGATTGGGGTCTGGGGGGTGTGCGCACATGATGTGTGACTTGGGCCTTATATTGGCCCCCTATCCCTCATCAAACCTCGAGAACTCACACCCCCTTAAAGAGCATTTGAGATTTTATAGGTTTGCTACCAGTAGCCATTAAAGTGTCTAAATGGGGACACTTTTTTCAAACGGTCACAAAATCTTCTCCACTTTGAGTTTTTGGCTGAAGTTTTTTGTGCATGCCAAAAAAAATACAAGGATCACCTCTACCAAATTTGGAGACAAAACTCTTTCTAAAAAAAATTTAAAAAATCTCGAACCGTAAAAATTTCAAAAATTACGAAAAATAGAAAACGGGTCGTCTTGCCACGAAACTTCACATGAAGGCTTAGGGGACCATTGTATGAATTTACAAGCCATAAAAATGGCATTGGCATGGCAGAAATATGAAGATGTGCTTGAACCCACCTACCACTCGTTCAATCCCCGGCTTGCGCATCCTGCCTCTCTGGTCGGCTGAGCGCCTGCATGCTCGTTTCGTGGGTTGACTTAGGCATACGAAGTTTGTCCCCAGTCTAAGCATACAAAGTTCATTCTCAGTCTAAGATCGGATCAGACCGAGTGTTTCGATAGCAGGATCGACAGCACGTGGGGGGACCGGGCCGATCCCCGGCTTGCGCATTCTACCTCTCCAGCCAGCTGAGCACCCGCACGCCCATTTCGTGGGTTGGCTTAGGCATAGGGAGTTCATTCCATGTCTAAGCCCCAGCTGGACCGAGGGTTGTGGCAGTAAGACCGACAGCACGTAGAGAGGGATCGGGTCGATCCCCGGCTCGCGAATTATGCCTCTCCGGTCGGCTCAGTTCCCGCACGTTCATTCCGTGGGTTGACTTAGGCATACAGAGTTCATTCCCAGCCTAAGATCAGATTGGACCGAGGGTTACAGAAGTAGGATCGACAGCACGCAGGGAGGGATCGGGCCGATCCCCGGCTTCCGCATTCTGCCTCTCCGACCGGCTGAGCACCTACACGCTCGTTTCTTGGGTTGGTTTAGGCATACGGAGTTCATTCCTTGTCTAAGCATATGGAGTTCATTCCTAGTCTAAGATCGGACCGGACCAAGGGTTGCGGCAGTAGGACTAATAATAGGATCGGCAGCATGCAGGGGGGAATCGAGCCGATCCCCGACTTGCGCATTCTACCTCTTCGACCAGCTGAGCACCCGCACACTCGTTTTGTGGGTTGTCTTAGACATACGGAGTTCATTCCATGTCTAAGAATATGGAGTTCATTCCCAATCTAAGATCAGACCGGACTGAGGGTTGCGACAGCAGGATCGACAGCATACAAGGAGGATCGGGCTGATCCTCGACTTGTGCATTCTGCCTCTCCGATCGGTTGAGCACCCACACGCTCATTTTGTGGATGACTTAGGCATACGGAGTTCATTCCATATCTAAGCCCCAGTCAGATCGAGGGTGGTGGCAGCGGGACCGGTAGCACGCAGAGGGGGACCAGGTCGATCACCGTCTTGTGCATTATGCCTCTCCGGCTGGCTCAGCGCCCGCACGCTCGTTTCGTGGATTGACTTAGGCATATAGAGTTCATTCCCAGTCTAAGATCGGATCGGATCGAGGGTTGCGATAGTCGGATCGGTAACACGTAGGAGGGATCGGGCCGATCTCTGGCTTACGCATTCTGCCTCTCCGATCTGCTGAGCACCCGTAAGCCCATTTCATGGGTTGGCTTAGGCATAAGGAGTTCATTCCATGTCTGAGCCCTAATCGGACTGGGGGTTGTGGCAGCGGGACCGACAGCACGCAAAAGGGGATCGGGCCACTCCCCGACTTGCGCATTATGCCTCTCCGGCTGGCTCAGCGCCCGTACGCTCATTTCGTGGGTTGAGTTAGGCATACGGAGTTCATTCCCAGTCTAAGATCGGATCAGACCGAGGGTTATAGCAATAGGATCGACAGCACGCAGGGGGACCAGGCCGATCCTTGGCTTTTGCATTCTGCCTTTCCAACAGACTGAGGGCTCGCACGACCGTTTCGTGGGTTGGCTTAGGCATAGGGAGTTCATTCCATGTCTAAGCCTCAGCTGAACCGAGGGTTGTGGTAGCGGGACTGGCAGCACGCAGAGGTGGATCGGGCCGATCCCCGACTTGTGCATTATGCCTCTCCGATCGACTCATCGCCCGTACACTCATTTCATGGGTTGGCTGAGGCATACGGAGTTCATTCCATGTCCAAGCCCCTGTCGGACCGAGGGTTGTGGCAGCAAGATCGGCAGTGGGATCAGCAGCACGTAGAGGGGGACTGGGCTGATCCTCAGCTTGCGCATTATGCCTCTTCGATCGGCCTTTTCGGTAGGCTGAGCACCCGTACGCACATTTCATGGGTTGACTTAGGCATACGGAGTTCATCATCAGTCTAAGAATATGAAGTTCATTCCCAGTGTAAGATTGAATCGGATCGAAGGCTGCGGTAGCAGGATCTGTAGCACGCAGGGGGGACCTGGCCAATCCCCGGCTTGTGCATTCTGCCTCTCAGGTTGGTTTAGCGCCTGCACGCCCGTTTCGTGGGTTGGCTTAGGCATAGGGAATTCA